>NC_138317.1:10017500-10445000 GCF_965601325.2 Salmo salar | reverse complement strand
GCTGTGTCTGTCAGCGTAGTGTCCAGAGCATGGAGGCGCTACCAGGAGACAGGCCAGTACATCATGAGACGTGGAGGAGGCCGTAGGAGGGCAACAACCCAGCAGCAGGACCGCTACCTCCGCCTTTGTGCAAGGAGGAGCAGGAGAAGCACTGCCAGAGCCCTGCAAAATGACCTCCAGCAGGCCACAAATGTGCATGTGTCTGCTCAAACGGTCAGAAGCAGACTCCATGAGGGTGGTATGAGGGCCCGACGTCCACAGGTGGGGGTTGTGCTTACAGCCCAACACCGTGCAGGACGTTTGGCATTTGCCAGAGAACACCAAGATTGGCAAATTCGCCACTGGCGCCCTGTGCTCTTCACAGATGAAAGCAGGTTCACACTGAGCACGTGACAGAGTCTGGAGACGCCGTGGAGAACGTTCTGCTGCCTGCAACATCCTCCAGCATGACCGGTTTGGCGGTGGGTCAGTCATGGTGTGGGGTGGCATTTCTTTGGGGGGCCGCACAGCCCTCCATGTGCTCGCCAGAGGTAGCCTGACTGCCATTAGGTACCAAGATGAGATCCTCAGACCCCTTGTGAGACCATATGCTGGTGCGGTTGGCCCTGGGTTCCTCCTAATGCAAGACAATGCTAGACCTCATGTGGCTGGAGTGTGTCAGCAGTTCCTGCAAGAGGAAGGCATTGATGCTATGGACTGGCCCGCCCGTTCCCCAGCCCTGAATCCAATTGAGCACATCTGGGACATCATGTCTCGCTCCATCCACCAACGCCACGTTGCACCACAGACTGTCCAGGACTTGGCGGATGCTTTAGTCCAGGTGTGGGAGGAGATCCCTCAGGAGACCATCCGCCACCTCATCAGGAGCATGCCCAGGCGTTGTAGGGAGGTCATACAGGCACGTGGAGGCCACACACACTACTGAGCCTCATTTTGACTTGTTTTAAGGACATTATATCAAAGTTGGATCAGCCTGTAGCGTGGTTTTCCACTTTAATTCTGAGTGTGACTCCAAATCCAGACCTCCATGGGTTGATAAATTGGATTTCCATTGATTATTTTAGTGTGATTTTGTTGTCAGCACATTCAACTATGTAAAGAAAAAAGTATTTAATAAGATGATTTCTTTCATTCAGATCTAGTATTTTTTTGAACAGTATATATCCCAGGGACCAACCAGCTTAGCCTGCTACAGCTTGATAGTAGACTGTCCTATAGTCCTATTGTCCTGTTGTGTTCAGATTAGTCATGTAAATCAAATTTCTTCATTTTTTTTCATTCATTTGAATTGAAGAAAATTTAATTGGGAAATTGCCTGTATGTGTGTGTGTGTGTTTAAGCAGAAAGGGGTCTCTGTTTCTCCTTCTTTGTCAATATCAGGATTTCCTTTTTCTTCTAAAACCTTAATGAATCACATTAAGACCAATCTATGGTATGTCAATGTTTTCAGTGTGATTCCAATCCTTTTGGATGTGTGGATCAGGTATGAAGCTGTGAGATTTGGCATTACTCATGATAGGATTGGAAAATAGCATGAAAGGCATTTAAACGATTAGTGTAATGATGAGTGAAGGTAAACAAATCACATTGAATCAGATCTGGCTGGCTCTCTATCTCTGACGCATACACACATGCATGCGCACACGCACACGCACACGCACGCACGCACGTACACACAAACGCTGATATGAGAAAAATCTGTCTAAGCCCTCCGCCTGAGGGAATGAGATAATTTTAGAGTGTGTATGTGTGTGCGTGTACATGTACGTACGACTGCAGGCGGGCGTGTGTCTGTATGTGTGTGTGTTTGTGTGTGCGTGTTTGTGCGTGTACATGTGCGTGCAGGCGTGTGTTTAAATGTCCGAAAGCATTGTGAGCAATCACGGCACAGCTGTGTGAGAGGGAGAGAGACACAATTGATTGGTGATGAGTGTCTGAAACACGTGTCAAACATCTGGAGACATTGGGCAATGCCCTCCACATGGCTTCTTCATTTGGCAATAGTGGGGCACACTCACAGCCTTACTGACGAATCCACTCTGCACTCACACAAGAAACAGCCATATGGAGGGAGAGAGGAGAGGATGGGAGAAAGAGAGAGAGAAGGAGACCGGAAATGAGTGTGCAGGAGAGAAAGAGGAAGAGAGAGCGAGAAAGAGGGAAAGGAAAGAGAGATACAAGAGTTGTGAAGTCATCTAACAGGAAATGAATGCACTTTGAAGATAAGTGCTGTTCGAAAGATTCAAGGAGAGGCCCCACTGCCCACCATCACTCAACAACAAAATCCCAAACGTAAACCTTTATCTCTCTTCCATCAAAAAAGGGAATCCCCATCAGATTCCAAATTGCATTTTAATATCATGATGTTGTTAGCTTAAGCAGGTCTGAGTATAAAACCCCGCAACCCGGCCACATGAATAGGCACAAGGCAGGCATATGAGGCTAACGTAGCATAGCGTAGCATAGCCCAATTAAAAGCAGTGAGCAGGAATGCGGTCGATGCTACATGCCGTACCAAAGAGATATCAAAGAGATGCTAACGACTACATGGTTGGGGGATGAAGGGGGGGGGGATGAAGGGGGAGAGGGGGGGGATGAAGGGGGAGAGGTTGAAACGGTTCACTCTGGCTTATTTCAAATATGCACCATTACAGGAATCTAAATATAGCACCCAGAGTCTGCTACTTAACAGATTAAAATGAATTAAGATTGCTTTTCCTGGCTCCAAAAACAGAAATGAAATAAACTGTAACATGTTTGTTCTCAGATGTTTTTATGTACAGTCGAGAGAAGAGAAGGTTTGTAAAATAACTTTTCCTTTTCAGACATTTTCTGTATAGCCTACAACCACTGGGTTTTTTTTATACCTCACTAAAATGGGCAAAATGGTGTTTCAGTGGATTTTAGATAATCAAGTCAATGTTCTACATGCTGTTAAAAATATTAGGTGATTTAGGCCATAAAGGGAATACAAAGGCCACAATTTTAGGATATGCAATCTGAAAGGATTTAAAATGCTTCTCATTTCACAGTATGTGCCTTACTGGTCATCTGGCTATAGCTGGTTATAGCTGGTTATAGCTGGTTATAGCTGGTTATAGCCAGCATGGCAACAAACTGCTAGGCCGCTCACAGCAAGCTGCTTTCAAATAGCCTCCCACAAAACGTGTTTGAGCCCAGATTAGATTCTGACTCTGTGGCATTTAAAAACTCAACAAGCCACCACAGTCAGTAAAGACCTACCAAATAGGGGTGATACAGTGGTTCTTCCTTTAGAAGTATGTTCGATCTCCCGGCAAGCATTTAGGGACATTCTGTGGCCGTTAGTTATCCGAATGTGGTAGAAAACAGTAAAGTGGTATTACAGCACTACTCCTTTAATGCAACACACTGAATACACACACCAACACGTCTGTGTCAAGCTTTTCCAGCTGCGGTACTGCAAGATAGAAGAGACATTGCAACTGCAAAAGGAAGATATTGGAGTCTTCTTTGTGTGCAAAACTCTTCTCTTTTTCCTTTTTGACGTAACAAAAAGACATCAAATCAAATCAAATCAAATGTATTTATATAGCCCTTCGTACATCAGCTGATATCTCAAAGTGCTGTACAGAAACCCAGCCTAAAACCCCAAACAGCAAGCAAAGCATGTGAAAGAAGCACGGTGGCTAGGAAAAACTCCCTAGGAAAAACTCCCTAGAAAGGCCAAAAACCTAGGAAGAAACCTAGAGAGGAACCAGGCTATGAGGGGTGGCCAGTCCTCTTCTGGCTGTGCAGGGTGGATATTATAACAGAACATGGTCAAGATGTTAAAATGTTCATAAATGACCAGCATGGTCAAATAATAATAATCATAGTAGTTGTCGAGGGTGCAACAAGCACGTTCGGTGAACAGGTCAGGGTTCCATAGCCGCAGGCAGAACAGTTGAAACTGGAGCAGCAGCACGGCCAGGTGGACTGGGGACAGCAAGGAGTCATCATACCAGGTAGTCCTGAGGCATGGTCCTAGGGCTCAGGTCCTCCAAGAGAAAGAGAGAAAGAGAGAAAGAGAGAATTAGAGAGAGCATATTTAAATTCACACAGGACACCGGATAAGACAAGAGAAATACACCAGATGTAACAGACTGACCCTAGCCCCCCGACACATAAACTACTGCAGCATAAATACTGGAGGCTGAGACAGGAGGGATCAGAAGACACTGTGGCCCCATCCGATGATACCCCCGGACAGGGCCAAACAGGCAGGATATAACCCCACCCACTTTGCCAAAGCACAGCCCCCACACCACTAGAGGGATGTCTCCAACCACCAACTTACCGTCCTAAGACAAGGCCGAGTATAGCCCACAACGATCTCCGCCATGGCACAACCCAAGGGGGGGCGCCAACCCAGACAGGAAGACCACGTCAGTGACTCAACCCACTCAAGTGACGCACCCCTCCCATGGACGGCATGGAAAAACACCAGTAAGCCAGTGACTCAGCCCCTGTAAAAGGGTTAGAGGCAGAGAATCCCAGTGGAAAGAGGGGAATCGGCAAGGCAGAGACAGCAAGGGCGGTTCGTTGCTCCAGCCTTTCCGTTCACCTTCACACTCCTGGGCCAGACTATACTTAATCATAGGACCTACTGAAGAGATAAGTCTTCAGTAAAGACTTAAAGGTTGAGACTGAGTCTGCGTCTCTCACATTGGTAGGCAGACCATTCCATAAAAATTGAGCTCTATAGGAGAAAGCCCTACCTCCAGCCGTTTGCTTAGAAATTCTAGGGACAATTAGGAGGCCTGCGTCTTGTGACCGTAGCGTACGTGTAGGTATGTACGGCAGGACCAAATCGGAAAGATAGGTAGGAGCAAGCCCATGTAATGCTTTGTAGGTTAGCAGTAAAACCTTGAAATCAGCCCTTGCCTTAACAGGAAGCCAGTGTAGGGAGGCTAGCACTGGAGTAATATGATCAAATTTTTTGGTTCTAGTCAGGATTCTAGCAGCCGTATTTAGCACTAACTGAAGTTTGTTTAGTGCTTTATCCGGGTAGCCGGAAAGTAGAGCATTGCAGTAGTCCAGCCTAGAAGTAACAAAAGCATGGATTCATTTTTCTGCGTCATTTTTGGACAGAAAGTTTCTGATTTTTGCAATGTTACGTAGATGGAAAAAAGCTGTCCTTGAAACAGTCTTGATATGTTCTTCAAAAGAGAGATCAGGGTCCAGAGTAACGCCGAGGTCCTTCACAGTTTTATTTGAGACGACTGTACAACCATCCAGATTAATTGTCAGATTCAACAGAAGATCTCTTTGTTTCTTGGGACCTAGAACAAGCATCTCTGTTTTGTCCGAGTTTAAAAGTAGAAAGTTTGCAGCCATCCACTTCTTTATGTCTGAAACACAGGCTTCTAGCGAGGGCAATTTTGGGGCTTCACCATGTTTCATTGAAATGTACAGCTGTGTGTCGTCCGCATAGCAGTGAAATTTAACATTATGTTTTCGAATGACATCCCCAAGAGGTAAAATATATAGTGAAAACAATAGTGGTCCTAAAACGGAACCTTGAGGAACACCGAAATTTACAATTGATTTGTCAGAGGACAAACCATTCACAGAGACAAACTGATATCTTTCCGACAGATAAGATCTAAACCAGGCCAGAACTTGTCCATGTAGACCAATTTGGGTTTCCAATCTCTCCAAAAGAATGTGGTGATCGATGGTATCAAAAGCGGCACTAAGATCTAGGAGCACGAGGACAGATGCAGAGCCTCGGTCTGACGTCATTAAAAGGTCATTTACCACCTTCACAAGTGCAGTCTCAGTGCTATGATGGGGTCTAAAACCAGACTGAAGCGTTTCGTATACATTGTTTGTCTTCAGGAAGGCAGTGAGTTGCTGTGCAACAGCTTTTTCTAAAATTTTTGAGAGGAATGGAAGATTCGATATAGGCCGATAGTTTTTTATAATTTCTGGATCAAGATTCGGCTTTTTCAAGAGAGGCTTTATTACTGACACTTTTAGTGAGCTTGGTACACATCCGGTGGATAGAGAGCCGTTTATTATGTTCAACATAGGAGGGCCAAGCACAGGAAGCAGCTCTTTCAGTAGTTTAGTTGGAATAGGGTCCAGTATGCAGCTTGAGGGTTTGGAGGCCATGATTATTTTCATCATTGTGTCAAGAGATATAGTACTAAAACACTTTAGTATCTCCCTTGATCCTAGGTCCTGGCAGAGTTGTGTAGACTCAGGACAATGGAGCTTTGGAGGAATACCCAGATTTAAAGAGGAGTCTGTAATTTGCTTTCTAATGATCATGATCTTTTCCTCAAAGAAGTTCATAAATTTATTACTGCTGAAGTGAAAGCCATCCTCCATTTGCGAAGGCTGCTTTTTAGTTAGCTTTGCGACAGTATCAAAAAGAAATTTCGGATTGTTCTTATTTTCCTCAATTAAGTTGGAAAAATAGGATGATCGAGGAGCAGCGAGGGCTCTTCGATACTGCACGGTACTGTCTTTCCAAGCTAGTCGGAAGACTTCCAGTTTGGTGTGGCGCCATTAACGTTCCAATTTTCTGGAAGCTTGCTTCAGAGCTCGTGTATTTTCTGTATACCAGGGAGCTAGTTTCTTATGACAGATGTTTTTAGTTTTTAGGGGTGCAACTGCATCTAGGGTATTGCGCAAGGTTAAATTGAGTTCCTCGGTTAGGTGGTTAACTGATTTTTGTCCTCTGACGTCCTTGGGTAGGCAGAGGCAGTCTGGAAGGGCATCAAGGAATCTTTGGGTTGTCTGAGAATTTATAGCACGACTTTTAATGCTCCTTGGTTGGGGTCTGAGCAGATTATTTGTTGCGATTGCAAACGTAATAAAATGGTGGTCCGATAGTCCAGGATTATGAGGAAAAACATTAAGATCCACAACATTTATTCCATGGGACAAAACTAGGTCCAGAGTATGACTGTGGCAGTGAGTAGGTCCAGAGACATGTTGGACAAAACCCACTGAGTCGATGATGGCTCCGAAAGCCTTTTGGAGTGAGTCTGTGGACTTTTCCATGTGAATGTTAAAGTCACCAAAAATTATAATATTATCTGCTATGACTACAAGATCCGATAGGAATTCAGGGAACTCAGTGAGGAACACTGCATATGGCCCAGGAGGCCTGTAAACAGTAGCTATAAAAAGTGAGTGAGTAGGCTGCATAGATTTCATGACTAGAAGCTCAAAAGACGAAAACGTCATTGTTTTTTTTTTTTGTAAATTGAAATTTGCTATCGTAAATGTTAGCAACACCTCCGCCTTTGCCGGATGCACGGGGGGTATGGTCACTAGTGTAACCAGGGGGTGAGGCCTCATTTAACGCAGTAAATTCATCAGGCTTAAGCATTTACATACATTACATTTAAGTCATTTAGCAGACGCTCTTATCCAGAGCGACTTACAAAATGGTGCATTCACCTTATGATATCCAGTGGAACAACCACTTTACAATAGTGCATCTAAATCTTTTAAGGGGGGGGGGGGGGGGTTAGAAGGATTACTTTATCCTATCGTAGGTATTCCTTAAAGAGGTGGGGTTTCAGGTGTCTCCGGAAGGTGGTGATTGACTCCGCTGTCCTGGCGTCGTGAGGGAGCTTGTTCCACCATTGGGGTGCCAGAGCAGAGAACAGTTTTGACTGGGCTGAGCGGGAACTGTGCTTCCTCAGAGGTAGGGGGGCCAGCAGGCCAGTGGTGGATGAACGCAGTGCCCTTGTTTGGGTGTAGGGCCTGATCAGAGCCTGAAGGTATGGAGGTGCCGTTCCCTTCACAGCTCCGTAGGCAATCACCATGGTCTTGTAGTGGATGCGAGCTTCAACTGGAAGCCAGTGGAGAGAGCGGAGGAGCGGGGTGACGTGAGAGAACTTGGGAAGGTTGAACACCAGACGGGCTGCGGCGTTCTGGATGAGTTGTAGGGGTTTAATGGCACAGGCAGGGAGCCCAGCCAACAGCGAGTTGCAGTAATCCAGACGGGAGATGACAAGTGCCTGGATTAGGACCTGCGCCGCTTCCTGTGTGAGGCAGGGTCGTACTCTGCGAATGTTGTAGAGCATGAACCTACAGGATCGGGTCACCGCCTTGATGTTAGTGGAGAACGACAGGGTGTTGTCCAGGATCACGCCAAGATTTAAGCCATGTTTCAGTCAGGCCAATCACATCAAGATTATGATCAGTGATTAGTTCATTGACTATAACTGCCTTGGAAGTGAGGGATCTAACATTAAGTAACCCAATTTTGAGATGTGAGGTATCACAATCTCTTTCAATAATGGCAGGAATGGAGGAGGTCTTTATACTAGTGAGATTGCTAAAGCGAACACCTCCATTTTTAATTTTGCCCAACCTAGATCGAGGCACAGACACGGTCTCAATGGGGAAAGCTGAGCTGACTACGCTGACTGTGCTAGTGGCAGACTCCACTAAGCTGGCAGGCTGGCTAACAGCCTGCTGCCTGGCCTGCACCCTATTTCATTGTGGAGCTAGAGGAGTTAGAGCCCTGTCTATGTTCGTAGATAAGATGAGAGCACCCCTCCAGCTAGGATGGAGTCCGTCACTCCTCAACAGGCCAGGCTTGGTCCTGTTTGTTCAACCAGCGATTGAGTTGTGAGACTCTGCTGTAGAGCTCATCACTCCCCCTAACTGGGAGGGGCCCAGAGACAATTAATCGATGCCGACACATCTTTCTAGCTGATTTACACGCTGAAGCTATGTTGCGCTTGGTAACCTCTGACTGTTTCATCCTAACATCGTTGGTGCCGACGTGGATAACAATATCTCTATACTCTCTACACTCGCCAGTTTTAGCTTTAGCCAGCACCGTCTTTAGATTAGCCTTAACGTCGGTAGCCCTGCCCCCTGGTAAACAGTGTATGATCGCTGGATGATTAGTTTTAAGTCTAATACTGCGGGTAATGGAGTCGCCAATGACTAGGGTTTTCAATTTGTTAGAGCTAATGGTGGGAGCCGTCGGCGTCTCAGACCCCACAACGGGAGGAGTAGAGACCAGAGAAGTCTCGGCCTCCGACTCCGACTCGCTTAATGGGGAGAACCGGTTGAAAGTTTCTGTCGGCTGAATAAGCGACACCGGTTGAGCATTCCTACAGCGTTTCCCTCCAGAAGCCATGAGAAAGATGTCCGGCTGCGGGGACCGTGCGAGGGGGTTTATACTAACGTTACTATCTGTACTTACTGGTGGCACAGATGCTGTTTCATCCTTTCCTACACTGAAATTACCCTTGCCTAACAATTGCGTCTGAAGCTGGGCTTGCAGCACAGCTATCCTTGCCGTAAGGCGATCGTTCTCCTGTATATTATAAGTACAACGACTGCAATTAGAAGGCATCATGTTAATGTTACTTAGCTTCGGCTGTTTGAAGTCCTGACGAACCATGTCCAGATAAAACCTCCGGGGTGAAGAAGTTGAATGAAAAAAGTTGAGTGAGGGAAAAAGTACAAATATAGTTGACCTAGAGCCAACTACTGATCACACCTACTGTAGAATAATTTACTGTGAGATGCATGCAACTCCCAATCAATGTAATGACTGGGACTGCTCTAAATAGGGGTACTAGAAAAGTACAGCGAGATATCCACAGCTACAAAAATGAATTTATTTTTGAATTTGGAACGGTGTACTGCAATGCACTGCAATACAGTGTGCGCTTATATAATAGGCCCTGTTGATTTAAGATATGGGCCCTACGCGATCACATCTGCAGTGTCCATTTTAGGACGTTCTCTCTCTCTCTCTCTCTCTGCTGTGATGGCAGACTGTGGGGGAGACTGTGGGGTAGCCTAGTGGTTAGAGCATTGGGCCAGTAACCAAAAATGTGTAGGATCGAATCCCCAAGCTGACAAAGTAAAAATCTGTTGTTCTGCCCCTGAACAAGGCAGTCGTTCCTTGGTAGGCAGGCATTGTAAATAAAAAAATATTTTTAACTGACTTGCCAGGTTAAATAAAAATGGTGGTATTTCACACAAAATTGGGTTTGTTTTGAAATTCTTTGTGGATCTGTGTAATCTGAGGGAAATATGTGTCTCTAATATGGTCATACATTTGGCAGGAGGTTAGGAAGTGCAGCTCAGTTTCCACCTAATTTTGTGGGCAGTGTGCACATAGCCTGTCTTCTCTTGAGAGCCAGGTCTGTCTATGGCGGCCTTTCTCAATAGCAAGGCTATGCTCACTGAGTATGTACATAGTCAAAGTTATCCTTAAGTTTGGGTCAGTCACAGTGGTCAAGTATTCTGCCACTGTGTACTCTCTGTTTAGGGCCAAATAGCATTCTAGTTTGCTCTGTTTTTTGTTAATTCTTTCCAATGTGTTTTGTTTTCTCATGATTTGGTTGGGTCTAATTGTGTTGCTGTCCTGGGGCTCTGTGGGGTCTGTTTGTGTTTGTGAACAGAGCCCCGGGACCAGCTTGCTTAGGGGACTCTTCTCCAGGTTCATCTCTCTGTAGGTGATGACTTTGTTATGGAAGGTTTGGGAATCGCTTCCTGTCTGTTTGTGAACAGAGCCACAGGACCAGCTTGCTTAGGGGACTCTTCTCCCGGTTCATCTCTCTGTAGGTGATGACTTTGTTATGGAAGGTTTGGGAATCGCTTCCTGTCTGTTTGTGAACAGAGCCCCAGGACCAGCTTGCTTAGGGGACTCTTCTCCCGGTTCATCTCTCTGTAGGTGATGACTTTGTTATGGAAGGTTTGGGAATCGCTTCCTGTCTGTTTGTGAACAGAGCCCCAGGACCAGCTTGCTTAGGGGACTCTTCTCCCGGTTCATCTCTCTGTAGGTGATGACTTTGTTATGGAAGGTTTGGGAATCTCTTCCTTTTAGGTGGTTGTAGAATTTAACAGCTCTTTTCTGGATTTTGATAATTAGCGGGTATGGGCCTAATTCTGATCTTCATGCATTATTTGGTGTTTTACGTTGTACACAGGTTAGATTTTTGCAGAATTCTGCATGCAGAGTCTCAGTTTGGTCTATGTCCCGTTTTGTGAATTCTTGGTTGGTGAGCGGACCCCAGACCTCACAACCATAAAGGGCAATGGGTTCTATAAGTATTTTTAGCCAGATTCTAATTGGTATGTCGAATTTTATGTTCCATTTGATGGCATAGAAGACCATTCTTGCCTTGTCTCTCAGCTCGTTCACAGCTTTGTGGAAGTTACCTGTGGCGCTGATGTTTAGGCCGAGGTATGTATTGTTTTTTTGTATGCTCTAGGGCAACGGTGTCTAGATGGAATTTGTATTTGGGGTCCTGGTGACTGGACCTTTTTTGGAACACCCTTATTTCTGTTTTACTGAGATTTACTGTCAGGGCCCAGGTCTGACAGAATCTGTGCAGATTCTCTCTCTCTCTCTCACTCCCTCCCTCTCTCCCTAGTCCTGCGCCTGTTGACTTTGAGCCGTGCTCCAGGACAGGAGCCAAATCCAGGGTGTTGTGGTGCACTCCCCCTGCAGCAGCCAGGAGCCACGGCTCCAGATGAGCTGAGCTGCTCTCCAGTGTGTAAAAGGAGCAGTCACACTAGAAGCTTCGCCTCCACTGCAGCTGCCACCCACACAGTGCAGAAACACATTGACACACACACACACACACTCTGCCACTTCACTTCACTGTAGCCTGCCTGCAGACATATGATTAGAGTTAAACAAAAGGCATGTGTACAGTTAGCTGAATACAGAAATAAAACTGTAACACACACTCACTGGATGGTACACATTGCTGGGTAACTAGGAGTGTGGAGAACGCCCTCCAGAACAGGCAGCTAGACCAGCTGACAAGCAAGAGCCTCATTACCGCCTATACTTCACTCACACACTCTCTGCCTCTCGTACAAACATATTGTACACAGCATGCATGCACACACACACACACACACACACACACACACACACACACACACACACACACACACACACACACACACACACACACACACACACACACACACACACACACACACACACACACACACACACCTTCACACACATTCTCACACATGAGCGAGTTTCACATCACTCCCCTCTGCAGGGAAACTAGCCCTCCCCACAGCACTCCAGCACCAGTCTCCATAGCGACGGCCAATCCAGAGCTGGGGGGGGAGTCCGTCATCTTCGAAGCAGAACTGGCAGAGGAAGTCCAGGAAAGGAGAGGTGCAGGAAAATATGGAGCAGGAGAGTGAGGAAGAAGGGGGGAGAAGGCGAGGGAAAAAGGCTCTGGGGCAGGGGCCAGGAGGAAAGAGTTCAAATTTAACCAGAAGAGAAGAGAGGGAGAAGACAGGAGAGAAGAGGAGCTCTTGGGGTGTAGAAGTGAGAGGTTGCCGTGAAGCCTTGCGGGATAGGTAGAACAGTTTCCACTTCCACGCCCCACACCACTGAATAACTGTCAAATCTCCGCATGTGCCGATACTGTACGTAACTGTCAGCATGTTATGAATGCTTCTCTAGTTTAGACAGCCTATACCGGCTTCAGGGTAAACATTACAGAGGTTATAGTCAGAACCTAATGCACATGTCTTTAGGAAAGAGTTGGTTTCCACCACGTAGTCAAATTGCCTGTTGCCAGGATTCAATCAAAGCGCAGTGTTGACAAGCGTACTGCAATATGCGTTTAAAGGTAATTTACTTCACCGTGAATGCAATCGCCTGAATGTCCGAAAAACGCCTTCAAAAAGGCACATTGTCGACAATGCAGTTTGCTTGTGAACAACGCATCTAATTGAATCCTGGCCTGTGTGTCGGCTACGTAAAATGGTGATGTCATCCTGAGATTATGGAAAGTTTCTCTGACCCAGCAGGCCTCTGGAGGGATGGTTATAGAGAGTACAGTTGTAGCTAGCAACACGTCCATTCAACAATATTCCAGCAGAATCTGGAAATGTCCTGTTCCTGGAACCTCCTTTGACACTTCAGTGTTTCAGGGATCAAAACTGAGAGTCGCTCCCTCAAGTTAGGGGTTGGGTTAAATGCAGAAGACACATTTCAGTTGAATGTGTTCAGTTGTACAACTGACTAGGAATCTCCCCTTTCCCTTTCCATTTAAAGCCGTCCCTTTCGTTTTCCACCATCCCATTGAGAAGCTGCAATAGGACAATAGATTTTAGTCACAGTGCATTCAGAAAGTATTCAGACCCCTTTACTTGTTTAATTCTAAAATGGATTACAAAAGAAATGAATCTGAATCAATCTACACACAATACCCCATAATGACAAGGGAAAACAGGTTTTTAGACATTTTTACAAATGTATTAAAAATAAAAAACAGAAAAACCTTATTTACATACGTTTTCAGACTCTTTGCTATGAGACTCGAAACTGAGTTCAGGTGCATCCTGATTCCATTGATCATCCTTGAGATCTTGCTACAACTTGACTGGAGTCCACCTGTGGTAAATTCAATTGATTGGACATGATTTGGAAAGGCACACACCTGTCTTTATAAGAAGCCATGAGATCGAAGGAATTGTCCGTAGAGCTCAGAGACAGGATTGTATCAAGGCACAGATCTCTGGGAGGGTACCAAAAAATGTCTGCAGCATTGAAGGTCCCCAAGAACACAATGGGCTCCATCATTCTTAAATGGAAGAAGTTTGGAACCACCAAGACTCTTCCTAGAGGTGGCCGCCAGGCCAAGCTTAGCAATCGGGGGAGAAGGGCCTTGGTCAGGGAGGTGACCAAGAACCCGATGGTCACTCTGACAGAGCTCCAGAGTCTCTATGTAGAGATGGGAGAACCTTCCAGAAGGATAACCATCTCTGCACCAATCAGGCCTTCATGGTAGAGTCGCAAGACAGAAGCCACTCCTCAGTAAAAGGAACATGACAGCTCGCTTGGAGTTTGCCAAAAGACACCTAAAGGACTCTGACCAGGAGAAATAAGATTCTCTGGTCTGATGAAACCAAGATTGAACTCTTTGGCCTGAATGCCAAGTGTCACATGTGGAAGAAACCTGGCACCATCCCTACGGTCAAGCATGATGGGGGCAGCATCATGCTGTGGGGATGTTTTTCAGCAACAGGGGCAGGGAGATTAGTCAGGATCGAGGGAAAAGATGAACGGAGCAAAGTACAGAGAGACCCTTGATGAAAGCCTACTCCAGAGCACTCAGGACCTCAAACTGAGGCAAAGGTTCACCTTCCAACAGGACAACAACCCTAAGCACAATGCCAAGACAACGCAGGAGTGGCTTTGGGACAAGTCTCTAAATGTCCTTGAGTGGCCCAGCCAGATCCCGGACTTGAACCTGATCTAACATCTCTGGAGAGACCTGAAAATAGCTGTGCTGTGTTCCAATGGCACGATGTGTTAGCTAATCCAAGTTTATCATTTTAAAAGACTAATTGATCATTAGAAAACCCTTTTGCAATTATGTTAGCACAGCTGAAAACTGTTGCACTGATTAAAGAAGCAATAAAACTGGCCTTCTTTAAACTAGTTGAGTATCTGGATTTGTGTGTTTGATTACAGGCTCAAAATGGTCAGAAACAAAGAACTTTCTTCTGATACACAGTATATTCTTGTTCTGAGAAATGAAGGCTATTCCATGCGAGAAATTGCCAAGGAATTGAAGATCTCATACAACGCTGTATTCTACTCCCTTCACAGAACAGCGCACACTGGCTCTAACCAGAATAGAAAGAGGAGTGGGAGGCTCCGGTGCAAAACTGAGCCAGAGGACAAGTACATTAGATTGTCTAGTTTGAGAAACAGACGCCTCACAAGTCCTCAACTGGCAGCTTCGTTAAATAGTACCCGCAAAACACCAGTCTCAACATAAACAGTGAAGAGGCGACTCCGGGATGCTGGCTTTCTAGGCAGAGTTGCAAAGAAAAAGCCATATATCAGACTGGCCAATAAAAAGAAAAGATGAAGTTGGGCAAAAGAACACAGACACTGAACAGAGGAACTCTGTCTAGAAGCCTGTAATCGAACCCACAAATGCTGATGCTCCAAATACTGAACTAGTCTAAAGAAGGACAGTTTTATTGCTTCTTTAATCAGGAGAACCGTTTTCAGCTGTGCTAACATAATTGCAAAAGGGTTTTCTAATGATCAATTAGCCTTTTAAAATGATAAACTTGAATTAGCTAACACAACGTCCCATTGGAACACAGGAGTGATGGTTGCTGATCATGGGGCTCTGTACGCCTATGTAGATATTCCATAAAAAATCAGCCATTTCCAGCTACAATAGTCATTTACAACATTAACAATGTCTACACTGTATTTCTGATCAAGTTGATGTTATTTCAATGGACCAAAAATGTGTTTTGCTTTCAAAAACAAGGAAATGTCTAAGTGACCCCAATCTTTTGAACAGTAGTGTACATTGACATGTGACGCATCCTCTATATTGTGCCACAATTTTTTGTTGTGTATAGCCAGGGGCGCAACTTTGGTTTTAGAAGTGGGGGGACATAACTTATTATTCAATTTTTTTAATCTAATCGCATAGACACTCCAAACAGCCTACCCGACCGCTTGGAAGCGTCCGCATGGTCCTAAAGCACACCGTTGCCTCGTTTTGTATGACATTCCAATGATAAAACTGGGGGGGGGGGGGACAAAAATGCAACGGGGTCCACCCTGACCCAATTTCAGAATGTGGGGTCCCCCCGACCCAGTGAAAGTTGCACTCCTGTATACAGCGATAGAGTAAGGATGCTATACGTTGATGTGTTCCGCACCAGTGCATTGATATGCTGTGCCTGAGCTTGAAACTGAACTGTACAGTCAAGGTGAACTTGAGAACACATTCAAGTCCTATTTCATCACTCGTGTATCTCCATAGATATCGCAACGCAACCTCCAAATCAAATGGAGACATTTGCCGTAACTGCAGGCAACGGAGATTATGGAGTGTGTTGCCCTTTTTTATTTACTGCAGTCTAGATGTATTTAATCATGTTGATACTTACAGGAGAAAGGGATTCACAATGATTTACAAACAGTTTACTGTAATGGTTAATAAACCACTTATAACGGTTAATAAGTAGGCTATGACCTTCATGTCCGTGTGTCACTTGGTTATTCACCAGTGTCTTCTATATCCTACCCCTCATTACTCATCGCTCACTTTGCTGTCAACTCTGCACTGCAACCTAAACTACAAAGGTCAGGAGTCATATATCTTGACAACCCTGCACGTCAGACTGGTGATCACTCACACTGCCTTAATTACATTACAGCCTGGATTGAATAGGCACACATCATAGAATACATCAGTGGGATTTCTATCTCCAACTACAACCGTCGCTCATTAATGCTGGCGGCCTTCGAATCTGATTGCGCACGGAACTCGATACCACCCGGAAACAATTAGAAGGCTGATTCGGTAATCAGTATGCCCGTGACATTTGGCTCGCTCATTATCGCGACAGCTTTTTCAGACCTGTCAGATATGCCAACCTCCCGTGCCACCGCCGCAGAACCGCTCTTCAGGCCATCGGCACGCTCGGCTACAGTGGAGGAAGAGGTGGGAGGAGGAGGTAGGATGTGGGAGGTAGGAGGTGGGAGATGGGAGGAGGAGGTAGGAGGAGGTAGGAGGTGGGAGGAGGAGGAGGTGGGAGGAGGAGGTGGGAGGAGGGAGGAGGACGGAGGAGGAGGTAGGTGGGAGGAGGAGGTGGGAGGAGGAGGTAGGAGGTGGGAGGAGGTAGGAGGTGGGAGGAGGAGGTAGGAGGTGGAGGGAGGAGGTGGGAGGTAGGAGGTGGGAGGTGGGAGGTAGAAGGTGGGAGGAGGAGGTAGGAGGAGGTAGGAGGTGGGAGGAGGAGGTGGGAGGAGGAGGTAGGAGGTGGGAGGAGGAGGGAGGAGGTGGGAGGAGGAGGTAGGTGGGAGGAGGAGGTGGGAGGAGGAGGTGGGAGGTGGGAGGAGGTAGGAGGTGGGAGGAGGCGGGAGGAGGTGGGAGGAGGAGGGAGGAGGTGGGAAGAGGTGGGAGGAGGTGGGAGGAGGAGGGAGAAGGTGGGAGGAGGAGGTAGGAGGAGGGAGGAGGTGGGAGGAGGAGGGAGGAGGTGGGAGGAGGAGGAGGTAGGAGGTGTTTGCGTGCGCTATGCGAGGCCATGCCGAGACAATTTGGAGTGACATTCTCGTGTGGCGGCTCTGAGCCTCTGGGCTATGATGTGACAGGGTACCCAGCTTGACCCCTCCCCCCCAACACAAACACACACCCAATCCCATAGTGTTACAGGCTGGTTTGCCAGGGAGATGGAAAAGTCCGAAGAAGGGAGGGGAGGAGGTAAGGAGAGTACAGTCCGTCTTCCTTGGCTGTCAAAATGGTTATTGAAGAAAGCTGTAGGGTGAAAGAGAGAGGGAGGGGGTGAGGAGTTAGTGGGGGGCAGGGGGTGTCCAGTAGGCTAGGGGGTAAAGTGAAAAAGATGGGAAGAGAGGGAGAAAGTGAGAGACGGAGGGGTGTTTGTGGGGTTTTGACTATAGGAGAAAAGAGAGAAGGAGAAAGAGGATTGGGGAAAAGTGAGAGAGAAGAAAATAGGGGGAAGGAGATGGGGGTACATAGAGAGATAGAGAGGTGGGGGGCGGAAGGTAGCCAAGTCGTTAAGTGCTCTGGGCCAGTAACCGAAAGGTCGCTGGTTCGAATCCCTGAGCCGGCTAGGTGAGCAAGGCACTTAACCCTAATTGCACCTGTATGTTGCTCTGGGATAAGAGCATCTGCTAAGTGACTTAAATGTAAAAGTGAGCGGGTGGAGAAGAGATGGGCACCACTGGGAAGGACCTTACATTGAGGCATGGCACATAACACAGCCGTAATGAAGGGAACCTCTCATCCAGTTCCGTAGGGAGCTGAGCGAGGCTTTGAAGAGCGCAGAGATAGACAAGTAGAGACATTACACTGCCACACTCTCAAGCAAGTGCTCTTTGTCTCCCTCTTCAATTCTCTCAGGCTCAAACTCTTGCACCGGCACACCAACTTGCACACGCACATTCTCCCTTTGTCAGCTATTAGACTAGTTGTCTTCTCAAAGGTTCACACACAAACACTTCCCACCCATCCCTCCTCGTAGTAAAACAATAAGTACAATTATTTCCCTCATGTAATCTTCCTGTTCTCTACCATCTATTATTTCTTTCACACAGCGCTGTACTTCTTCGGGTATTTCCTTAGCTCAGTGACAACTGAATAACACTCCATACTGGTTTAATCAGTAGCAGGCCAAGGCCTTGATACCCGTGGTCAAAACACTGGATGCGTCTTAAATGGCACACTATTCTCTTTATAGTCGCCTCCTTTTGACCAGAGCCCTGGATACGAGGGTCTTGCTGAAAAGTAGTGAGCCCTGGTCAAAAGTAGTGCACTAGAAAGGGAATAGGGTGCCATACGGGACACAGCCACAGTCGTCTCCCTCCTCTCGATGGAAGGAAAAGCGTTGGTCCCCCCAGCAGTGTTGTCAAGGACACTATGAGGCCTTGATAATTGAAAGGGTTGCAGTGTGTCCACCACTTAGTCACCGCTCATGATCACTGCTCTGAGGGACAAACTGGCCTTTGGCTTTGCTCCTATCATGTTGGCATTCCTACCTTGCAATAGTAATACTGTAACACATGCTCTGCTAGGTGAAGATCAACGACTTAGTCTAGACTGTTTTTCTACTCAGACATTGTCTGCACTGCCATCACATCATCGTAATGTAACGGCATCCAGTGGTTGTGGACGGTTCCTTGTTGTCATACGTGAAATAAACCTGCACTAGAGTCTTTCATGAACTACAAACATCGGAAAGGGTTATGTTCAACCTAATATTTACTTCACCTGGGAAATCAGATTGAGGTTTACCATCTATCATCTAGTGTGATCAGAAAAACAGATGCTCTGGGAGTCCGTGTGGATCTATCATTTGAACCCGTGTTAGTTAACAGCTGTGTGGTGGTATGTTGTTGCTGCTGCTACTGATTGGACAGATGGCAGAATGGAGTTACGTGGGGGACTGCTTGACGCAATCCACGTTGACGAACAGCTGAACCAGCCCACTGTTCACAGGTGGCACTGGGAGCGTCGGGCCGCCATTTTATGATGTCTAATATGGTCTCGAGAATAGCGCCATGTTAAATGGGACTTAGTACCCCCCCCCCCCCATTGGCGCTCTGTTGTACTTTCTGATGCTGTGTGAGTACGATTCACTGCAGTTTTACACAAAGAGAAGATATAAAATCATGACAACGTACAAGACACCACAAAAGCTTTCTCAGTGAGTAAGGATGAGTCTTTATTGGTGTTTTCGGGAAAAGCCAGATCACATTCCTCAGCATCCCTATAGGCAGGATCAGTAGACATTACTGGTGCAATTGGGTAGTGGTGTGCTCATGGGACTTGTAGTTTATTTATAACAGTCACAACAGGGAGTAGTTTGTAATCCACATGGGGAAGGGAAAATTGGCTGTGCACATTACCCGCAATGCCGTTTAGTAGCATACCATCACTGTGAGGATGGGCTACAAATGCCCACAAAAAGTTGCAGTATGCATATACAGACACATAGAAAAATAGCACTGTCAAAAGTTTATAAGTTTCTGCAAACAAGTTCCAGGTATCAAAAAGTTGCTTCTTTGTCCATCAAAAGATGGACGGTGTTAGAAGCCTGCTGCTGGGAGATGTAGTTCAAATTCTTCCAGGCTTTCAAGTCCATAGTTTGTGGTTGTTTCAGCTTTTGTTCAATTACAAAACACACGGACAAGACTACAGTCCCCACAGTGCACCTGGAGCTTTGTACAGTCTCATTGGATGGTGCCGATAGTGAACAGGCTCATAGAAAATAATGTAGAGTAAAGGATGGTCTTGAAAAATACAAGGGCGATAAAAATGAGAACTGCATTCTCCCTTAAAAGTTGTAGCAAGGAAAATAAATTAGAGTAATAATAACAACAACAACAACGATAATACTAGCAATCATAACTGTAATAATAATAATAATAATAATAATAATAATAATAATACAAAATAACATTGAATGCTATGTCTGAAATCAACAAAGACCTTCAAATCCAGAACTGGTTGAATTAGAACATCCCTCCCAAGGTGAGTTGGTAGTACGCAGTAGAATTCCATCGAACTCTACCTAATTGCACTGCCAAAATGGGCCAGCTCCGAAATGTAACCGGACAAACCGGATAAAAAAAGAAAAATAAGAAACACAACCTCTGTAATCAAAGTTAAGATTTATCGTAAGAGTTTTTAGGTTTTTTTTGTCCCCCAGAACGCCTGAGAAATTGACAATGATTCCAATCATCTTATACTGCATTTATATATTCAAGCTATGTATATTATTACATCTATAGTCACGGATATATTATATGTTCAAGGATATATTATATACACACACATATCTAGTGAGAGAATAGCTGTAGTATTTAATTGTACATGTGTATGGTGCATAAGGGTGCATTGTTTCACTGAGTTATCTGGTTTAGGAGAGGTATAGACATACTATTTTGTGTGTCACTCTATACGAGACTTACTCTTGCAATATGACACGCAAAATAAAGAACAAATAAAAAGAAATAAAAAGGCTATAGGCAGTTCAGTTACTGTGTTGGGTTGTCTATGTTCAGATGGAGGAACAGGTTGAGCACCATACATAATCCACAAGAATAATCATCATTATAATCAAACTCGGGGTGTGTTAAGTGGCAGCATGCTCCGGTTCATGCTGAACACTGCCAACTTAACCTGGGCGATCAATTCTAAACCAGTTTCACACTTCAAAATGGATCAGGATGAGGGAGAGAGAGAGAGAGAGAAATTCCCAGCATGTGCTGTAGAAAGTGATGAAGTGTTATTTGCCTTGACTGGTTGTGCGCTATCGTACACCAGCCCTGTGTTTCAAGGTCCAGCTTGCTTTCAGGGCCAAATAGAGGACTGGCCACCCCTCATAGCCTGGTTGCTCTCTAGGTTTCTTCCTAGGTTCTGGCCTTTCTAGGGAGTTTTTCCTAGCCACCGTGCTTCTACACCTGCATTGCTTGCTTTTGGGGGTTTTAGGCTGGGTTTCTGTACAGCACTTTGAGATATCAGCTGATGTAAGAAGGGCTTTATAAATAAATGTGAAATAAGAGTGTGTGTGTGTGTGTGTGTGTGTGTGTGTGCGTGCGTGCGTACATGCAGGCGTGCATGTGTGTGTGTAATGTGAAAATGCATACGTAGTCACTGGTCCAGGTTATTGGACTGTTTGGCTAGTAATGTTTGTTTGTGGTGTGTGTCTGTCTGTGTTTGCGGCTGAGCCAAACATATTCACCCATCTACATGTATACCTGGCAACGCATTTGACCAATATTTATTCACAAACATCAGTGCGTATGCAGCTGTTCTCGTGATGGATCACTGACTGCACCATTTCAATAAATTCTCTCTCTCTCTCCCCCTCACTGCCAGACACACAATTAAAAAGATTTAATTCAAGAAAGGAATCAAAGAGACGATAACAAATTAAAGGTCAACTCCACCACTTTTCACATTCATCATCTCCAGCACCACCCCAACATCAACATGTGAAAATTGCGTGTTTCTAAGATAAGTGTTTCCTCCAATGACATCGTCGGTGTGCATCGTGTGATTTTTAACCAATTATGAGTAGGCATTGCCTACTAATTTCCTACTAACTGGTTTATGATCTAATTGGAAACACTTACCTTCCTCTATTTATTTTACTACAAAACATAGAAACGCGCCATTTTCACATATGTTGATGTTGAGGTGGTGCTGGAGTGAGGAAAAAAAAAAGAACATTTCCTTTAAGTGCTTGAACAAACCCACAAGAACACTATTTAAACTACACAATGTTTATTTAACCTATCTGTTCATGTCCACAATCATTTACTAAGATACATCTCCTCTCTCGCCATGTTATCCCTGGATTCAACCATTATACATTCTCTATTACGACCTCTGACCCTTAAAACCTCTTCAGGATCGATGTCCCTAAACCGGGATGGTTGTTCAAAGTTCAAAATATAGAATTTATCCATCTACCCCGTGGTTAAAACATCTTCATATAGCCCCTCTCTCTCTCTACTAAACTCACCCATATATAAAATATACAAAAGATTATTTCCAAAATCTCCTCCGAACTGTCTTTGCAAATATAAAAATATACAGTTATCCTATGTTGAACTCTCTTTGCTGTCCTCTCTTCTGCCTACCTCTCCTAATCCTCCTCCTCTAGATATAGCTCATCCTCTGTTTTCTAGTTTGCCCATGCCTCCCTCCCTGCTCAGTACAGTTAAAAAATATACATGTTCAGTCATAGAAAAAAATGACACATCTGTCCTCCCCTGGCTTGTCTCCTTGTCTTTAGCTTAAAAAACATTAGTCGTCTGTGATCTGTATGATTTGAACACACCCATCTGAATGGGTGCGCGTATGGCCTGCGCATTACCCGAAAAAGAAACACTGCAACACACCTGATATAAACACTGAATGACGTCACGTCGCAACCTGTCAAAGAGACAAGGGAAGTGAAACCAGCATAGCACAGATACACAAAATGGAGGCTGCACTCACTACAACACTGCGGGCAACTCACAACACGGATGCTTACGCCAGGTGTCATACAATGCTTAAGTCACGTCTACGTAGGCCCTACGCGCACCCCCTCAACTAAAGTGCTGCCAATGTTGTGGCTGCCTTCTAACCCTCTCCCTCCTCCACCCTTCCCCTCTTCTTCTTCTTCTCCCTCACAAGTCTCCGTGTCGGCTCTCGAACTTGTTGAGGATGTTGCGGCAGCGGCCCAGCTCCTTGTGCATGTCGGCCACTTCCTGTCTGAGAGCAGCGTTCTCTCGCTCCAGGAAGGCGGCGCGCACCGTGATCTGGTTCTCCTTGAGGCGCCGGGCGTCACGTGAGCGCTTGGCTGCCTCGTTGTTCTTGTAGCGCCGGCTCCAGTACTTGTCGTCCTGCAGGAGTCAAGGCAAAGTAGAGGCGTGTTGTGGGGAGGGGGGGGGGGGGGGGGGAGTAGAGTGGCAAGAATGGTCAGTTTTGTGATGGCAATGGGGGAAGGGGGAGAGGTGTCAAAGCTGAGCATTGTAGTTGCACACTTGAAGCACGTACAGTTGAAGTCGGAAGTTTACATACACCTTAGCCAAATACCTTTAAACTCAGTATATAATAGTTGAGAGAATGATTCATTTCAGCTTTTATTTCCTTCATCACATTCCCAGTGGATCAGAAGTTTACATACACTCAATTAGTATTTGGTAGCATTGCCTTTAAATTGTTTAACTTCGGTCAAACGTTTCGGATAGCCTTCCACAAGCTTCCCACAATAAGTTGGGTGAATTCTGGCCCATTCCTCCTGACAGAGCTGGTGTAACTGAGTCAGATTTGGAGGCCTCCTTGCTCGCACACGCTTTTTCAGTTCTGCCCACATATTTTCTATAGGATTGAGGTCAGGGCTTTGTGATGGCCACTCCAATACCTTGACTTTGTTGTCCTTAAGCCATAGCTTTGGAAGTATGCTTGGGGTCATTGTCCATTTGGAAGACCATTTGCGACCAAGCTTTAACTTCCTAACTGATGTCATAAGATGTTGCTTCAATATATCCACATAATTTTCCTCCTCATGATGCCATCTATTTTGTGAAGTGTACCAGTCCCTCCTGCAGCAAAGCACCCCCCACAACATGATGCTGCCACCCCCGTGCTTCACGGTTGGGATGGTTTTCTTCGGTTTGCAAGCCTCCCCCTTTTTCCTCCAAACGTAACGATGGTCATTATGGCCAAACAGTTATATTTTTGTTTAATCAGACCAGAGGACATTTCTCCAAAAAGAACGATCTTTGTCCCCATGTGCAGTTGCAAACCGTAGTCTGGCTTTTTTATGCGGTTTTGGAGCAGTGGCTTCTTCCTTGCTGAACGGCCTTTCAGGTTATGTCGATATAGGACTCGTTTTTACTGTAGATATAGATACTTTTATACCTGTTTCCTCCAGCATCTTCACAAGGTCCTTTGCTGTTGTTCTGGGATTGATTTGCACTTTTCACACAAAAGTACTTTCATCTCTAGGAGCGGTATGACGGCTGCATGGTCCCATGGTGTTTATACTTTTGTACTATTGTTTGTACAGATGAACGTGGTACCTTCAGGTGTTTGGAAATTGCTCCCAAGGATGAACCATTTTCTTTCTGAGGTCTTGGCTGATTTCTTTTGATTTTCCCATGATGTCAAGCAAAGAGGCACTGAGTTTGAAGGTAGGCCTTGAAATACATCCACAGGTACACCTCCAATTGCCTCAAATTATGTCAATTAGCCTATCAGAAGCTTCTAAAGCCATGACATCATTTTCTGGAGTTTTCCAAGCTGTTTAAAGACACAGTCAACTTAGTGGATGTAAACTTCTGACCCACTGGAATTGTGATAAAGTGAATTATAAGTGAAATAATCTGTAAACAATTGTTGGAAAAATTACTTGTGTCATGCACAAAGTAGATGTCCTAACCGACTTGCCAAAACTATAGTTTGTTAACAAGAAATTTGTGGAGTGGTTGAAAAACAAGTTTTAATGACTCCAACCTAAGTGTATGTAAACTTCCGACTTCAACTGTATATAAAGATTTTATTAAAGTGTGTGCCTTAATAACAATGCCGTCACAATTAGCTACTCTACAGAAAGCAATATGAGAGTTTCCTACCTTGTTATTTATTGCATGCATATCTACATGCCAGTTCAAACGTTCCACTTTTGGCCCTTCCCAATGTGTGCCCTCCCTTGAGGCATGCCCCCATTGTCATTCACTTGAGTAAACAGGAAGTTGCCCCGCTTCGTATGATGACATCATATTGCTAACTTTACCTTGAAGCTTCTTAGGTGCAAACTACGTTTAAAGCCAAGAATCGCAAGAAATGTAGTACCTTCTGCTCATCTGGGACCAGCATCTTGCGGGCTTTCTTGATCATGGGCTGTGGCTTGAGCTCCTCGTCCGAGAAGCGGTGCCTCCGGGGGTCGAAGGCCTCCTGGCCCGGCACGCTGGACAGCGCCACGTCCGCCGGGTCAGGGTCAAAGTTCACCATGACGTCAGCGCTGCCGTTGGCGACCAGTGAGCCTCCTGGCGGCCCGGGGAGGCAGGAGGAGGAGGTGGTGGAGGAGGGCGAGAGGTCTGGAGGCATGACCTGGCAACCTATAATGAGAGAGGCCAACAAAAACAAAACTTTTGGTTGGTCACATGCTTCACACCGTGGCCAGGGTGAAAGGTCAAAGCCTCCAGCATGCCGAGAATAAGGTAAAGAGGATTTGTTATTTCTGTGTATATGGCAACATCACTCATTTATAAACTGGCTGCTGCACGGTGGCTGCAGTGATACAGATCGTCCACCAGGTGGAAGCATAGGCTACATCAATCAGTCAGTCATGTGGTTGAGCTGGCTGATCCAGGATAAGCCGACACGAAAGCCTAATCCTAATAACAACCATTTTGGGCAAAAAGTTGAAACTGATCCAAGAACAGTGCTGCTGTGTAAACAACCTTCTACACACAGCACTGAGCTTTCGTATGGCCATTGCTCTCTCCCCCCTCTTTAACCTTTGATCAATGTCCTACTATATTTCCCTCAGTTAGTAAAATATGCATTATCTTTAAAGGAGTAGTTCAATATTTTACAACTTGATGTTAGATGGTTCCTCACCCTTAAAGTAGTCTATGTAATCCAAGGTTCAGTTTTCTTTAAACAGCCACTACACACTTCAGCTATCTTTAGCCACCACAAGCTAAGAGTGAATGGAAGTGATAGGGGCACGTGAGCATGTTTACAAACATAATGTCCAAATCCCCTGAAATCAATTTAAATCAACTCCATATTTAGTTTGATGTTGCTTAAAAGGTGATTTTGCCATTTTAAAAAAAACACACACGCCCCCATCACTTCCATTGATTGTTAGCTTGTGGTATCTAAAGTTAACTGACGTTTGTAGTGGCTGTTTATAGAAACCTGATTACAGTTTCTCCTGGCCCATAGACTACTTTCAGGGTGAGGAACCATCTATCATCAAGTTGTAAAATAGTGAACCAACTCCTTTAATATACATTTTTGACATTCGATAGCAACACATGCTAATTTTCCAGGTAACACTTCTGAGCAGGATTTTTAAAGCGCTCATAATCCAAACACACTATAATTTGTTATTATTTTTTCACACTCAACTTTAACCAGTGAAATTAGACTGCAATTTATTAGGCCTTCACTACATTGTTTTACTTCCCTGTGGTGTAATATGAGCTGTAGCTATGGCCACAGCAGCTTTTTGTCAAGGGGTATAGCCTAATCAAGACCAGCTGCTCTCTGGAAGACAACCAATACATTCCCTATACATTCATAAATTAGCTATAACATAGCCATTTAATTTTACATTTCAAATAAATATTGGTCTCGTGTTATTGATTATTGCATTCTCTCTGGGGAAATCAGTCTTGTTGGCAACAATTGTTTGATTGTGCTCTGTCTTTAGAAAACACTTGAGGAAATGCAATGCTGAAATGGAATGTAGGAAGTGTGTTACATAAAATGCATTCCCCAGTCCCCTTGCTCCATAGCCACCACAAAGACAGTTCCCTACAATACCCCTCCAACCCCTACCCCACCCAACATACCACCACCTCCCTCTAGCTTATATTTAAAATATACACAGAATTCTTCCTTCCTAAGTATTCATAAGACAAACTATCCCCCCCCCCATCACACACAAACAATACACCTCACCTTTCATTTCACAGTAGTCTTTCCCTCAGTCCTTGTCAACAACATGAAATTCTGAAATGTTATGTCACAAAGTTGTTCAGTGTGTAACACTGGTATGGCGACATGGTGGCGTTATCTCTGCAATGTAAATCTCTCTGCTTCTTTATGCTAGGCTAGTCTTATGCAATGTTATCTCTCGCTCTCTGCTTTACTCCCCCTCTATGCCTCCCTCCGACCCCTCCCTCTTCCTATGCCCCACCCTTCCCGTCTCTCGCTCCATTGCTCTCTGCATCGGCACGTGACGCGATGCCTGCACATGGCCCAAGCGTGTGAGAGAGGGAGGGGAGAGAGTGAGGGAGAGAAAAATGACAGCTCTCTCTCTCTCTCTGTGCAGTTTTTACTGTACTGCAGTCTTCCTTAATAACCCTTTCATCTCCACATTTCATTCAAATGAATCATTGTGGTAAAAGAGGGGAGATCTTAAGTTAACCTCACCATTTCAATGATTGATGTATTTGTTTATTTCTCTAAGCTAAGGTGTAACTCTGTTTTTCCTGTTCTGTAACCAGTCAGTGTAGGTTCTCTTTATAAATGTAGTGTGATTGTGTTGCACGTATTTAGCAGATCTGTATTTGTAAACTCTGAGTGGTTGTTTTGGACCCAGTACCAGATCCGGCAAGAATGTTTTGTCAGAAAATAGAACGTGACATAACTATTTGAAGGCTACAGTCCCCTTGTCTTTTTGGAAATCGAACTAAAATCTTACTGCTGGCAATGTCATAAGAATCTGCCCCCTGCAACCCATGGAGTCTGCAATATAAGTCAAGTCACCAAAAGTGCAAACATTTAGTATGCATGGAAAGGGTACACCTTGATGGTTATTGTAAAGCATGTGCTTGTAGTTTTGAAAACTAAATGTACTTTATAAAGGTAGTATACAATATCATGCGTCGTTTAGAAAATGCCACCAGAAGGCGTTAGCGTCAAAATAAAGGGCAGTGAAAAGTCTATTGGACTAGCTTGAGACTATACCCTGTCTTTTTATATAGCTTCTGCTGACATAACATCTTCTGCCAGCATCATGCCACCAATTTCACACTAGACAAATGAAACACAAAGCCGTTCCACTGGCCCTCCTACATACTTGTTTTTGCCTTTGTGCTCCACAAACTGCCGTGCTTTCCCCCACCAACCAATGCCGACCTAGGGAATGTTGAGGGTGCAGCAACTACTGCAATGACGGTTCCAGTCATCTTGCAACATTGTCGAGCTTGCGCACACAAGATTTGCTTAGACACACAGATTTGCGCGTGCAAACGCGCGCGTGTATGGTTGTGAAATTGTTAGATATCACTTATTAGATATCACTGCACTGCTGGAGCTAGAAACACAAGCATTTCGCTAGCACCCGCAATAACATCTGCTAAACACGTGTATGTGATCAATAAAATGTGATTTGATACACCAACGCAAAACATGCAAACATACGGTCAGAATGAAACAGAAACACTCGTGTGGACACAATCAAACACACACACATACCTGGACAAACCCACACCCTCCCCTCTTTAACCACACACCCTACTAACCACGTAGGCACTCGGGCCCTCCCATCATGCCTGGCAGTCTGTTTGGTGGTGGCGGCCCGTTGTCCAGGCCCAGCAGTGAGGAGGAGGAAGATGAGGAGGACATGGAGGATGATGAAGAAGAAGAACATAGCGGAGGGGAGGATGGCGGGCACTGGGAGCTCTGGTTGGGCACGGCCGACTGCAGGGAGCTCTGCGAGGGCACCTGTGCGCTGGCGCTGGAGCTGTTGCCACCTTTGCTGTGCATGGCCATGCCGTTCTCAGTCAGGAACTCCTCCAGGTCCATGTACTGCAGCTGGAAGAGGCCACCGTCGCTGCAGGGTAGCGTGCGCTCCCACAGATGGGGCCCCAGGAAAGCCGACTGGGAAGGCCGACCGCCTGGGCCCCCACCCATGGTGTCCTCGTCCGAGTCCTGGGGCTTGTCTTTGTCTGTTGGCGGGAGATTGGGAGAGAGAGAAAAAAGATGGAGAGAAGAGAGTTGGAGAGAGAGAGAGCGAGCATGAAAGAAAGAAAGAGAGAATAAAAGAGAGAGAACATTGAGGAGAAGAAGAGATAGCAAAAGAGAGAGAGAGAAAGAAAGAAAGAAAGAAAGAAAGAAAGAAAGAAAGAAAGAAAGAAAGAAAGAAAGAAAGAAAGAAAGAAAGAAAGAAAGAAAGAAAGAAAGAAAGAAAGAAAGAAAGAAGGGCCATTGAGTACAACAATCCAGCCTCTTCAGTGTTCATCACTGATGTCTCTTATCATCACATAATCTGCCTGCGAGCCTCGTGCCCTTATCAGCTTTGCAGGCAACCAACCGCCATTACATGGATGCATCAGCAACAGTGGCAGCAGTCTTCCCATTCACACACAGGCTGGCTGAATAACGTGAGGAAGGGAGTGAGATGCTATGCAAATATCATGAAGGTGGACTGAAATGCTACTCTGACATCATGAAGAAGAAGTGAGATGCTAAGCTGACATCATGAGGAAAGAGTGAGATGCTACGCTAACATAATGAAGGAAGAGTGAGATGATATGCTAACATAATGAGGCAAGAGTGAGATGGTAGGCTAACATAATGAGGAAAGAGTGAGATGCTAAGCTAACATCATGAGGAAAGAGTGAGATGCTAAGCTAACATCATGAGGAAAGAGTCAGATGCTACGCTAACATAATGAGGAAAGAGTGAGATGCTACGCTAACATAATGAAGGAAGAGTGAGATAATATGCTAACATAATGAGGCAAGAGTGAGATGGTATACTAAAACTATTAGCAGAGGTGGCATCGTCTGGTGTCTCAGCCCTCATTCCCTTGAGTTGGAGGGGGTAATAAGGGGAGGCGAGAGCAATCAGATTAATGAGCAAGGAGAGGGGGCTCAAACATGGCGGATGACTATCAGTGTGACCCCGCTGAGAGCTAGGCAGAGGGTTTCACAGAGACAAGGTAGAAGTGGTAGGGGAATGGGTGACAGGCCTGATTCATAGCGTGACGATCACACCCGGACTGTACTGGTGGCTCTGGACAGCACAGCACATTATTGTCAGCAAGCACACACATGCAGATGGAGATGGAAAGGAGAGAGACATGTAGGAGGGAAGAGCGAGAGAGAGGGAGTGGAGAAAAAAAAGGGAATGCAAAATAAGCAAGACTGACAGGAGAGAGGACAGAGAAGACAGGAGAAATGAGAGGGGAGAAAGGGAAGGGAAAGCAACGCCAAACCAGAGAGAGAAGGAACAGAGGAGTAATTACAGGGAATGGAGACAGTAAAAAGAGACAGAGGGAATGAATATAAAAGGAGATGGGTTGATAAGGGAGAGGAAAGGGAAGAGGAGTGGAGATTAAAGAGATTCAAATAGGAGGAGAGATGGCTGATAGGGCGATATTGGGGGATGAGAGGAAATACAGCAGATGATAATGAAGGGTGAGGAGAGAAATAAGAGGGAGTGCAAATAGGAGGAGGGGGTGATGGGAGAGGAGAGAAAAGAGAGAGATATGCAATGCAAAGAAAAAAAAGAGGGATGATAAGAGACAGAAGTGAAGGGGGAGTGAGGGAGATGTGAGAAGTGCAACAGGAGTGAATGAGGAGATATGGTAAACGTGCTAGAGGATGGAGAGGAGAATAGACGAGGGAGACAGAGGAGAGATGCGTACAGCGTGTGGGTGTATACGAGGGCGTAGAACAAAGCATGCCAGGGAGAGGAATATACTGTTTTTGTTTAAAGGGAAATGCATCATGCATCGAAGCCACTAACTCTCTCGGATGCAAAAAAAAAAAGACTCAAGACTCCATCTCATGTAATAAAAACCCTTCTCCATCCCTTAACATTAGTGATGCCCCACGACTATGCATGTTCTGATGGTGAACTTGATGCTGGTAGGCCCTTTGTACTCGGACTCCATCGGAGGAGCTGTCAGTCTTGATCAGCATCGTCTCTCACACAAAGACCATCCATGTAAATGGTGGAGGGACGTTGTTCAACTATATAGCCACCAGGGGGGGGATGTTAGCCAGACAGATGCTGACTGAGGTTGTGACATCCATTCAACTTAAACGTTAAGTCCCCTATTTAGGGGACTTTGTGTGGTTCTGGACTGGTTCCGCCCGTCATTTTTGTGTACAGAGTACTCTGTGAACGGCATAACATCAATGGCTGCGCACTCCATGAAAGCTCTGGTTGTCCCGCTCCGCATGCTTCTCTCCGCTCTCATCTGAGATGCAGTATGTGAAAATCGAACACCTCATTTGCATAGGGAGCAACACGTCACACTTTCTGGCCTATCCAGACAAAGGATCAATTTCCTCTGGCTGTGAACCTTGTAGCTCCGCTTCCAATGAACACGGCATATGAAACGGGAAAGCCTAGCGATCGCAGCAAAAGCAGTAGCGTCTTGCTGCGACCTTCTCAGCTGGATTTAGATCTTTCAACAAGAAAAGATACAAAAATCATTTTGTAGAAGTTAAACAAGACCACTTTCAATTGCTCAAAGATTAACTTTGTGCTTAAAGCTGAAGTTGTAACAAGTTAGTGGGCGTTTAAATGGCGTCTCTGCTTTGCTGGGCAGAAACTTGTCCCTCGTCATTTATATGAAATGGTGCCAATTTTTATACTGTCACTAAGTGTGATCATATTTACTTCACAGTTACAGGACAGGTGGAATATTATAGTAAGTCATTTATCATTTGATTGTTACTATATTTAGAAAGCATTTAAATAAGGTCAAGACCTATTTTTGTTGAATTCATAGGTTGCACCTCCGTCACTCGGTCGGGTCAGGAACGTTCTCAAGCCGCCCTCTATCAGCGGCGCAATAGTGGTGCCCTAAAATCGTGATAGGCCTAGTCATTCCGGACAGAGGCTGACGCCTGTTCAGTGTAAATTACAATATAGTGCCTGGAAATACGATGGCATTAGTAAAGTTGTGAAATGTTTAGTAGGAAACAACTTTGTCAGCATTATCATGTCGCCAAATGTACTTTAGACAGATGGCAATGTTGTCATTGGCTAGCAAAGTTCGTCCCCAAAAAATAGCTAGCAAATCTAACCTTAGGTAGCTTAAAATCAGGTGACCTCCCCTCAATTTTAGCTAACGTTGTACTGCCTCTAAAGTCAATCTGGCGACATCAAAATGATGACAAAAGGTTTTCCTACAAACTAATTGCCTCCCTTTGAATGTCATTGTATTTCCAAGCCAATGTAATGCACTTTTGATGAAATCTTCATCAGCGCTCATTGACGATGCATTGTGTAGAATGCTCAATTGGGCATCAGTAAAAAGCCAACGTTCAAAACAATATTGTGACGAAACATGCAACCCATGAATAGGAAAAAAATGATAGATGATTTTTTATATTTCCATCATAAATGTACTGTAAATTTGAGTTTGTGTCCTCAAAAGTAACTACACCTCAGCAATTTATTAAAAAAATTACCAGAAAAGTGAGACTTTAATCTTTCTGGCAGTATAAGAATTGCTAGGTATTGCTTATGGCACTCATGATAAATAATACTTTTGGGTATGTCTATTTAGGCAGAAATCTAAAATGTGTACTTTACATTAAACAACAGCAGCGCTTAGTTAACATTTGACCACTTAAAATGGCTCTAGTGTGAAAATCAATGTTTGTTGGATTGAGAACTGGTGGTAGACATCTATATACACTGAGTGTACTGAACATTAAGGACACCTGCTCTTTCCCTGACATAGACTGACCAGGTGAATCCAGGTGAAAGCTATGATCCCTTATTGATGTCACTTCAAATCAGTGTAGATTAAGGGGAGGAGTCAGGTTTAAAAAAAATTCAGCTTTGAGATTGTGTGTGTGTGCACGCCATTCAGAAGGTGAATGGGCAAGACAAATGTAAGTGCCTTTGAAAGGGGTATGGTAGTAGGTGCCAGGCACATTGGTTTGAGTGTCAAGAACTGCAACGCTGCTGGGTTGTTCACGCTCAACAGTTTCCTGTTTGTATAAAGAATGGTCCACAACCCAAAGGACATCCAGCCAACATGACACAACTGTAGGAAGCATTTGAGTCAACATGGGCCAGCATCCCTGTGGAACACTTGACACCTTGTAGTGTCCATGCCCCAACGAATTGAGACTGTTCTGAGGGCAAAAGGGGGTACAACTAAATATTAGGAAGGCATTCCTAATGTTTTGTACACTCAGTGTACATCAATATCATGAGCTATGACCTTATTGAAGGTCTTTATTGAATGATAAAAGCGCTAATGTTCAACGCTGTTTGTGTGTGTTCTTGTTGCTGTGTTGTCTTAAAAATATGAACCTATTTCCATAAGTAATGCATGATACAAGTCAAATCAAGAATTGTCAAGCCTATACGCTTTATATTTATAAACATGAATTCAAGTCAACAGAATGAAAACAAAGATTGCAGGCCAGCCTGTGTGTGTATTTATTAATTTTAACATTTGATATGCATGAACTTTCCGCTTCCATCCCTCCCTGCCCCCACCACACACACAAACCTCACCTTTCATTGCACAGCAGTGTTTCGCTCGCTGGTCAGCCTTGATGGGCAGCTGTAGGAGAGTTTTGAGGCTGGCCATGGAGTTCAAGTGTCCGCCGGTCGGGACACTGCCCGCGAGGTTACCGGTACTGAACTGTGGGCTCGCTCCGGCCGGGAGGTCAGGCGGTAGGAGCTGTGTGAGCGGCCTAGACATTGGTACGCCGTTGATTCCCACCGTGGAATGAACGCGGAATTTATCCGATTAATCCACAAATGATTGACTGGCTATCAGCGGGTTCACAACACAGTGACGTGACGATTAAAAAGGTGGACAGCTGAATACACACTGCTACACCAACTGCTGTTTACCTCATTCGAACACCGAATGATAGTTTTTCTAAATATGAATTAAGAAAGTGTTAGAGAATAATAGTGAAATTCGACATATCAAATATAACTTGACATCAACAATAAACTATTGCTCTCCCAAATGTCCATGAAGAAATCAAAAGTGAAAATGATGTCCTCAAAGAAATGTCCATGGTCAAATAAGTGTTCGATTCATTAATCTTGCCAGATGGAATGGGCCCTTTAATAAATCTCTTATTCCAGCCTCTATCTATGAGATAAACAAAGTTGGACATCAGCGCTCAGATTTCGCGAAACATGCCTTGCTTGATGATGTCCGTTTATTTGAGGATAATAGGTATCACAACCGAGTTGATTTTCTTCTTGACCTGGACAAAAATATTCCGCGAAAAATAATTGAAATGGATTTTGGTGAAATGCCTATAATATAACGGACAGCATTGAATGTGTAGTCCTACGTAAAGTCTCAAAACTCAAAGAAATCCAATAATAGAGAAAGTTGAAAAGAAGTGTATGTTTGGGGGTGGAGGGGGGGGTATAGGGTGGGGGGTGATAAGGGGGAAAAAGGCTTCGTCAAATAATATCCAACAACATGAGAGTAGTATAGATGTTGATGTCCCTTGTTTTCCTCTCCCCACTTAGTCGCGCGCTCTCTCTCTCTCTCTCTCTCTCTCTCCCTCCCTCTTTCTCTGTCGTTATTTTTGTCGTTCACCTTCACCCACTCCCTCCCTCCCTCCCTTTCTGTAAACTGCCAGCAAGGAAGCAACCAAGCGCCGCGCGGCTAGAGTCAGCTGGAATGAACACGGGCCGCTCTCATGACATCACTGCTCACCGGGGATTGGCGCTGGGGGAGAGACTGATCAATATTCATTATCCACACCTACTAAAACGCCCCAAACAGCATTAATGAGCCCCTCCCCTTCATAAGCAAAACAGTCACAGAAGGAGTTAGTTGTTGATTACTATTCTCAAACCTGCATAACTTTCAATGGCCGTCCTGGTGATGGAACCTATGGAACACGTGGTTGACTTTACTGTCAGTCATAAAGCTAAACCAGTAACCACGAGATTAATGGACCAACATACATATATGTTTAATTGATTATGATCACGGGTCCTGTAGCCAATCCTAGGCCAACACAATAATGGAATTGCTCTGCAATGTTCAGTAGCCTCATTTATTTTCAAAGATTTTACCAATAAATTCATTGTATGCTACTTGGGGTGTGGGCTATCTCTGTAATTTAAAGGATTCGGATCCCTGTCGTGATTTTGTGTGATTAGTTACAAATTAAACAAATCATTCAAATCATCATTATCAATATTATCACATTTACTTCGGTCCAAAACGTGAAAGTCAGTGTTTTGGCCGCAACAAAATATCTCCCTACCACTTTAAGAACGATTCCTGCTCTCAAAGCGAGCACATGGCCATGGCACGCTCGAGTGGTGCCAACCGGCAGCCTTGCTTCGCTGCGATTGGTCCGAATTAGGTCAGTCTCTGCCCTTTGCCGAACGCTATTGGACAAAAATAGGTCATTGGTTCCGCCCAAAGACATCCCCATGGTAGGGCCGCGTGAGACAGAAGTGAAAGAGGCAAGTGAGGACAGAGAGATTGAACGGATTAGTGTTGCATTTAGCAAGATCGAGATACTGAATTTGCTTTGACATGTATTAAAGTATTTAGTTGGTGACCACCCCACAGTGTAATAGTTTGGCTTGATACTTTTCCTTATAGTATTCCAATAGTGACAATAGGCTATTAATACTTGGCCCTACTAATAATACAATGTAGCCTAATAAGCGTCAATACCAATATATATATAAAAATAATAAAAATATAATAATAAATGTACTTGTCTATACTACCCCCCCCCCCCCCCCCCCCCGCTAATATTTTCTTTGAAAGTTAAAGTATCTTCATAATCATAACTAACTTCCCGTTAATGAGTCACACTTCAGAAGTACAACATCTTAATTGATGTGCTACCTTAAAAAGTGCTTGAAAACACACTCCTGTATCCATTAGACCTACAAGCCACTAGATGGAGGCAATAGTGCGGTTTTTAAGAGCAAAAATATAAAATGCCACAATCAACACATTCAAAACATGGACAAATATTCACACAGATGAATCAATCCTTGATTTGTAAATATGGTGCGACTACGTTATAGCATGGATTCTTTAAATGTGCATGCATAACTTCATTTTTTAAAATGTAAACTGCAATGTTTCTCACACAAAATATTCCCTCCCTCTCTGATTAGGTTTCTGTAAGCATTCATAAAAGGGCCTCATATGGCCATCTAGAGGACACTGAATAATATTACCCCAGTCATTTTCCAACCACAGCTGCATGCCTGCCCATTCTCTCAACAGAAATCAAATGTTACTAAGAGTTTGATGTGTATCACACCACTGACACTGATAATCTGACCGAAGTGTTAAATGCAGGCCCTGCCAAACTGGTGACCAAATACAGTATATTATAAAATAAAGGACTTTCTGAAAAGTGAATTCTAGCAAATGCACCCATATACAATCTTCCAGATACAGAAGAAAACTCTCAGAACAGCCGGTCGTGCGCCTTTGGCACTAAACAGCCGTACTCGTCTACTGGGCTTTTTTCCTCCGTTTCTAATTGAGTGTGGCACTGCACAGGGCATGTGCCAACACGTGAGCTGTAAACATCTCTGCAGTGTAAGGTAAGGACAGTGCACTAAGGTAAGGACAGTGCACTAAGGTAAGGACAGTGCACTAAGGTAAGGACAGTGCACTAAGGTAAGGACAGTGCACTAAGGTAAGGACAGTGCACTGTGTGGAGCACCTTGCAGTTTTGCCATTTATTTGAACCTACTTAAATGATCAACATATAGGAAGGTAAATATAAACAGTGAAATGTGTAGGAGCGATCATTTGTGCATTGGCAAAAAGAAAGAGTTCAGAATTGCTCAAGATTTAAATCAGTGGTATTCAAAACCTTTTTCAGCAGGGACCCCATTTTCTTCGCCAGAATTTGACGACCCCATCCCAAATCTGATGACAACCTTTACATTTAATTTTTTTTTTTTTTTTTTTAAATTGGTACATTTGGATTGTCACATCAACAAATTGCCTGCAATTAATTACATTTCTCTCCTATCAAAATTAAGAATCAAGTAATACACATTTAATCATTCAAATGTTATTTTTCTAATCATCTTTCTCAATAACATTAGTATATGTATTTTTTAAATGATCTTTCTCAATAACTTTTGTATATTGTCCCAAAAATAATCTAATTTTTGCCCACTGCATTTCCCCTGCGACCCCACTAGGGGGAGACTTTGAATACCAACAATTTAAATAACAGGAAGGGAAAGCATGATGACATTTTTAATTTTTTTTATTTCATTTTTAAGGGTTTCAACAATTCACTTTAGGCAAAGAAAACGATAGTTATTTAGTAATAATATTTCATGTTTTAGTTTACTGAAAGGAAAACACTGGGGGACAGGACCTAAGTAATGAACGATGTGTACACGTGTTACGGGATAGGGCTTAACTAAGGCATAGGGTTGGTAAATGGGGTAGGGAAGGAAAAAAATTATAATCACACTGATACATATATTCATCGTCCTCCCTTTGTTTTACAAAGATAGTCCCAAAACATATTCCCACCCACCCATACAATAGCAACAATGACAAAAATAAATGATACTTGGAGTAAAAAAAAACAGCAAATAATCAATATATAATAAAATATAATACGAATTGTACAGTACACTCCGGTTGTTCCCATTATCCATTCCTGACACCTAAGTCCCATTGTTTTCCCCTATATATGATGGAAGTGTACAGAAAAATGGTCTCTTTCATTCCATTCTGATCCATTCCAACCTGTTCAGCTAGCCAGTTTTGCACAATTTTACCGATTGTTTGACAAGATACGTCCAGTTACACTAAGTGATTATTCAATTCAGTGAGTCAAGTTTCATAACAGGAGTGACTAACTGACAACTATCTTTTATCGGTTCAAATAGCTTCTTAGACTGACTTGCTTACCAGACAATTGTTTTTGCTTCAGGCCAAACATCTGTACGAAAAAAAATCTCTACAGGGAACAAAAGAAAAACACATAGTACAGAACAAAAGACAAATACTATTACTGTTTAACTGTGAATAATGACAGAAAACAGAAAACATCAGTACTTTTGGTACTCCACTCTTACTAGTATGCATTCATAATCCCAGACCAAACACAGCTAACAAAAATTATACTGTGGTAGAATGCATTTCAGAAGAAAAGAGGTGCTACTCAAACACTCACATGATCTAGAATCCTCTCTCCGCTTTGGGGAAGCAAAGACAGACGGATGGTGCTTTTGATGTTGGCCTTTAAAAAGTCCATGTTATCTTACAAACATCTCTGCTATAGTAAGGATTGTATGAATGTAGAGGGGATATATGGTAGTTATACTAAGCCTGTTGCCCACATCTTTAAAACTTGCTAGTTCTTGCTTGCTTTTTAGTTTAAAAATCCTAGACTAGAAAATAATTAGTGGCTGTATTCAGTCACCACTGTTGTTCTCCCAGGCTGGCCCTCCTGAACCGCTTCTTCCGCTGTCTTCTCAACAACCTCTCTTGGGGGCAAGTTCACGTTCAAGCCCCAGCTTCCACTACCTAAGAGAGATTGACCCCGGCAAGCAACCCTGTGCCTCTCCAGGAGAGATCCATTCCAGAAGCGGGAGCGGCATTTGGGACATGAGAACCGCCCTTGGGAAAGGTGACGTCCACGATGAATGAGGGCTTTCCGTAACGTCCGAGAACGCTTTCCGCAGACCGAACACTTCAGACGGGCCTGGTGGCCGTTATTTCTTGGAGGATGCCTCACACAACGATGGATCAAAAGTTTGGCCAGACTGGCGAATGTGGTGCTGGGGCAGTACTGGCATGGAAAACGTTTTATGGGGACTTCCATAGATGACAGCCCACTGACCTTAACCACACCTCCGCACCATTGTCTAACTCTATACCCTCCTCTCATCCTCAGGAGCTGGGCGAGCAGTTTCTTTTGCTTAAGCTTCTCATGCATTATTCCTTTTTTCCGCTTCATCAGTTTGAGTCTCCTGCTCGTGGCCTTATTCAAGGCAACCCCTACTAGTTGCCCCCCTCTCATTATACTTTGATATTCAACCCTCCTTTTTTTCTCTCTTTTTCTCTTGCCACCAACCCATCCTTCTTGGGACTGGAACTGAAAAGGGCGGTGTTGACCTTGGGAGGATTGGTTTGGCATGTAGGAGCCAGACGGATAAGTTGAGGGGTGGCCTGATTCAAAAAGAGGGATGTACTCAGCTGCTTGGGAAGGATGTTGGGTTCCACCAGCTGGTGGGTTTGCCGAACCAGTGCGGCCCAATCCATGCTGCGATTGCCTGTGCCTGGACAAGCTGTTAGAATAGGCGAAAGCCTTCCCGCATACCTCACAGCAGAAATTCTTTTCACCCCTTATTCCACCACCATGGACAGTTTGTTGATGGGCTGTCAGGTGGAACTGATGGCGGAATGATTTCCAGCATGTTGTGCATGTATAGAGCTTCTGAGAGGGTTGAGTGGACGAGCTGGACCCCTGAGACTTATCTTGAGGGTATGGATAATAAGATTGAGAGTTTGCTTGATTTCCATCTAGATTATTAACCCCTCCATGGCCCTTAGCTATTTTTCCTCCTGGTGTACCATCGGATTCCCCTTTTGTGTGTAATTTTCCATGTCTCACCAAGCTCTGAGCATAAGCAAACTCTTTACCACATATGTCACATTTGTAGTTCTTCTGACCAGAATGCACAGTGGAATGTTTAGTAAGATGGAAGTACTCCCGGAACTCTTTCCCACAAACATCACACCGGTGTGGCTTTTCACCTGTGTGAACACGGTCATGCCGACGTAGGGTCTCACGTCTCCTGAACCCTTTACCACATACTCCACATGAATATGGCCGTTCTCCCTCTCCACGACTTCTTCTTTGTCTAACTATGATTCCATCAGGTCCTGGTTCTCTCTTCTGTCGAGGCTTGCGGGGCTTTTTCGGTTTAGCATTCATCATCTGCTGGCTTGGATGGGTTAAAGGCATGGTAGAGCCACTACCTGCTCTGTAAGTCTTGTCGATTTCAGATGTAGATGATGGACCACCTGGTGAGACTCCCATATTCCCAAAGCCAAGTCCTCCAAGCAAACCTCCAATGATGTCTCTTCGCTCCTCTCCTCGACTCTCGCCAGTACTTATCTCGCAGGAGGCAGCGGCAGCTGCTGCAATTGCAGACATGGCACTGCTAGTGACCTCATCCTCAGAGTCATCCAATAGAGATGAAAGAGGAAGATGAGGCTGCTGTTGATGGAGATGGTGTTGTTGTTGACTTTGAGGGTGTGGGTGTAAGGTAGGAGCCAAGGGTGCTTTTCTAAGTGTCTGGCTTGACATCTCACTGCTATGGGAGCTCTCTCCAGAATAACAAGATTGGTTAGCCTGCTGTCGTCGGTAGTCATCCACACTGTAGGATGGTTGGTAGGATGGCCGGTTTCTTGAATAATCCGTGCCATATTTGCTCGCTCCATCTCGTTGGTAATCACCTGTACCACTGCCTCCAGCCACCATTTCAGTTTTGCTGCTACTTGCACTTGATGAGCTTTGATTTTCACCACTACCGCTTGGTCTGGGCCGGGAATTCCTTCCAGGCTTTCCACAGGTGCCAGACGCAGCATGATTTAGCAAAGAGGTGCTCTCTCGGAAGCAGCGACCACAAGCAGGGCATCGGAAAGGCTTATCATCATGGATCTTCTCATGCCTAGTGAGGGACTCACGGCGGTTGAAAGACCGTTGACAGACACCACATGCAAATGGACGAGCCCCTGAATGGATAACACCATGCTGGAGGAGGTGCCCTCTTTTCTTGAATCCCTTTCCACATTCGGTGCAACAGAACGTTTTGTCTTCGCTTGAAGTGTCTGGCTTGGCATCTTCAGAAGTCAACCCATGACTACGGAGATGTCTTCGAAGGCTTGTAAGATGACTGAAGGTCTTTCCACATTCACCACAGTGGTAGATGGCTTCAGGGTCAGGTTGACAAGGCATGGAGGCCATGGGATTTGCAGGTTTAGGTAGCTGTGAATCATTAGCTACCAGCACCGAGGCTGTGGATGAGGAAGGAGCTGAAGAGGAAGAGGAGGAGACCGTTGAGGAAGACTGTGTTGATGAAGAGAGGACTGATGAATGGTTATTACCAAGGCTGGTTATGGCTCCTCCTACAAGGCCCGGTTGAATGATTGAATTTTGACTGTGTTCAGTGGAGCTGCTGTGGCAGTTACTACCACTGCTACTGCTGTGACTAGTGCCATCTGCTTTTCTCTGAGGAAGGTAGCCAGCCATAGCCTTCTTTCTCCTGCTACCACCACTTCCACCAGACCCAGATCCACTGTCTCCTTTCCCTTCATCTTTCGAAAGTGATAAATGGAGTGGTAGAGGGAGAGGCATACCACTAGCTTCTTGTTGCATCAACGAAGCCAGCTGATTGGAGGAGAGAACTGGAATACCTTGGAAATCAAAGCCACCCAGAGACGACGGCTGAGGTGTTGGGTGAAGAGGATGGTGTGGGTGGGTATGGCTGTGAGGGTGAGATAAAGCATGGGGTGCCAATGGTTGCTGCTGCTGTTGAGGTTGGGGAGTGGAGTGACTATGACTGTGAGAGGAGTGAAGAGCTGGAGGTGGGGCGAGGGCTGAGTTTGAGTCACTAGCTCCTTGGCCCAAACCCAGGCCAAGATGGTTATGACCCCCTTGTTGAACCAGAAACTGCTCCAGACTGCTGTTAGTCGGGACCCCAGAAAGAAAGTACTGATTGGCGGCAAGCATGCAACTGAACTGCTGATGTAAGCTACGTGGATCAGACTGCCCAACGAGTGGTTGCCCTAGGGAGGACACTGCACTGCCAGGGTTGTTACTGGTGGACGATGAAGATGACGGGGAGGGCGAGGAGGATGGTCCAGGTGAGGCTTGGGGAACAGAGAGGCCAGGGTGTAAAGGTGGCGGTGGGGGAGCCGATGTAACCACTCCTCCAATAACACCAGACCCTCCACTGCTACTACCACCAAAGTCAAAACGTCCCATTCCCGAGTGCAGCTGCTCTTGGGCTAGAGCTGCTTCTGCAGGGTGAAACGGACGTAAGAATTGTGGGTATCCCGCAGCAGAGCTCCCACTCCCACTACTGCTCATCTTACTGGATTTCCGTGAACTATGCGAGGATGAGGACTGGCTCTGGTGTGATATTGGTGGAGGTGGGGCACTCATTTTGGCAAATATCGATGAAGAATCAGCAAAAGCATTACTTCTAGACCCCTGAAGAGACCCCAGACCAAGCCCAGAGAGAAGAGCGCCTGACGACTCTCCCTGCTGTTGGTGCTGCTGCTGAAGCTGTTGCTGGTGCTGGAGTTGGACTTGCTGTTGGTGCTGCAACTGTCTTTCCAATCCAAGGCCTTTAAACTGGTGAGCTTGGTGTCCACTTAGCATATCTAGAATGTCCAAGGGGTACTTACTGAACTGGAACATCTCCCACTCACTGATGGGAGGTTTTTCCTGGGTCACTCGCCCTACTGTTGAAGTACAACAATATCGCACCAATAATAATCAATAGCCACAGCTATTGAAAGTAATGCTTCTTGAACAACTTTCTCTAGAATGACTCCCGCTGCTACCAATATCTATCCCTTATCCCTTCTTATACAGATGAATGCCTAGTGCTTGCACTTTAAACCAAGAAGAGCAGGTAAAGGTCCTTTTAAATAAATGCTGTTCCTAATTTGAAATACAATGTATAAATAGTATGCAGTCTATGTAGTGTTTGTAGATTCCTTCTTGTATAGTGGTAGTCTTTGTTTTTCACCAAAAATGTGAAGCTGTCCGCATCCAGCTGGGGTGATGAAGGATGAACAGGTGTTCCACTTCTTTGTCTGCCCGTTGATGCCACACTCTTGAAGACTGGGGAAAAACAGAAACATTGTTTAAGTCTCTTGGTTAAATAGGCCTAGAGCTTGATAGCGCCTCGGGACAAAGTGGAGTCGCAATTCAACGGCTCAGACACGAGGGTCTACAGGAAATAACGGACTACAAAAAGAAAACCAGCCACGTTACGGAAACCGACATCTCACTTCCAGACAAACTAAAACACCTTCTTTGCCCGCTTTGAGGATAATACAGTGCCACCATCGTGGCCCGCTAACAAGGACTGCAGCCCCCCCCCCCCCCCCCCCCCCCCGCCCCCCGCCCCCTTCTCTGTGGCCGACGTGAGTAAGACATTTAAACATGTTAACCCTCGCAAGGCTGCTGGCACAGATGGCATCCCTAGCTGCGTCCTCAGAGCATGCGCAGACCAGCTGGCTGGTGTGTTTACAGACATATTCAATCGCTCCCTATCCCAGTCCGCTGTCCTCACATGCTTCAAGATGGCCACCATTGCTCCTGTACCCAAGAAGGCAAAGATAACTAAATGACTACTGCCCCGTAGCAGTCACTTTGTCATCATGAAGAGCTTTGAGAGACTAGTCAATGATCATAGCACCTCCACCCTACCTGCCACCCTAGACCCACTTTAGTTTGCATACCGCCCCAACAGGTCCACAGACGACGCAATTGCCATCACACTGCCCTATCCCATCTGGACAAGAGGAATACCTTTGTAAGAATGCTGTTCATTGACTACAGCTCAGCATTCAACACCATAGTACCCTCCAAGCTCATCATTAAGCTGGAGGCCATGGGTCTCAACCCCGCACTGTGCAATTGGGTCCTGGACTTTGACGGGCCGCCCACAGGTGGTGAAGGTAGGAAACAACATCTCCACTTCGCTGACCCTCAACACTGGGGCCCCACAAGGGTGTGTGCTCAGCCCCCTCCTGTACTCCCTGTTCACCCATGAATGCGTGGCCATGCACGCCTCCAACTCAATCAAGTTTGCAGACAACACAACAGTAGTGGGCTTGATCACCAACAATGATAAGACAGCCTACAGGGAGGAGGTGAGGGCTCTCGGAGTGTGGTGTCAGGAAAACAACTTCTCACTCAACAAAACAAAGGCGCAGATCGTGGACTTCAGGAAACAGCAGAGGGAGCACCCCCCTATCCACATCGAAGGGACAGTAGTGGAGAAGGTGGAAAATTAAGTTCCTCTGGGTATACATCACAGACAAACAAATGGTCCACCCACACAGACAGTGTGGTGAAGAAGGCGCAACAGTGCCTCCAACCTCGAGAGGCTGAAGAAATGTGTCTTGTCACCTAAAACCCCCCAAAAAACTTTTACAGGCGCACAATCGAGATCATTCTGTCAGTCTGTATCACCGCCTGGTTCGGCAACTGCACTGCCCTCAACAAGGCTCTCCAGAGGGTGGTGCGGTCTGCACAACACATCACTGGGGGCAAACTACCTGCCCTCCAAAACACCTACAGCATCTGATGTCACAAGAAGGCCAAAAAGATCATCAAGGACAACAACGACCCGAGCCACTGCCTGTTCAAACCACTACCATCCAGAAGGTGAGGTCAGTACAGGTGCATCAAAGCTGGGACCGAGAGATTGAAAAACAGCTACTCTCTCAAGGCCATCAGACTGCTAAACAGCAATAACTAACTCAGAGAGGCTGCTGCCTACATAGAGACTCATATCACTGGCCACTTTAAACATGGCCACTTTAACCTGTTATGGCTAGGGGGCAGTATTTTCACAGCCGGATAAAAAACGTATCCGATTTAATCTGATTATTACTCCTGCCCAGAAACTAGAATATGCATATAATTATTAGCTTTGGATAGAAAACTCTCCAAAGTTTCTAAAACTGTTTGAATGGTGTCTGTGAGTATAACAGAACTCATTTGGCAGGCCAAAACCTGAGAAGATTCTGTACAGGAAGTACCCTGTCTGACCATTTCTTGGCCTTCTTGATTATCTCTATCCAATACAGGGGATCTCTGCTGTTACGTGACACTTCCTACGGCTCCCATGGGCTCTCAGAAGGCGGCAAAAAGCTGAATCGTGGCTTTGCAGGCTCTGGCTGAAAAACAGTAGCGCGTTTGGATAGTGGCCGGTCACAGTACTATGAGACTCAGGCTCGTGCACGAGTCGACTCCATGTTTTTATTCTTTCGTCTGTGAACGAAAACCACCACTCCCGGTCGGAATATTATCGCTTTTTTACGAGAAAAATGGCATAAAAATTTATTTTAAACAGCGGTTGACATGCTTCGAAGTACAGTAATGGAATATTTAGAATTTTTTTGTCACGAAATGCGTCGGGCGCGTGACCCTTCGTCACCCTTGGATAGTGTCTTGAACGCACGAACAAAACGCCGCTATTTGGATATAACTATGGATTATTTTGAACCAAACCAACATTTGTTATTGAAGTAGAAGTCCTGGGAGTGCATTCTGACGAAGAACACCAAAGGTAATCAAACTTTTGTAATAGTAAATCGGAGTTTGGTCAGGGCTAAACTTGGTGGGTGTCAAAATAGCTAGCCGTGATGGCTGGGCTATCTACTCAGAATATTGCAAAATGTGCTTTCACCGAAAAGCAATTTTAAAATCGGACACCTCGATTGCACAAAGGAGTTCTGTATCTATAATTCTTAAAATAATTGTTATGTTTTTTGTGAACGTTTATCGTGAGTAATTTAGTAAATTCACCGGAAGTGTTCGGTGGGAATGCTAGTTCTGAACGTCACATGCTAATGTAAAAAGCTGGTTTTTGATATAAATATGAACTTGATTGAACAAAACATGCATGAATTGTATAACATAATGTCCTAGGCGTGTCATCTGATGAAGATCATCAAAGGTTAGTGCTGCATTTAGCTGTGGTTTTGTTTTTTGTGACATTATATGCTAGCTTGAAAAATGGGTGTCTGATTATTTCTGGCTGGGTACTCTGCTGACATAATCTAATGTTTTGCTTTCGCTGTAAAGCCTTTTTGAAATCGGACAGTGTGGTTAGATAAAGGAGAGTCTTGTCTTTAAAATGCTGTAAAATAGTCATATGTTTGAAAAATTGAAGTTTTTGTATTTTTGAGGAATTTGTAATTCGCGCCACGCCTATCATTGGATATTGGAGCAGGTGTTCCGCTAGCGGAACGTCTAGATGTAAGAGGTTAATAATGTTTACATATCTTACATTACTCATATGTATATACTGTACCTTATACCATCTATTGCACCATGCCTATGCCGCTCATCCATATATTTCTATGTACATATTCTTATTCCTCCCTTTAGATTTGTGTGTATTAGGTAGTTGTTGGGAAATTGTTAGATTACTTGTTAGATATTACTGCACTGTCGGAACTAGAAGCACAAGCATTTCGCTACACTCACATTAGCATTTGCTAACCATGTGTATGTGACCAATAAGATTTGATTTGATCCCCAGAGAATTGACGAAGCATCATATCAAATTATTTTAAGCTCCCAGTATAGGCATACATAACCACTTACCACTAGACAAAACTCAGGAGATCTTCATTTTCTAACTTAAGATTTGTCAAAACGTAAACAAGCGTTTGTGCTTTTAAAATAGTGATTATTTACAATAATTGTATTGCCTAGACCAATGCAGCCATCAACTCTGTTAAAGGTGCATTCTGTAACATAGCCACATGCAATTACTAAGGATTGACAATTATTTAACAAAAATAATTATTGAAAACACAAAAGTGCCCACATTTCCAGGTCAGAATCCAGAATCAGTAACTGATTTGAAAGAGCAAAAAAAAAAGAAAACAGGACTCTGGCCCGAGAACCAAACTCGCTTGACCCAAGGGTCGTTGCATTTGATTTCAATCACTTTTTGACCGCACGTCTTGACTTGAACAAACATTTCTAAACATGTTAGGCCATGGCAGAAGCAGGGGTCGCATTAGCTTTTAGAAATCTGCACTTTCAAAACGCAGACCATAAAATCTGCATTTTAAACCATTTCACCTGCATTTTATATTGAAATAAGTGTTTTCTTGCTTCAATAGTGATCAGGGGCGTGCATCAAGTTTTTCAATGCTATTTGGCTTGCATTATGTCAAACAGAATAGGTTAGACCCCAATTGCACTCTGACTCATTGGTCAAATAAAAACTGAAGCTGTGTCGTTCCATATAATTTCAATCACTTTCAAACTGCACCACTTTTGACTTGAACAAAATCTTCAAACAAGTTTGCCCATTGTGGAAGTGGTCAGAAAGTGACATTTTGGACCTGGATGCCAAAACAGGTGTTCGAAGTTTACCCATTTTGCATACCCCACCCTACCATGAGATGTCATCACTGAAAAAGATAAACGGTTACATTTGATATCATTTGAAAGCTTACAAAACAGGGTTGTCAAAAAACAAAATGTTTACGTCAATATATATATTTTTTTAACTAAACCCAGATTCTCATTTTCACAAATGTACCCTGGATAAGGAATGTGACAAAGGACAATTTTTCTTAACATTTAAACGTAAACAGTTTTACGTTTTTCCATTAAAAAAAGAGAAGACAATTCATAAAATTCCATGTGAATTTACAATGCAACTGTGCTGCTGCCAGCAACGGTTTGGGTCTCACCGTGCATCCCTTTCAGATAGTTAAAGTAAAGATTCAACCATTTTGAATGTTATATTGTTTTTGTGCATCTCTGAGCAATGTTCCATCGATTCCCTGGGTCAATTCATGTTTATCTGAGATATTGCCATTCAAGCAGGCAGAAATTCAGTTGGTATGACGTAGCATTAAGATAAAGCCGCTCTCACCACACTGGAAGTTAACGGGAATACGACTTTTAGATCGGAAAAACATGTCAGATTTCAATACTGACCGATGTCAGATTGTCTTTTCTCCAATGAGCCATTGATCATATTTTTGTGATATAAATACCTAGAGAAATGTGTAATTTAACAAAAAGGGTTTAACACATTTCTCCCATTTGTCTGCCTCTTCAGTCCTGTGTGAATTGCATGGTGCCGTTGTGAATGTCAGACTGCATCGATCGGCATGTTGATCATGGTGAGATTGTAGACTGGTAAATCGATAGTTAGTGCAGTTTGTTTAGGTGATTTTACAGCCCTCTCCTTCACAGGCTGATATTGACTTTGGTATTATTGTGTGTAGCTACATTTGCTAGCTAACTACCTAGCCAGCCAGCCCACAGAGACAGCATTGCGGGTTTTGTAGTTGACTTGAGCTGCAACAGATTTCCACATGTTGCTACCAACCTTAAACAAAATGAAACGTGTTCACCCACCAAAAATTATTGTCACATATTAGTGTTATGCAAATGAGTGGTTTGGTGGAATTTTATTTTTAAAGCATTGCACCTGTTCTACCATTACTGTACCTCAACTCAAGTTAGATGTTCCTTCTCATTTAACTTCTCAAAGTATTGCCACACAGGACTTCGCTGCGGTCACTTACCTTTCTCTGCCATTTTTCCAACTGTTAACAACAATGACGTAGTGGAGAGTCAACTCCAAAATAATTGTTTCCTCGAATCCTTGCACGTCTAGTGTGAAGACTCCTAAGATTCTGTATTTTTGGAACGCAGGAGACTGAGTAGTTGCCGTACCTCCAAGAACACAAACACTCACAATTTTCAGTGAGCTAGCGAGGGACGGAGGGAGACAGTATGGGAAGGTCAGCCGCCAGACACACAGAGTCAGAACCGTGCACTAGGCCTATCTGACGGCAATCAAAAGCTGTATCTCACAATGGAATCCTGTATATCACAATTTCTTGGCTTGCAAAGTCTCACAACTTCAGTAAAGCAGGGCCTATTCATCAACGAATAGGCTAGGATATTGAGATAAGCTAGATGCAACACTTCGATCTCATAGTGCACGGGTTCGCTTTACGCTGTTCACAGCGTGGTAGCCAGGGCACCAAGACAAAGAAGAAGTTGAGCCTTAGTTGATGCGGAAATTGACCCACTATGTTGTTGTTCTTTCTGCATCTACGCAAAAACAAACAAAACATTTTCAGTCATGGATCTTTCTTAACGTTAAGATCCAAATGTTCGTTTAAATAGTTTAACGTTTACAACACTACCTTAGACTAGGGCTGGGTGATATAGCTAAAATATCACTTTTTTTGTTGAATGGCGCCATTTCAAGTTTTTGAATAATAAAAGTTAAAAACTTGCTTTATGAGTAGTGTGACCCTAGGGTGGCAACACATACATTCTAAGTGATTTCATTGGGTCTTTCTGCATTCTGGTTGTTTCATACTCTTCAATTCAACTAAAAATAATTTCTCAGCGTTATCATACATTTCTGCTTTTCCTGCACTCATTTGAGATCATTTCCACACTGCCACGTAGTGCTGCACAATATCGGCAAAGAATCTGGGCCTTATTTTTAACCAAATGTTGCAATTGCGATTTGACTTGCGATTTAGAGGAAAACACTTGGGTGAACTGTTAGAATCATGGAAATTCTATAGTTAGAATATAATAGTGGGCACTTTAAATAAAGTGTTTGACTTGACAACAACTGAAAATGCCAAGGAGGAGTTATTGTGACAGGGTAGGAAACAAAGTGTTGACAAGTGTTTCCTATGGGAACCTTAAGCTTTGGCGGACCGACTGGCAAGCGTCTTCACTGACATTTTCAACCTCTCCCTGGCCGAGTCTAACACCTACATGTTTCAAGCAGACCACCATAGTCCCTGTGCCCAAGAAAGCAAAGATAACCTGTCTAAATGACTACCGCCCCGTAGCACTCACATCGGTAGCCCATTATCCCGGATACCATAGACCCACTCCAATTCTCATACATCCCCAACAGATCTACAGATGACGCCATCTGAAATCGCACTCCACACTGTCCTTTCCCACCTTGACAAAAGGAACACCTATGTGAGAATGCTGTTCAGTCACTACAGCTCAGCGTTCAACACCATAGTGTCCAGAAAGCTCTTCACTAAGCTAAGGACCCTGGAACTAAATACCTCCCTCTGCAACTGGATCCTGGACATCCTGACAGGCCGCCGCCAGGTGGTAAGGGTAGGTAACACCACATCTGCCAAGCTGATCCTCAACACGGGGTCCCCTCAGGTGTGCGTGCTTAGTCCCGTCCTGTACCCGTTCACCCATGACTGCGTGGCCAAGCACGACTCCAACACCATCATTAACCTGTTAGGGCTAGGGGGCAGTATTTACACGGCCGGATAAAAAACGTACCCGATTTAATCTGGTTATTACTACTGCCCAGAAACTAGAATATGCATATAATTACTGGCTTTGGATAGAAAACACCCTAACGTTTCTAAAACTGTTTGAATGGTGTCTGTGAGTATAAAAGAACTCATATGGCAGGCAAAAACCTGAGAAGATTCCTTACAGGAAGTGGCCTGTCTGACAAGTTCTTGTTCTTCTTGACTCTCTTTATTGAAAACTGAGGATCTTTGCTGTAACGTGACACTTCCTACGGCTCCCATAGGCTCTCAGAACCCGGGAAAAAGCTGAATGATGTAATTCCAGCCCCTGGCTGAAAAACATTAGCGCCTTTGGTAAGTGGTCTATCAGAGGACAACGGACTGAGGCGCGTGCACGAGGCGACCCCATGTTTTTATTTTCTCTCTCTTTGTACTAAAACACAGATTCCCGGTCGGAATATTATCGCTTTTTTACGAGAAAAATGGCATAAAAATTGATTTTAAACAGCGGTTGACATGCTTCGAAGTACGGTAATGGAATATTTAGAATTTTTTTGTCACGAAACGCGTCGGGCGTGTCACCCTTGTTTACCCTTTCGGATAGTGTCTTGAACGCACGAACAAAACGCCGCTATTTGGATATAACTATGGATTATTTTGAACCAAACCAACATTTGTTATTGAAGTAGAAGTCCTGGTAGTGCATTCTGACGAAGAACAGCAAAGGTAATAACATTTTTCTTATAGTAAATCTGACTTTGGTGAGGGCTAAACTTGGTGGGTGTCTAAATAGCTAGCCCTGTGATGCCAGGCTATCTACTTAGAGTATTGCAAAATGTGCTTTCACCGAAAAGCTATTTTAAAATCGGACATAGCGAGTGCATAGAGGAGTTCTGTATCTATAATTCTTAAAATAATTGTTATGTTTTTTGTGAACGTTTATCGTGAGTAATTTAGTAAATTCACCGGAAGTATGCTAGTTCTGAACGTCACATGCTAATGTAAAAAGCTGGTTTTTGATATAAATATGAACTTGATTGAACAAAACATGCATGTATTGTATAACATAATGTCCTAAGATTGTCATCTGATGAAGATCATCAAAGGTTAGTGCTGCATTTAGCTGTGGTTTGGGTTTATGTGACATTATATGCTAGCTTGAAAAATGGGTGTCTGATTATTTCTGGCTGGGTACTCTGCTGACATAATCTGTTTTGCTTTCGTTGTAAAGCCTTTTTGAAATCGGACAGTGTGGTTAGATTAACGAGTCTTGTCTTTAAAATGGTGTAAAATAGTCATATGTTTGAGAAATTTAAGTAATAGCATTTCTAAGGTATTTGAATAACGTGCCACGGGATTCCACTGGCTGTTACGTAGGTGGGACGAAATCGTCCCACTGGCCCTAGAGAAGTTAAGTTTGCTGACGACACAACAGTGGTAGGCCTGATCGACAACGATGAGACAGCCTATAGAGAGGTGGTCAGACACCTGGCAGTGTTGTGCCAAGACAAACTCTCCCTCAACGTGAGCAAGACAAAGGAGTTGATCGTGGACTACAGGAAAAGGAGGGTCGATCACGCCCCCATTCACATCGACGGGGCAGTAGTGGAGCGGGTCGAGTCTCAAGTTCCTTGGTGTCCACATTACCAACAAACTACCATTGTCCAAACACACCAAGACAGTCGTGAAGAGGGCACGATAACACCTTTTCCCCCTCACGAGACTGAAAAGATTTGGCATGGGTCCCCAGTAGAGGTCGACCGATTAATCGGAATGGCCGATTAATTAGGGCCGATTTCAAGTTTTCATAACAATTGGAAATCGGTATTTTTGGACACCGATTTGGCCCCCCCCCCCAAAAAAAATAGTTACACCTTTATTTAACTAGGCAAGTCAGTTAAGAACACATTCTTATTTTCAATGACGGCCTAGGAACGGTGGGTTAACTGCCTTGTTCAGGGGCAGAACGACAGATTCTTACCTTGTTAGTCCAACGCTCTAACCACCTGCCTTACATTGCACTCCACGAGGAGCCTGCGTGGCAGGCTGACTACCTGTTACGCGAGGGCAGCAAGAAGCCAAGGTAAGTTGCTAGCTAGCATTAAACTTATAAAAAACAATCAATCTTCACATAATCACTAGTTAACTACACATGGTTGGTTGATATTACTAGTTTATCTAGCGTGTCCTGCGTTGCACATAATCGATGCGGTGCCTGTTAATTTCTCATCGAATCACAGCCTACTTCGCCAAACGGGTGATGATTTAGCACTGTCGTTGCACCTAACCATAAACATCAATGCCTTTCTTTAAAATCAATACACAAGTATATATTTTTTAAACCTGCATATTTAGTTAATATTGCCTGCTAACATGAATTTCTTATAATTAGGGAAATTGTGTCACTTATTCCTAACAAAGAGCGTAATTCATTTGCCAGAATTGTACATAATTATGACATAACATTGAAGGTTGTACAATGTAACAGCAATATTTAGACTTAGGGATGCCACCCGTTAGATAAAATACGGAACAGTTCCGTATTTCACTGAAAGAATAAACGTTTTGTTTTCGAAATGATAGTTTCCGGATTCAACCATATTAATGACCAAAGGCTCGTATTTCTGTGTGTTATTATGTTATAATTAAGTCTATGATTTGATATTTGATAGAGCAGTCTGACTGAGCGATTGTAGGCAGCAGCAGGCTTGTAAGCATTCATTCAAACAGCACCTTCGTGCGTTTGCCAGCAGCTCTTTGCAATTCTTCAAGCATTGAGCTGTTTATGACTTCAAGCCTATCAACTCCCGAGATTAGGCTGGTGTAACTGATGTGAAATGGCTAGCTAGTTAGCGGGGTGCGCACTAATAGTGTTTCAATTGGTGACGTCACTCGCTCTGAGACTTGGAGTAGTTGTTCCCCTTGCTCTGCAAGGGCCGCGGCTTTTGTGGAGTGAAGGGTAACGATGCTTCGAGGGTGGCCGTTGTCGATGTGTTCCTGGTTCGAGCCCAGGTAGGAGCGAGGAGAGGGACGGAAACTATACTGTTACACTGGCAATACTAAAGTGCCTATAAGAACATCCAATAGTCAAAGGTATATGAAATACAAATCGTATAGAGAGAAATAGTCCTATTATTCCTATAATAACTACAACCTAAAACTTCTTACCTGGGAATATTGAAGACTCATGTTAAAAGGAACCACCAGCTTTCATATGTTCTCATGTTCTGAGCAAGGAACTTAAACGTTAGCTTTCTTACATGGCACATATTGCACTTTTACTTTCTTCTCCAACACTTTGTTTTTGCATTATTTAAACCGAATTGAACGTTTCATTATTTATTTGAGGCTAAATTGATTTTATTGATGTATTATATTAAGTTAAAATAAGTGTTCATTCAGTATTGTTGTAATTGTCATTATTACAACAACAAACATTTTATATATATATATATATATATATAAATAAAAATGTATATGTAACTTTTTTTTTTAATATAAAATACAAATAATAAAAAATAAATAACAAATTAAAATTAAAAAAACAAAAAAAAACAAAAAAAAAGCGGCCGATTATTTGGCATTGGCTTTTTTTGGTCCTCCAATAATCGGTATCGGCGTTGAAAAATCATAGTCGGTCAACCTCTAGTCCCCAGATCCTCAAAAAGTTAGTTGCACCCATATGAAATGAGTAAAGCAGTATGTAAACATTATTAAAGTGACTAGGTCCTGGGTGGCAGGAAGTTTGGCCCCAGTGATGTATTGGGCCGTATGCACTGCACTCTGTAGCGCCTTATGGTCAGATGCCGAGCAGTTGCCATACCAGGCGGTGATGCAACCGGTCAGGATGCTCTCAATGGTATATACTGTATTTTAGTCAATGCCATTCCGACATTGCTCATCCTAATATTTATATATTTCTTAATTCCAATCTTTTACTTTTAGATGTGCGTATTGCTGTGAATTGTTAAGATATTACTGCAGTGATGAGCTAGGAACACAAGCATTGATACAACCACAATAACATCTGCTAAATATGTGTATGTGACCCAAAAGATGTGATTTGATATCAAGTTTAGCCAACTTGGATCTAGGTAAAATTTCACAAGCTCTGAATTCAGCTAACAAGGCAAAACAGTTGAATTGTTATGAACACAACTTGTCCGTCTCTAACTGTTTGAAAAGCATGCTAGCCTGTCCGCTTTGTTCAGATGTTGAAATCAAGTGGCCTACCTTATTTCTCAGAATGAGTTGGCAATTCCTTATATAATTGTTGTATGCTCATTGCACAAAGACTAAACAGCTAGTATTATGATCTTTAACCTGTTGGGGATAGGGGGCACTATTTGCACGGTCGGGTATAAAAAACGTACCCGATTTAATCTGGTTACTACTCCTGCCCAGTAACTATAATATGCATATAATTAGTAGATTTGGATAGAAAACACTCTAAAGTTTCTAAAACAGTTTGAATGGTGTCTGTGAGTATAACAGAACTCATATGGCAGTCAAAACCCTGAGACAAATCCTAACAGGAAATGGAAATCTGATGTGTGGAATCACTTCAAACCTTTGCCATTGAAACACACAGGGACTTAATCATTTAGCACTTCCTAAGGCTTCCACTAGATGTCAAGTCTTTACAAAGTGGTTTGAGTCTTCTATGGTAGAAAGAGAGGCTTGGGAAGTTGGTCACAGGGGGAGGGCCATTACTACTATGACGCGGGCGCCCATGGGAACCCTTTTTTTCTGAAACGTTTAGTAAGACAATGCAATCGTCCGCCTTGAATATTATTGAAGCTCTGGTTGAAAAAGTCCCTAAAGATTTATGTTATACAACGTTTGACTAGTTTGAACGAACGTAAATATATATTTTTTTGCACATTCGTGACGACAAGTCCCGCGCGCTTCAGTACATTATGAGTAGCCTTCGGAACGTGCTAACAAGAAGGAACTATTGGGACATAAATTATTCACTTTTTCGAACAAAACTACATTTGTTGTGGACCTGGGAATCCTGGAAGTGCCTTCTGATGAAGATAATCAAAGGTAAGGGAATATTTACAATAGTATATTTGATTTTAGATGGTTCCAAGATGGCGCTAACATGTATCGCCTAGCCTATTTTTCTGAGCATACCACGTCGTTTATTGCAAAGTGTGATTTCCCAGTAAAGTTATTTTTAAATCTGGCAATGCGGTTGCATTCACGATATGTTAATCTATAATTCTTTGAATGACAATATTAAATTTTAACAATGTTTTCGAATAGTAATTTTGTAAATTGTAGCGTTGATTCACAGGAAGCATTTGAGGGAAAATATTTTCTGAACGTCACGCGCCGATGTAAAATGCTGTTTTTATATATAAATATGAACTTTATCGAACAAAAAATGCATGTATTGTATAACATAATGTCCTAGGAGTGTCATCTGATGAAGATCATCAAAGGTTAGTGCTGCATTTAGCTGTGTTTTGGGTATTTGTGATGCATGCTAGTTGCTTTGAAAATGGCAGTGGGATTTTTTTTGGCAGGGTACTCTCCTAACATAATCTAATGTTTTGCTTTTGCTGTAAAGCCTTTTTGAAATCGGACAACGTGGTTCGATTCAGGAGAGTTGCATCTATAAAATGATGTAAAATAGTCATACGTTTGAGAAATTGAAGTTATAGCATTTATGAGGTTTTGTATCTCGCGCGACTCCACTGACTGTTGACTAGGGTCCCACGTTCCCAGCCAGGTTAACTGACTAAAATGCTGCTAGCAATACGTGGTACCGTAATGCACGCGTGACAATCAGAATTAATTTTCCAGAATTACTGTTAATTTGATACATACGTTTTAGCAGTGTCTGCTCGGCTCAAAATTTGAGGAGTTAAAACATGAACAGGGTATGGTTCGAAAGGTTAAGTTCTCTATTACAGTAAAATTATGTCTCCATGTGTTTCGGTGTCCATATGACTGATTCTGTTGGACCAAACCTCAAATGCAAAATAGCAAGTTGAAACCGTTTGTCAGAGAGGAAGAAGTGATCTCTCATCTTGGGAGAAAGAGGCAAAGCATGAGGTTTCCCTCTCGCCAACATCTGCCCAAAATAAGCCTAATGCGTTTCTATGCACTTATTTTGAACCTAAGCTTGTCGCCTGCCTTCCCACCTTTGAGACAACGACTCCCATTGTTAGGATGGAGAAGTGAGCATCTCATCATTATATACAACTCTCTGATGTAAACGGGAAGGTGCAGAGCACAGGAGCGAACAAGACGAGACCAAAAAGACAACATGGGAACAAGCGGACATAAACTTTCATAAAAACAAAAATGAATATGATATATATTGGCCAGGCCTACACTACACATGGCGCATCACATAAAAAAAAAGAACATTCAAATACCGTTATAGAAGGTAAAGTAAAAACCCAAACCGGTCCGTGCATCAATACCGGTATATTGTAAAATACGGTATATCACCCAGCCCTACCTTAGACCTTATTTTACATCGGAAGCATTTGTGTTGTGCCCGTCAACGGTTGAGACAGCATACTCGAATACAGGGTGGGTTTCATTTCAATCATAGAAATAGAATTCATAAAATGGACCTATCCCTTCAGACACCTGCAACTTATCTGGTACACCATTGCCATTTCAATTTAATTGAAACTACCTTCCAATTACTAACAGTAAGATAGCAGCTGGTCCACCCACTGTCGAATGTCAACTTGAATGGAAACATATTATCTATATAATTTCAATAGGTTTCACATGGAAGATTGACAGTTTAAAACAGGTCCAATGCAACCTTTTTATCTCAAAATTAAATAATTTCTAGGAAACAATTAAGTACCTTCCTGTGATTGTTTTCAATTAAAATGGTCAAAAAGAAACGAAAATAGCTTCTTAACAAACACCAATTGCTCAAGCAAGAATTTTGCTATTTTGGTTGCTAGCTTAGCTGTTGTTAGCTACTTAGTGCTGCTACTCTGTCTCCCACAGCTCCCTGCAGTGAGTCTGAGTAGCCTAGCAACGAGTCTCTACTCATTTGCTCATGGCTCACTGACTAAAGACAGCCATTAGTTGACGTAAGAAAGCTACTTTCTAACTCTATAAACTCACTGTACATTACTATTTTCTGCTAAATAACAATTCTGGTCGACTCCCGACACTGTTCCCGTTTTATGACTGACGAGATTTGTTAAAATTCTGACACTAATTGAATTACGCAAATTAACCTAGACTGATAAGCATGACCGGTCAAATGTATTTTCAGCGGCTAATGGTTATGTACGTACGTACAGTCACTGTGGGTACGACGTTATCGATGCACTCGGAAGAATCCCAGAACATATTCCAGCCTGTGCTAGCAAAATAGTCATGTAGCTTAGCATCTGCTTCATCTGGTCACTTTCTTATTGACCGAGTCACTGGTGCGTCCTGCTTTAGTTTTTGCTTTTGCAGAAGGATAGAATAGTGGTCAGATTTGCCAAATGGAGGGCAAGCTTTGTACCCATCTCTGTGTGTGGAGTAAAGGTGGTCTAGAGTTTTTTCCCCTCTGGTTGCACATTTAACATGCTAGTAGAAATGAGGTAAAAGCGGATTTGAGTTTCCCTACATTAAAGTACCAGGCCACTAGGAACGCCGCCTCTGGATGAGCGTTTTCCTGTTTACTTATGGCGGTATACAGCTCATTGAGTGCGGTCTTAGTGCCAGCATCGGTTTGTGGTGGTATATAGACAGCTACGAAAAAGACAGATGAAAACTCTGGTAAATAGTGTGGTTTACAGCTTATCATGAGATACTCTACCTCACGCACCAGCTGTTGTTCAGAAATATACATAGATCGCCACCCCTTGTCTTACCAGAGGCCGCTGTGCTATCCTTGCCGAAAAAGTTTCAAACACGCCAGCTGTATGTTATCCATGTCATCGTTCAGCCACGTCTCGGTGAAACATAAGATATTACAGTTTAATGTCCCATTGGTAATATCGCCATTCCGCATCTGTGGTGAAAGGTGGTCAAATTAACCTTGGTATGGCCATCTTAAAACAATTCCATGTTAGTTTAGAACCTAGAGGGTTAACCCATCTCATCCCCTTCATCTAGACTGATTGAAGTGGATTTAACAATAAGGGATCATAGCATTCACCTGGTACATCTATGTCATGGAAAGAGCAGGTGTTCTTAATGTTTTGTATACACAGTGTATATGAACAAAATCTGAGTTTACATGTTCTTAGATAAATGTAAAAAATGTCATGTTTTATAAAAAGAAAAATGTATTTCAATAAATCATAAAAGATTTTAACAACCCTGTTTGTAAGCTTTGAAATGATATCAAACTCAACCTTTTTCAGTGATGAAGTCTCATGGTAGGGTGGGCTTTGCAAATTGGGTCAAAATTTAGCAATCTCCTGAATGTTTTGGCATTCAGGTCCAAAATGTCACTTTCTGACCACTTCCACCATGGGAAAACATGGAAGGTTTCATTCAAATCAAAAGGGTTCAGTAAACAAGTTTTGGAAATCATATGGAACAACCCAGCTGTTAGTTCACCCAATCATACTTTCCTCATGCACCCCAGGTTTGCTTTGAAAATAGGAGAGACGTGAATTCAGTGTGTGCAGTTAATTATGTGCAATGCTGGTCCTAGGGGTCCACATCTTTGTTCTAGCCCAGCACTAATTCAATTAACCAACAAGTCCTTTATTAGTCTAGTTGAGCTGTGCAGATGTGTAAGGGCAAATCCGCCTATAAATATATTCAGTGGAAATGGGGGCGGGAGGTAGCCTAGTGGTTAGAGCATTGGTCTAGTAACCAAAAGGTTGCAAGATCGAATCCCTGAGCTGACAAGGTAAAAATCTGTCGTTCTGCCGCCGAACAAGGCAGTTAACCCACTGTTCCTAGGCCGTCATTGAAAATAAGAATTTGTTCTTAACTGACTTGCCTAGTTAAATAAAGATAAAATAAAAACACTGGTGGTCTAAATAATTTCTCACCTCCTTTACTTTTTCCCAGGTTACTTTTCTGACTTGGTTAGAGACATGGGAGGCCTGCCACAGCTACACAACCACCTCACCTAGACTAATTATAGGCTACATTTCAAAATGGTAACACCAGCGCCGCATTCAGCAGGACGCAGCGTTTTGTAACGTTCAGATATAAATATGCTATGTAGAACAGACATGTGAAATAAGGAACCACGTCAGCTCTATTCATAGAATTTCTATCTGCAACGTTCAAGAACGTTTTGCAACTGAACGTGGCCCTGGGCTACACTCAACCTTCAGTCTTTTAAGGTAAATATCACAGGAACCCCAGGGTGAAACTTCTGCTAGAGGACAACAGTGAATTCACTGTGTCCTTCCCCATAACAATAGACACACAAAAACAGTTGTGTCTTGTAGGCAATGTTCCAATTACCTTTCTTCTAGGGCAATAAGGTCACCCAACCTATTGTTACCAAACAAGGAAGGTATTATAATAGCCAAGAAAATAAATAGATGACCCATATAACCTTGTGGAGGTTGGTACAATTGTCTTATGTTATAATAAACAAACAAGTAGCCTACTCCAGGGAGACTTTTTTGTTGTCATGAAACTTTGTAAACAAATGATTTAGGCCATTTACTCCAAATCAAGTCCAAATTATTAATGGCGTTGCTCTGGTGGAATGACATTCCTTGAGCACTATAGTTAGGTCTAGCCTCATCTCATAGAAATTAAGTGTTACCAGTAAAGGTATTTACATGGGACGCATGTTCTGTTTTCTCCATCATTTGCTTTTTTCAAGGGCCCACTCTTTGATATAATGCACAAATTGCAGATTGAAGCCTACGGGGCAATGCTAGTTATGAAATGATATACCATGAACTTGAAGCCATTAGTCTAAAGTGCCAAGAAGGCAATCAAATAGGCCTAAATAGAACGTAGCCTAGGCCTAGGTAAAATCAATTCAAAGTTTATTGGACATGTACAAATATTTGCTGGTGTTATAGCAGGTGTAACGAAATGCTTATGTTACTAACTCCAACAGTGAAGTAGAATGTTTCGCAAATGTAATACAAATAAAAAATATATAAATTCAAGGAATTACAATCAAAGTGGATATATTACAGTGAGCATATGAGAACCCAGAATATAAATATGTGACAGAAATTGGCATAAAATGATTGGCATGGACAGCATTTCATTTTTATGATAACATGCTGTGCATCATTATGTAAAACAAATCGACGAAACTATGGGTGATAGCCAACATGGCCATGTCTAGACCTGTACCTGATAGGTGCCAATAATAGCCTACTGTTGAGATATTTGCAACCATAACAGAAAATATGTTTTCATATAACTTACAAAGGACTATTAATGTGCTAAAATGTTTTTCAGTGACGTTCCCAGTATTTCCTAATAATTCCTGCTGGTCTGTGAAGACCTTGCCTAACTACAAGGTTATAACGTACCATTTAACAATAAACTCATTTTAAAACATCTTACCAACAGGTTTGGTGGGATGTATATGGGCTGGAAACTGGTGTAGCACTTTCTGCTTGATTGAAGACCAAAACGTGTTTACAGGTAGAAACGAATGGGTCTGCTTCCATTGATCATCTGGTGGGTAGCCAAGTTAGCTAGACTAACTTGAAAACCCACCAAAATTGCAGGTGGTGGCAAAATTCCAAAATTAGTAGCGCGGCATTCGTCATTAGCTAACTAACGTTAGCAGGCTAACATTACCTTGTTTTTATAAGTGGTTGAGTAAAGTTGTCAACCAAAGCAACAATACAAATGAAATTGGATATAAATAAAGGAGTCTTTCGATCATGTCGTTGTTAGCTAATAAATTAAAATGTCGTTTGAAATCCTGGTTGCATAGGTAGCCGATGCTAAGCTAACCTAGCTACCAAGCTAACAGATAGCTTGATAGCTGTCTTTTTTAGCTAGCTAACCTTATAAATACCATTAAAATCGCCTGTCAAAAAGGTAAAAGAAAAACATAGGATAAAAATGGCGCGGGGAATGCCGTGATAACTTATTTATGTCAGATAGCCATTCTTCATCCAGGGACAAATATTTTCAAAGGCCTGCCTCTCCATCGGCCCAGGAGGGCTGTTTTCGACTCGATAACAAAAACTATTTCCGCTGGGTTGGCCTGCTAATTCAGATATGTCCCTTGTTTGAAGCGGTAGTTTCGATGCTTGAATCGTTAACTCTTCGAATTTACCGAAATTAGCCCTTTCTTTAGTGTTTGTCGTATTTTCATAATTTTTCTTCGGTCAAATATTTTCCGCCCCGTGTCAATTTTAGGTGTCCCCGTCTATGGACTATGCCTACGGCTCCTAATGTTCTTCGAGTTAAAATGGTAGCTTCCGGTCTGTATTCTATTTCCGGGTAGTGTCACAGGCTAAGAAGTCCAACCGTGCGTGTGTGTGCGCGCGCGCGTGTTAGAGTATGTGTGCTCGTGTTGTTTCTGAATTTGTGCATAACCCAACCAATTTATCTATGGCCATTGCATGACCATTGCCAAATGCATTATTAAATGCATGTATTTAGTTGAATTATGCACTTAACACACAATTGAGATTGCTTATTGCTTATATTAAAATAAAAAATGTTTTTTTTTAAGGACATTTTGTCAGATTATCTTCCATGTGTGCTTACCATCGATCACCACATTCTTTTGGAGAGATTGGAAACCCAAATTGGTCTACATGGACAAGTTCTGGCCTGGTTTAGATCTTGTCTGTCGGAAAGATATCAGTTTGTCTCTGTGAATGGTTTGTCCTCTGACAAATCAATTGTAAATTTCGGTGTTCCTCAAGGTTCCGTTTTAGGACCACTATTGTTTTCACTATATATTTTACCTCTTGGGGATGTCATTCGAAAACATAATGTTAAATTTCACTGCTATGCGGACGACACACAGCTGTACATTTCAATGAAACATGGTGAAGCCCCAAAATTGCCCTCGCTAGAAGCCTGTGTTTCAGACATAAAGAAGTGGATGGCTGCAAATTTTCTACTTTTAAACTCGGACAAAACAGAGATGCTTGTTCTAGGTGCCAAGAAACAAAGAGATCTTCTGTTGAATCTGACAATTAATCTGGATGGTTGTACAGTCGTCTCAAATAAAACTGTGAAGGACCTCGGCGTTACTCTGGACCCTGATCTTTCTTTTGAAGAACATATCAAGACTGTTTCAAGGACAGCTTTCTTCCATCTACGTAACATTGTAAAAATCAGAAACTTTCTGTCCAAAAATGACGCAGAAAAATGAATCCATGCTTTTGTTACTTCTAGGCTGGAGTACTACAATGCTCTACTTTCCGGCTACCCGGATAAAGCACTAAACAAACTTCAGTTAGTGCTAAATACGGCTGCTAGAATCCTGATTAGAACCAAAAAATTTGATCATATTACTCCAGTGCTAGCCTCCCTACACTGGCTTCCTGTTAAGGCAAGGGCTGATTTCAAGGTTTTACTGCTAACCTACAAAGCATTACATGGGCTTGCTCCTACCTATCTTTCCAATTTGGTCCTGCCGTACATACCTACACGTACGCTACGGTCACAAGACGCAGGCCTCCTAATTGTCCCTAGAATTTCTAAGCAAACGGCTGGAGGTAGGGCTTTCTCCTATAGAGCTCCATTTTTATGGAATGGTCTGCCTACCAATGTGAGAGACGCAGACTCAGTCTCAACCTTTAAGTCTTTACTGAAGACTTATCTCTTCAGTAGGTCCTATGATTAAGTATAGTCTGGCCCAGGAGTGTGAAGGTGAACGGAAAGGCTGGAGCAACGAACCGCCCTTGCAGTCTCTGCCTTGCCGGTTCCCCTCTTTCCACTGGGATTCTCTGCCTCTAATCCTATTACAGGGGCTGAGTCACTGGCTTACTGCTGTTCTTCCATGCCGTCCATGGGATGGGTGCGTCACTTGAGTGGGTTGAGTCACTGACGTGGTCTTCCTGTCTGGGTTGGCGCCCCCCCCTTGGGTTGTGCCATGGCGGAGATCGTTGTGGGCTATACTCGGCCTTGTCTTAGGACGGTAAGTTGGTGGTTGGAGACATCCCTCTAGTGGTGTGGGGGCTGTGCTTTGGCAAAGTGGGTGGGGTTATATCCTGCCTGTTTGGCCCTGTCCGGGGGTATCATCGGATGGGGCCACAGTGTCTTCTGATCCCTCCTGTCTCAGCCTCCAGTATTTATGCTGCAGTAGTTTATGTGTCGGGGGGCTAGGGTCAGTCTGTTACATCTGGGGTATTTCTCTTGTCTTGTCCGGTGTCCTGTGTGAATTTAAATATGCTCTCTCTAATTCTCTCTTTCTCTCTTTCTGTCTTTCTCTCGGAGGACCTGAGCCCTAGGACCATGCCTCAGGACTACCTGGCATGATGACTCCTTGCTGTCCCCGGTCCACCTGGCCGTGCTGCTGCTCCAGTTTCAACTGTTCTGCCTGCGGCTATGGAACCCTGACCTGTTCACCGGACGTGCTTGTTGCACCCTCGACAACTACTATGATTATTATTATTTGACCATGCTGGTCATTTATGAACATTTTAACATCTTGACCATGTTCTGTTATAATATCCACCCTGCACAGCCAGAAGAGGACTGGCCACCCCTCATAGCCTGGTTCCTCTCTAGGTTTCTTCCTAGGTTTTTGGCCTTTCTAGGGAGTTTTTCCTAGGGAGTTTTTCCTAGCCACCGTGCTTCTTTCACATGCATTGCTTGCTGTTTGGGGTTTTAGGCTGGGTTTCTGTACAGCACTTTGAGATATCAGCTGATGTACGAAGGGCTATATAAATACATTTGATTTGATTTGATTTGATTTGATTTATACTGACATCATTCATACTGAATCCACAAGGGTGACAAAGGGGAATAAAGGGACAAACGACTTCATGTTTTGGTATAAGAAAGGTTGAGAGAACAATATCAAAATGACTCCCATATCACTAGACACTTAATAACAGCTGCGCATCACATATGTGAGGTAAAGCAATTAGAAATAATTAGTTCAGAGCGTGTGGCCCAGAGAGTTTTATATTCCTGGAATTTTAAGTAAACGAGTACAGTGTAATTATAGGGCCATTTATAGAATTTACAACCAGTTTGAAAACTTTATTTATTGTATTTACTTATTAAGGATCCCCATTACCTTCCTGGGGTCCAGCAACATTAAGGCAGTTATATACAATTTTAAATATTACGTGACATTACATTTCATAACACTTTTCCCAACACATGAAGTGTGTTCCCTCAGGCCACTACTTTACTGTCACATATCTATAATACAAAATCCTTGTGTGGGTGATTCTGAAACTTCGGGCACTTCGGCCCTGCATTTTTCAGAAATTAAAACTTATTCAAACACCATTTTACAAGTATTTTTGATTGTCTTTGATTTGTCTAGAAACAATATCTGATAACCGCGGTATCTATAACACATTTCACCTTTATTTTTTAATATATTTTTTGATTTCACCTTTATTTAACCAGGTAGGCAAGTTGAGAACAAGTTCTCATTTACAATGGCGACCTGGCCAAGATAAAGCAAAGCAGTTCGACACATACAACAACACAGAGTTACACATGGAGTAAAACAAACATACAGTCAATAATACAGTAGAAAAATTAGTCTATATACAATGTGAGCAAATGAGGTGAGATAATGGAGGTAAAGGCAAAAAAAAGGTCATGTGGCGAAGTAAATACAATATAGCAAGTAAAACACTGGAATGGTAGATTTGCAGTGGAAGAAAGTGCAAAGTAGAAATAGAAATAATGGGTTGCAAAGGAGCTAAATAAATACATAAATACAGTAGGGGAAGAGGTAGTTGTTTGGGCTAAATTATAGATGGGCTATGTACAGGTGCAGTATTCTGTGAGCTGCTCTGACAGCTGGTGCTTAAAGCTAGTGAGGGAGATAAGTGTTTCCAGTTTCACAGATTTTTGTAGTTCGTTCCAGTCATTGGCAGCAGAGAACTGGAAGGAGAGGCGGCTGAAGGAGGAATTGGCTTTGGGGGTGACCAGAGAGATATACCTGCTGGAGCGCGTGCTGCAGGTGGGTGCTGCTATGGTGACCAGTGAGCTAAGATAAGGGGGGACTTTACCTAACAGGGTCTTGTAGATGACCTGGAGCCAGTGGGTTTGGCGACGAGTATGAAGCGAGGGCCAGCCAACGAGAGCGTACAGGTCGCAGTGGTGGGTAGTATATGGGGCTTTGGTGACAAAACGGATGGCACTGTGATAGACTGCATCAAATTTATTGAGTAGGGTATTGGAGGCTATTTTGTAAATGACATCGCCGAAGTCGAGGATCGGCAGGATGGTCAGTTTTACAAGGGTATGTTTGGCAGCATGAGTGAAGGATGCTTTGTTGCGAAATAGGAAGCCAATTCTAGATTTAACTTTGGATTGGAGATGCTTGATGTGAATCTGGAAGGAGAGTTTACAGTCTAACCAGACACCTAGGTATTTGTAGTTGTCCACATATTCTAAGTCAGAACCGTCCAGAGTAGTGATGCTGGACGGGCGGGCAGGTGCAGGCAGCGATCGGTTGAAGAGAATGCATTTAGTTGTACTTGTATTTAAGAGCAGTTGGAGGCCACGGAAGGAGAGTTGTATGGTATTGAAGCTCGTCTGGAGGGTTGTTAACACAGTGTCCAAAGAAGGGCCAGAAGTATACAGAATGGTGTCTTCTAGCACCTATAGTTGAAGTTTACATACACCTTAGCCAAATACATTTAAACTCAGTTTTTCACAATTCCTGACATTTAATCCAAGTAAAAATGCACTGTCTTAGGTCAGTTAGGATAACCACATTATTTTAAGAATGTGAAATGTCAGAATAATAGTACAAAAAAATACCAAAATAAAAAATAAATAAATAAAAATGTAAATATAAATGTATGCATTCACTACTGTAAGTCGCTCTGGATAAGAGTGTGACTAAAATGTGACTAAAATGACTAAAATATAAATGTAAAATGTAGAAAGAATGATTTATTTCAGCTTTTATTTCTTTCATCACATTTCCAGTGGGTCAGAAGTTTACATACACTCAATTGGTATTTGGTAGCATTGCCTTTAAACTGTTTAACTTGGGTCAAACGTTTTGGGTAGCCTTCTACAAGCTTCCCACAATAAGTTGGGTGAATTTTGGCCCATTCCTCCTGACAGAGATGGTGTAACTGAGTCATGTTTGTAGTCAACCTTGCTCGCACACACTTTTTCAATCCTGCCCACACCTTTTCTATGGGATTGAAGTCAGGGCTTTGTGATGGCCACTCCAATACCTTGACTTTGTTGTCCTTAAGCCATTTTGCCACAACTTTGGAAGTATGCTTGGGGTCATTGTCCATTTGGAACACCCATTTGTGATCAAGCTTTAACTTCCTGACTGATGTCTTGAGATGTTGCTTCAGTATATCCAGTCCCTCCTGCAGCAAAGCACCCCCACAACATGATGCTGCCACCCCGTCCTTCACGGTTGGGATGGTGTTCTTCGGCTTGCAAGCCTCCCCCTTTTTCCTCCAAACATAACGATGGTCATTATGGCCAAACAGTTCTATTTTTGTTTCATCAGAGCAGAGGACATTTCTCCAAAAAGTACGATATTTGTCCCCATGTGCAGTTGCAAACCGTAGACTGGCTTTTTTATGGCGGTTTTGGAGCAGTGGCTTCTTCCTTGCTGAGCGGCCTTTCAGGTTATGTCGATATAGGACTCATTTTACTGTCGATATAGATACTTTTGTACCTGTTTCCTTCATAAGGTCCTTTGCTGTTGTTCTGGGATTGATTTGCACTTTTCGCACCAAAGTACATTCATCTCTAGGAGACAGAACACGTCTACTTCCTGAGAGGTATGAGGGTTGCATGGTCCCATGGTGTTTATACTTGCGTACTATTGTTTGTACAGATGAACGTGGTACCTTCAGGCGTTCGGAAATTTCTCCCAAGGATGAACCAGACTTGTGGAGGTGTACAATTATTTCTCTGAGTTCTTGGCTGATTTCTTTTGATTTTCCCATAATGTCAAGCACTGAGTTTGAAGGTAGGCCATGAAATACATCCACAGGTACACCTCCAATTGACTCAAATGATGTCAATTAGTCTATCAGAAGCTTCTAAAGCCATGACATCGTTTTCTGGAATTTTACAAGCTGTTTAAAGACACAGTCATCTTAGCGTATGTAGACTTCTGACCCACTGGAATTTTAATACAGTGAATTATAAGTGAAATAATCTGTCTGTAAACAATTCTTGGAAAAATGACTTGCGTCATGCACAAGTAGGGTTCCTAACCGACTTGCCAAAACTATAGTTTGTTAACAAGAAATGTGTGGAGTGGTTGAAAAACAAGTTTTAAATACTCCAACCTAAGTGTATGTAAACTTCCGACTTCAACTGTATTTATTGAGGGAAGAGTTAAAGCTGACAGCTGTACATGTTTTAATTAATGTATGATTTACATATATTTACATAAACAGTACCTTTATGTCCTGCTTTGTATACATTGTATAGTGAGTTTCCAAGGGTACCTAAGGCTTAGAAAGAGAGCTAAGTTCCTCCCAGACCAAGGCATCCAGCTCCATGTGCCTTTTGGTCACTGGATGGGGCTCAGGGACAAGTCCAAGCACATGCTGCGGTCTGTACCATATAATGTCGTCTCTCATCGGCCCCAAAAAACGATTGGGGCCAACGCGACTCATGGTTTTCACAGGAGCACCACTCTCTGCGTGACCGACTTGCACGATGCCAGGGTAAACGTCCTGATCATACTCCACCACACACCACTTTCCGATCAATGCTTCACTTAGATCTTCAATGGGCTGGAAGGCGTTGTGAGATGTGTTGGATTTTTCCATCGCAGTCTGCCTCTCTTTTTCCAACCAGAGTCACAGTCTTTGGGCTGAAACAGCTGCAGTGATGTGGAAGGGAACAGAAGCAACTGAGTATTCTCTGGAGGACTGTCGGTGACCATCTGGAAACACAGGAAATTGTCAAAGTTGTGTGCGTTCGAAATATATAATGATAGCATAGTCTAATGACACATAGTGTAGTGATAATATGTTTGTTTAACAAATGTGAGATTTGACATAAAATAACCCTGAACTATTACCGGGTATATCATTGTCTCGCGGATCGTCTCCAGGTGATCCGGTAGGAGAGACTCCATGCTCTCTATCTCCTCCTCTGAGATATATAAGAGCTTGATAGCTGACTGATCTTTTGGCAGTTCCTCAAGAACAGTTCTTCCATTTGGGAGGTCCTTGCCTTGTGCCACAATTTCCATCTGCTCTTCATTTCACAGCTGTCCCTACCCCATCAGCTGGGCCTTTTCTATGTCCAGCTTCTAGGAAATTCTATGTGACTCTCTGGAAGCCCATTTCAAAGGGAAGGGTGGAGAGATAGTATAAATAATTGTAAGACCTATACTGGGTTGTTGGCCCATCACTCACAAAATGTACAGGAGTAGCCGATGGGCAGAACTCAAGGAAGTTGGACAGTGTTTTTGAGAGATGGGCCCGGATAGCAGAGAGGTCATAGAAGAGCTCATTGAGCAAAGTGAAACTGTATAATTTGTGGTATATCCAACACAAGTGTAGATGGTGACCTGCTCGTGAGAATCACCAAAGTGAACTGGTTTGATTTCACTGGTGGATTTACGCAGGTAGTTCTCTGAAAAGTCAATATGTACTATGATCTCCTCTTTCCCCAGATTCTCTTTAAATTCTCTCAGTTTGGAGAATTGGTGTTGAATGTTTTACATGTGTTTCCACAAATTCTCTTTCAATCCTTTCGAGAAGTCCTCCAGTAGAATCTGCAGTGTGCCACACACCTTTTCTTTAACTGTCAAATGTACAGTGAACTTCTACATGTTTCCATCTTTGTTTTTCTTCTCTCTCTTTTCAGCTTTGTTTTTCCACTCAAACCACCATGTCTGCTCACCAGCATCAAAGTCAGATGTTTAAGCTCTTTTGCTTGGCAAAGGGAGAACTCTCTGTACATGCACTCTTTCTTCAGGTTTTCACATCAACAAAGACTCCAAAGGTTCTCAATGTTGCTGCAGCTGATCATTTCGTGATACTGTCATTCAAGAAGCGCTTCTGCATTTTCTTCTTGGTCCTCGTTAGTGTGTCTTTTTCCTCTGTTGTTGCTCTACTGTTGAAATCACGTTCACAGAATCGAGTGATTTTCTCTTCTCTGGCTGTGCTAATTCTGTTACACTGATTTTTCCTGGAGTATTGAGGACTTGTTGGCCTGTTTTCATTTGCTGAAAATCCAAGTGATCTGTTTGTGGCTTTGACCAGGCCACACTTTCTCAGGATGTTGCCTCTGAGCATTTTTGAAGCCACTTGTTTGTCCTTAGCACTGTGCATTTTTTGATACTTTTGCTTTAACTCTGCAATGATGGCATTTTGAAACAATAAAATGCTTTTAAAGTTCTTTGGAGTTCCCTTCATTTGCTGTTTTGTTTTTGGGGAATCTTGTCTCTCCATTTTCTTCATCAAGTCGATCACACTTTTTTGGTATTATTTAGCTTTCCGTAAAGCATTATCAAGTTTGACATTTGTCATGCAAAGTTATCTGTATGTTTTTGAGTGACCTCATCCAACCTTTTCCCTTCCAGCAAGTATTCAACTTCTCATTCGTGTTGCAGACGATGAGGAAGGGGTATCATGCAGTGTATCAGGGGCAGGTAAGTTAGGGGCAGGTATATTGGCCTCTGGCTGCAAGTTATCTAGTTGCAACTGTTCTCTTTAAAGTCTGTCTTCTATTCCATTGGTTGCATTTCCATTGCCTTCTCTTGCTTCTTTGTTCTCACTTTGTAAGCTCAGAGATAGATTTCACTTCTCCTTTCTCTTTTTTCTCTTCGCCTAAAGTAAACACAAATGAAAGCTAATGGGATAATGAATTTTGTCATTTTCACCATGTTCTGTCATTTCAACCACAGTTAACTTTGTGATAGAAATGATGCTTCTACAGTTTTTGGAGAAAATTGACAGGCTGCTTAGCATGCTTTGGCTAGTATTACAGCTAGCATATAGTTTACACTAAATGCATGAAACAGTAAAAAAAAAAAATAATAATTATACAACAAATTAAAGAAATTATAGCCTGTTTGGAAATGACTGACAATAAAAATATTTTCTACACAAGCAATATTTACCTACATTTTTCTTCAACCTGAACTTCACATCTGGAACAACTGTCCGCTACAGCCATGTGCTTCAGTGTCACAATACGTTTCCATAGTATCTAAGTTAACATTCTCTTGAAAAAAACGTTATTAATGAGGAATTTGTCCTCAGCGGTGGAAATGACACCACTACCAAAGGACAGTTATATTTTGTGTAAAAAACAATATAAATGGCATACTCACAATAAATATTGATATGGATTTTATTTCATTGACTCTGTCTCTAGTAGAGAACACTATATAATGTGTAATTATTCATGTTTCTCATAGAAAAACAGTAAAATCTCAAAAGTCTGGGTCAGGGACAAGGGGAAAACAGTGAAATTGAAGTATAAAATGCATCTGAAAAGTCGCTAAAACACAGTGGTGGAAAAAGTACTCAAATGTCATACTTGGAGTAAAAGTCTAAAGGTTTTTGGTTTTAAATATACTTAAGTATCAAAAGTAAATGCAACTGCTAAAATATACTTAAGTATCAAAAGTAAAAGTATAAATAATTAAAAAATCCTTATATTAAGCAAAGCAGATGGCACATTTTATTTCAAAACACATACAACACATACAGTGCCTTTGGAAAGTATTCAAACCACTTGACTTTATTTTTTTGTTACGTTACAGCCTTATACTAAAATTGATTAAATAAAATATTTTCCTTATCAATCTACACACAATATCCCATAATGACAAAGCAAAAACAGTTTTTAGCATTTTTTACAATGTTTTAAAAATAAAAAACTGAAATACCTTATTTACATAAGTATTCAGACCCTGAAATTTAGCTCAGGTGCATCCTGTTTCCATTGATCATCCTTGAGATGTTTCTAAAACTTGATTGGAGTCCACCTGTGGTAAATTCAATTGATTGGACATGATTTTGAAAGGCACACACATGTCTATTTAATGTCCAACAGTTGACAGTGCATGTCAGAGCAAAAACCAAGCCTGGAAGTCGAAGGAATTGAACGTAGAGTTCCGAGACAGGATTGTGTCGAGGCACAGATCTCTGGAAGGGTAACAAAAATGTCTGTAGCATTGAAGGTCCCTAAGAACACAGTCGTCTCCATCATTCTTAAATGGAAGAAGATTGAAACCACCAAAACTTTTCCTAGAGCTGGCCACCTGCACAAACTAAAGAATCGGGGGAGAAGGGCCTTGGTCAGGGAGGTGACCAAGAAACGGATGCTCACTCTGACATACGTCCAGAGATCCTCTGTGGAGATGGGAGAACCGTCCAGAAGGACAACCATCTCGGCAACAATCCAGCAATCAGGCCTTTATGGTAGTGGCCAGACGGAAGCCACTCCTCAATTAAAGGCACATGACAGCCCACTTGCAGTTGGCCAAAAGGCACCTAAAGACTCTTAAAAACATGAGAAACAAGATTCTCTGGTCTGATGAAACCAAGATTGTCCTGCATGCCAAGCGTCACGTCTGGAGGAAACCTGGCACCATCCCTACGGTGAAGCATGGTGGTGGCAGCATCCTGCTGTGGGGATGTTTTTCAGAGGCAGGGAGACTAGTCAGGATGGAGGGGAAAGATAAACAAAGCAGTGTACAGAGAGATCCTTGTTGAAAACCTGCTCCAGAGCGCTCAGGAGCTCAGACTGGGGCGAAGGTTCACCTTACAACAAGACAACGAAGGAGTGGCTTCAGGACAAGTCTCTGAATGTGCTTGAGTGGCCCAGCCAGAGCACAGACTTGAACTCGATCGAACATCTCTGGAGATACCTGAAAATAGCTGTGCCGCAACACTCCCCATCCAACCTGACAGAGCTTGAGAGGATCTACAGAGAAGAATGGGAGAAACTCCCCAAATACAGGTCTGCCAAGTTTGTAGCGTCACACCCAAGGAGACTCGAGGTTGTAATCGCTGCCAAAGGTTCTTCAACAAAGTACTTGAGGGTCTGAATACTTGTGTAAATGTGATATTTTGATAGTTTTACATTTTTTATACAAGCAAAAATGTATAAAAACCTGTTTTTCTTTGACATTATGAGGTATTGTGTGTAGATTGATGAGGGGAAAAAACTATTTAATCCATTTTAGGATAAGGCTGTAACGTAACAAAATGTGCACAAAGTCAAGAGGTCTGAATACTTTTCGAATGCACTGTAATTTACAAACAAAGCATTTGTGTTTAGAGTCCGCCAGATCAGCGGCACTAGGGATGACCAGGGATGCTCTCTTGATAAGTGTGTGAATTTGACAATTTTCCTGTCGAAAAGTAACGAGTACTTTTGGGTGTCAGAGAAAATGTATGTAGAAAAAAGTACCTTATTTTCTTTAGGAATGTAGTGAAGTAAAAGTAAAAGTTGTCAAAAATATAAATAGTAAAGTACAGATACCCCAAAAAACTACTTAAGTAAAAATACTTTAATGTACTACCTAAGTACTTTACACCACTGCATAACATATAGGTTTTTCCATCAGCAGACTACAATCGATAATGTCAAAAGCCACACTGAAGTCTAACAAAAAAGCTCCCACAATCTTTTTATCATCAATTTCTCTCAGCCAATCATCAGTCATTTGTGTAAGTGCCATGCTTGTTGAATGTCCTTCCCTATAAGCGTGCTGAAAGTCTCTGGTTAATTTGTTTACAGTAAAATAGCATTGTATCTGGTCAAACACAATTTTTGCCAAAAGTTTACTAAGGGTTGGTAACAGGCTGATTGGTTGGCTATTTGAGCCAGTAAAGGGGGCTTTACTATTCTTGGGTAGTGAAATTACTTTTGCTTCCCTCCAGGCCTGAGGGCACACACTTTCTAGTAGGCTTTGATTGAAGATATGACAAATAAGAGTGGCAATATCGTCCACTATTATCCTCAGTCATTTTCCATCCAAGTTGTCAGACGTCAGGGGTTGCCATTATTGATAGACAACAATCATTTTTCACCTCATCCACTATCACTTTACATAATTTAAAATCACAATGCTTGTCTTTCATAATTTGATTAGTTATGATTGTATGTTTAGTGTCAGCGTTTGTTGCTGTCATGCCTAAATTTGCTAATCTTGCCATTGAAAAAATAATTAAAGTAAATGGCAATATCAGTGGGTTTTGTGATGAATGAGCCATCTGATTCAATGAATGATGGAGCTGAGTTTGCCTTTTTGCACCAAATTTCATTTAAGGTGCTCCAAAGCTTTTTACTATCATTCTTCATGTCATTTATCTTTGTTCCATAGTTTAGTTTCTTCTTCTTTTTATTCAGTTTAGTCACATGATTTCTCAACTTGCAGTACGTTTGCCAATCAGTTGTGCAGCCAGATTTATTTGCCATTCCTTTTGCCTCCCCTCTCCTCATCAATCCACGGGGATTTTACAGTTTTTACAGACATTTTCTTCATGGGTGCATGCTTATTAGTAACTGGAATACGCAATTTCATTAATGTGTCAAGTGCAGCATCTGATTGCACCTCATTACACACCACAGGCCAAAAAATATTCTTTACATCAACAACATAGGAATCACTACAAAACATAGTTCTTGTATGACCACTATATTAGGCACAGTCTTTGGAACTTTGGTTTTCCTAGATATGGCTACTATATTGTGATCACTACAGCCGATGGATTTGGATACTGCTTTAAATAAAATTTCTGCAGCATTAGTAAAGATTTGACCAATACATGTTGATGATATCATCCCGGTGCTGTTTGTAACTACGCTGGTAGGTTGACTGACAACCTGAACCAGGTTGTAGGCACTAGTTACAGTTTGAAGCTTTTTCTTGAGTGGGCAGCTTGATGAAAGCCAGTCAATATTTAAATCACCCAGAAAATATACCTCTCTGTTGATATCACATACATTATCAAGCATTTCACACATTATCCAGATACTGACTGTTAGCACTTGGTGGTCTATAGCAGCTTCCCACAAGAAAAGACTTTAGGTGAGGCAGAGGAACCTGTAGCCATATTACTTCAAAGGTATTTAACATGAGATCGTCTCTAAGCTTTACAGGAATGTGGTTCTTAATATAAACGGCAACACCTCCACCATTGGCATTTCTGTATTTTCTGTAGATTTTATAACCATGTATTGCTACCACTATATCATCAAAGGTATTATCTAAGTGAGTTCAAAAGCACAATACATTTTTTCATCCAAATGGCAGCCCCGCCACTTGATTTGCTATAATAATGAGGGATGGGGCTGGAGAAATGTTACCACTGTCAAATTCATGGAGATATGGGTGCAAACTTTTACAGTCCATGAAATCAACATATTTTTAAGCAATACATGCTTGTTTAAAAAAAAAAAAGGCATTGATACAAACCACAGAGTACAACATTTGTATTTTTGGTTATGATGGGGTAAGTCAATTGTTGGCTGCTCAATTCATTTGATAAATTGTATTATTTAAGAATCAATGGATACATAAAATGTATAAAATTTATGTTGAAAATGCATTCTCTCTCCCGTGATTACTGACCTAAATTTTGGACATGTAAATGACAGTGCTCAGCACCGCCACATAGTTGCAGCATCTTCTGTCTTTCTTGTCTGTTTCCTATCCATAATTGATCAGTCAGTCCACCCATAAAACAATGAGCCAAAGTGATTTACATAGAATAATCACAATCATCATTTGTGTTGATCTGATGAACACCAATAACCCAGTGGAAGAAAAAATTTGTAATTGTTGGGATTTTTTTAATTGTTATTATCAATTGAACAGTATGATTCTACAAATGCGAGAATTCACCAATAACCAAAATAAGGGTTGCACGCTTGTGAGATCTTCACTTTATATTCTTGGAAACAGACATGGGGTTTATCTATTAGATTAATCCCTATACATTTTTCTGAGGTAATACAGTACACCCCTGCCTCATCTTCCCGCAATACAATTAGGGGCCAATAAAGCTATCTCATGTTTACTTACACTTCCTTCTATCTAGAAAACCTCACGCCACTAAATGTCACCCCACGAGCCACACACCAAAACAACCATTTTATACCACAACTTCCCTCTTACCTCCACCCACCCACACACACACCTTCTGGAATCATTTCCTCAGACCACACACACGCATGCAGGCACACACGCATACACACACACATTAATCAACAGTACATTTACAGGCACACAGATTAATGAGGGCGTACTCAACAAAAACATAATCACAACATCAGTATACCTCCAAAAGTACAATAAAAACATACATTTAAAATAACTGAATCTTCGTGTGACATAAATATATTTTGCCTCTCTTCGTTTTAGTTTAACAAGATTCCAATTATGGAATCTGAAGTTCTTACTGTAAAAATCATTGGGCCATTCTAGTCCTATAATTGGTGATCCATAATCATGTTAGACAACAAGGCAAGTCACAATGCATTCTCCAAACTATTCTAGCAAAATCCTCATTCTTTACAATAAATAGTAAAGTTCTTGAAAAGAGTGAGATTCCGGTCACATAAATGTAATCTTATAACGAAATGCACAAATCTTCACAAAAAAATGGCAACAATGGAATTGTATAGCTTTTGCTCTACACCTTGAAATGTGAGAAAAGTAGATTTTGTTACATTTGCTTTGGTGAATGTCACTTTACAAGGACAGCTTTGATTGATGTCCTTTCTGATACTAGGCTTTTGAATCCAAAAAGCCAATGTGAATAATAATATCATAGCTTTGGGTTTGAAATAGTTTGTGGATTCTCTGAGAAACACAATTGTCTTACTTGTAATATCCCAAGTCAGATCAAATGTGAGATTCAGCATTCCTGAAAATAAATAAAAATACACACACGGGCACACAAATACAGACGCATGTACATTACACATACACGCCATGACATCATAAGTCAGCACTATGACATCGCAAACACTGGCTTTGACATCTTCATGCGGTTTGTCTTTTCACTTTGATTGCATCTGCTTTTTTTTTTTATCAAGAATACAAAGGTTAAAATCCACTAGAAAGATGAATATTCAAAATCCAGGAAACATTGAGCTTCACAGAGAATAAAAATAGGGGAACTAATAATCATGATGATGATAATAATAATCAGAGTAAATCTATAGTAATCATGACCATAAACACAAACACATATCATAGAGTTTTAAAAACATTGTCTGGTTGAAAGTAATACATTTTTGTCTTTATCCAGTCACAGTTAAAGGGGAGAGCCGAAATACTATACAAAGATTTTGTAAATACTATGGTCTCATTATCCCTTCAGTCAAAGTTGAGTTCAACCCTTTCAAAATTGGCCAAAAATGACCACATCTTCCATTTTATAATCCGTCAAAAACCCACAAAAAAATAAACTTTTGTAAATGTACAAAATACGACATTAGGTCCACCTCCACCCCTGCAATGTAAAAAAACAATAATATGATGGCTTTTTGTCACACTCAATGTCAACCTCACGGGGGCACAAAGTAGCTTTGCAGCATTGACTCTGTTTTCTTCACACTTACAAAATGTGTCAGTCATTTCTGCAGCGTTGCACAAACTTTCCCCAATATTGACACAGAAAAAGCCAACATAGTAGACCACAGACACACATAAAGAGTTTTCAGAATAGCCCTTGGTGTTAAGTGTCCATTGTCTTCTGTTCTCCCTTTCCCACCTTCCTCCAAATATTGTGAACGGCTTGAGTTTCAGAAACAGTCATGTGGAATTCAGAGAAGTCGGAGTAGTGATTGGTATATTAACTACTAACAAATCAATGTTTTACCTCACAATCTTGGTAAACAGCTCAGAAAGGATTATCAATGGAGCTTGGCTGGTTTTGGGGATTGTTTTAAGGGACAGACCAATGGGCAGGTATGGCTAAACAAAGCACTTGCATTAGCCAAGAGGTAAATCCTCTGTATGACAGTGTCCCTCAAAATTAACACATCTTCGCTGAGCTTTCATTCTCATCTCATGTGGTCAACAATTTTGTTTAGGTTTTTTCTTTCAGCTGGTCTTTAACTCCTTAAAAACACAACTGACATTGTGTATCGAATAACAGTGTCAAAGCATTTCTGTGTGACTATAAACATAACTGGAATCAGCTCCACAGTTTGGAAACTGACCTCATTTGAGACTTGGGTCTCTATGGGAATGACAGCCATCACATCGACCAGCCAGCCAATCAGGCGAGGGTGCAAAGGTCATGCAGCAAAGTTATATTTGTGTCAAATCATGCTAATAATAACTGAAGAAATCCAGCCATAATCAAGAGGTTCAACCCTTACATGACCTTGTACAAAACGTCTGCAGACTAAGCTATGGCTGTAGTGTGAGATTGTGGTAGCTAGCAACAATACTCCAAAATGTGTCTATTTTCAAGTCGTCCAATCAAAAATTAGGAAAGTGACAATGGGCAACTCAAATGTCCACTCAGTGTCAGCCATTAAGTCATCAGGCTATAGCTGTGTGATACCCCCCCAGAATACACATACTGTCTAACAGGGCTTTATTCCTTTACAAAAACCAACAATTTACAGTCTTGTATTTTTTTTTTTTTTTACAAAAGTCAAACCACCATCACATTGTTCTGCATTCCATTGACATCTCAGTGTCTGTTCAGATTCAAAGACAGTTTCGTTCTCTCTGTCAGAGCAACAAGAAACTCAATAACCATTTATTCATTTAATCCATTAGTAAAAGTCATCATGTCCTCGAATAATGTTTCAATTGCACGAAAAACTTTTTGAAATTGTTCCTTTTTTGCTCTATACATGGCCCTTTTTCTCTCTTCCTCCTCAACAATATGGTTGAATATTCTCTTTCCCAAGACTCACAATAACATGAATCAAATCAATAGGCTTCATTCAAAATTCCCTCTAATAATTCCATTTTCTCAATGGTTTCTTTCTATCATTGCCCTTTTCTGTGTTTCCTGGCAACAGGTAACAATGGCATCCACTCTTCTCTCACGTCTTTCATTCTTGTTGGGACGTAGTATCCCTGTCATATCCTTCTCTCTCATCAGCTTGCCCATGTCTCTCTTGTTTCTTCTCCTATTCATCTATCGTTCCATCATGCCCCAATTGACCTTCTCTTCCTCTCCCTTTCCTTTCTGTGTGAACACTTTCAGCTTGAACATTCTCAACACGACCTTCATCTCTCCTTCACCGTTGGCTTTACTCTCTCACACAGTCACCTCGTTCTTACTAGCCGTCCTCAATGTCTGGCCCCCTCCTCCGCCACCGGGGATATATTGGAGCTGTTCGATGGTGTTCTGCCTCTTGGTGGCGAATGCCATCCTCCGCACGTTGTGGCCCCCGATGGTCCCCGCCCCGCTCCCTTGCCCATGAGGGTCCCCCCAGCTTCCTACCGGGTGGCCCGCCACACTCATCTCCAGCTCGTGGCCCGATGTGGGGTGGGAGTTCATCTTGATCATGTGATGGCGGTCCAGCGAGGGTGTGACGCAGACGTTCTGCTGTGATTGGGCCTTGTGGCTGAGGCATCCCATTGTCGGGAACCCCATCCCCCCAAATTCCCCCATCCCACTCATACCCACCATACCGCCTACCCCTGACATGCCCATGCCCACCATCCTCTCCTCCAGACGGTCGGGAGAGACTAGGAGTCTCTCGTGGGACTTGCGAAGCGTCTGTGAGGTGGAGCTCTTGCTGGTGGTCATAGCCTTGTAGTACTGGTGCTGCTGGTTCTTGGAGAGTCTGGAGAGGGTGTTGCCCTCGCCAAGCGCTAGGAGCTGGTCCTGGGACATAACCCTCCGCGGGGCCTTGTCGAAGGCAGCCTGGTACCCCGACGACTGGGCTGGCAGAGGGTAGGGATTGGGGGTGGATGGTGGCACGTGAATATGTGTCCGGGAGGAGTGGAGGGTACCTTTGGCTCCGAGAGTGTAGTCACCGCCCCAGTAGAGATGGTGCTGGGAGGAGTGGAACGACAGAGGAGCGTTGTTAGGTCGTCGCTTCGATGAGTAGTAGCCAGAGTAGTCCTCCAGATCTTTCTCTGTGTTTTTTTTGGGGGGGGGGGGGGGTTAAGTTTTTAAAGAAAGACGATGAAAGAAACAAATGTAGAAATAACATTTAGTGAAATTCATTCATTATTAGGTGAAAGAAAGTGTTCCAACATTTCTCGTCCTAAGAAGTCTTTAATCTTTAAAGACTTTCCCTGGACTGAGCTCCCTGACAGCAAACTGAAATGTGGCCATTAGCCAACCGTTGGTTCCTCTCTCTCTGTTTATTCTACAATCCCCCTATACATCCTCCCTATTACATCGTTTTCCGGGGCACCCACTCTAGACAAACAGGCCTTTATCAACGCCCATCATATAGACTATAACAGCCTACATTAAAGGCACAACAAAAGAGAATACGTCTGACACACACACACACCGTCGGCCGCTGTGCTTCTCGCCTGTTATTGCTTCTTCCACACACATATCTCTGGAGCTCTCTCTCTAACAACCCCCTCCCAGCAGCGGCTGCCACCCAGACACCCAGCCCTCACTCCGCCCCACCCCCCCACCACCCCCCTCCTCACCGAGCCTCTTCAGGGAGCTGGAGCGGCTGATCTCAGGTTTCATGGCCGCCTCGTAGGAGGGGGGAAGCTGGGCCAGGTTGTGGAAGGAGTGCGAGAAAGGGGGTTGCGGGTGCAGGCCGGAGCTGTTGTGCTTGCCGGTGAGGAGGGTCCCCGTGGAGGCCAGCTGGGCGTTGTTCATGCGGGGCACGCGCTCTGGAGGAGGAAGAGGAAGACAGGAAGACATTTTCAAAGACCCGACACGCACGGGAGCATTAATTAGGGCCCTAACACACAGGGATACATTTAGAATGACCTTACATGTTTATTAACATAATATATACAGTATGATTACATTTATAAAGACCTAATATACACACACACACACACACACACACATATACATTTACAAGGACCTAACACCTATATGGTGGGTAGCTACATTTATAATGGGCCAACATGTATTTAAAATGACCTTAATGGTACATATACATTGACAAAACGTGCCAACTCCTCACAAATTACTAGTCTTAGAGAATTGCAGCCATTTGTAATTTGTACATTTTCAAGTCATTCTAAGGCGACTAGTATGAGGTAACATATATAACAAGCCAAGATGATTGTCTGACACTTTGGCCATTGACCATGTACAATAACGGGCAATAACAGCCAAGAATATCTTTATAACCACTGAGGGAGCACACGGGAGACATTGACCACTGTGGAGTAACACGTGCAGGCTTCGGGTCGCTGACTTCACTCAAGCCAAGGCCCATAGTGTAAGTAAGCACACTTACACCACAAACAGATACAGTACGTAGCGCATACTGAGACACTTACGAGGGAGACGCACACACACACACACACAGAGTGAGTGGGAGCACTGAAACAGCGACAGTGTTAAGGAAACAGCGACTGCGCTGAGGGGAAAAAAAACACCCGGCGGTACATGTACAACACCAGACAGACGGGTCACCAGGCCAACTCACACACTCGCCGCCTGTGTCAGCTCGTTAGGCTTACCCTTAGCAGCCGAGTGTTTGGGACTGGAACCAGACACCTGGATAAAATTGTGGTGCAAGTTGCCAACTGCAAGAGAGCACAGCGAACACTGACGGTACAGCCACTCGTGCGTGTACGCGTGAAGCATGAGCATTGTTTGCGTGTGTGGTGGAGTGTGAGCGGTGGGATTACGTGAGTGTGTTCAGAGTGCAAGCATTGTTGAGCGCGACTCCATACAGTCAGCGTTACCAGGCTACTGCGTCCGTCACCGCCGTCCCGCGATCATCACTGTAAGGGTTCGTGTACATCTGAAAACAGGCTATTACTGTGTTATTACAATGTAATAACAGCGTTAGCGGTTCTTCCACTAACAGTGTTACGACATTGTTATTACAGTGTTGTCCAAATGCGTTCTGTTGCGTCACTCACTGCGGTTGTCTTTGCTCTGGAGCACCGGGGTGTAGAGGTTCTTGGGGGGGCGACCGAGGCCGTCTCCTACGGTGGTGTTGGTCAGGACGCTGCTGTCATTCCTCTCCCCCTGTTGGACTGGGCTGGCCTGGCTGCGTAGGATGTCCACCAGGGCTCTGGTAGGAGGAGGAGAGAAGAGGAGGGGAGCGGAAAAATCATGGACAAGGGCAAGAGAGTAGAACAAACTACTTTCCGTTCAAAAAGTAGAGCATTCGACTTAGCTGGCCACCAATGTAAAATGTGCTACTTGTTCATTGATTGTGGTTCAGTTTCATCACCCCTGTGGCTTGTGACCTCAATGAATTTAAAAGACTAAAACCCACTGACAGACCCACCTACACCCATACGGCCATTTTTCCGACAGTGCTTACTGATCGTCTGCTCAAAGACAATTCTCCATTCTTTTCTCACCTGGGCATGTTGATGTCTCTGTTCCGAGGTCGTCGGGATATCTTGTGGAAGGCCACCTTGATGCCCACTGCCACCACTAGGGTGAAGGAGATCACCCCTCCGATCACGTACGCCGTGCTGTTGCTCTGCTGCTGCAGCTGCTCCGAGTCTGGGTCACCCCGGTTCCCCGACAGCGGGGGGTTCGTCTGCGGTGTGTCGAGCCACCCGGGCGAGATGTAGTTGTTGCACGACTCCTGGTCCAGGCGGCTACGCTGGTGGTCACAACAGTAGCGGTAGTGGCAGGTGCCGCAGCAGTAGATGTAGGTGCCCTTGGAGCAGTTGAAAGTGCTGTCTAACTGGCCCATGACATCGTAGTAGGCCCGACACACGTCCACATCCACCAGGCGCCGGGGGGGTGGAGCCACCTGGGCAGCACCCAGAGGGGGCTTGAGGGCGTCAGCTGCCGTCATGTTCTGAGGGAGCTTGATCTGGGGGAGGGGCTTGGGGAGCGTTTCGGGTACTTTCGGCTCGCCGTCGTGAGCGTCCTCCATCTCAGCCGCTTTAGGCGCCACCTTCGCTCCCCCCGGGGGCGGCGGCATCGGTTTGTTCCCAAAGCCGGTGAGGAGGAACAGGGTGGCGCCGCTGGGGCCGCCGTTGGATGAGCGGCGCTCTGTGGTGATGGTGACGGCGGAAAGGACGAGGCCGGACACAAGGAAAAAGATGAGGGAGTTGCTGAGCATCCTTCTGTAGGTTCTTGGCCTCATTTTTTTTTTTTTTAAAGGCCCGCCGGGTGTTCAAATATCAAGGTCCTCTTCCAAGAGGGAAAGTGTCTTCTTTGAATTTCACTGGCGTGTAAGTCTAACAATATAAAAAGCTTCTACTCAAGGTTTCAATTGGAATACGATGAACTAATCCTTTGTTAGTGCTTCCGTATACAGAACACACACTAGTGTGGGTGTTTTTACGTTGTTGAAAAGTTTTTTTTTTTGTTTGTTCAAGCAATGCGTGTGGCGTGTAACTTATATGTATTTATGTAAACATATTTCTCAAGCTCTCAATACAAATCTTTTCTCGTTCGTAAGCAGCTTATGTAAATGTTGAGGTTTTATATATTCCTATATTTCTACGTTCTAGACCTTAGCATGTACTGGCCTATATTATGGCTATACTTGTGAAAGGACAATTTGAAGTTTGTCTCGACAACTTCAACTTAGCACACAAAAACAAAATAGATGACGAGGATGCTGGAAAATGTATATATTGTAAACATCAGTCAATAAAGTGTTATTTTATGGAATGGTAAGAGTAATGATAATGTCTGTGGTCTCTACTGTGCAGACCTCACTCAAACGGCAAGTGTGGGTTGTCTTTCTTTATGAGAAGCAGTATTATCTTGTAAACAAAACCAATGTGTAAACGTTTCGTACCCTTCGGAGTCTTTTGAACTATCCCACAAAGTTATGAATAAGGTAGCAAGCAAATCCTATTCGAAGGGCAAGTGTAGTCTGTAAACATTAAGGGTTGTATGTAAACTTCATTTTCTTTATTTGAGTACTTTTCACCTATGCTTAATTGTATATTTTCACTTGGAATTAGCACTTCAGTTTCCCGTTGTAGGTATTTGACCCGCAAACCTTAATGTAAAACTTTGTGTGAATTGTAAACAATGGTGTTGGCAGCTTTAGGTGTCTCTAATTCATAATGTCCATACATGTGCTAAAACAGATTGGTCTATTATCAGTATTAGCTTGATAGTGTCATTTCTTCTGCATGGAGCTTTCTATTTGTTCACAGATCAACTCTTTGAATATTGAGAGAAAGGAAATAGAGGTGGGGTGGTCAATTGAGAAAATATCATTCAGAGAGACGTTGGATTCTAAATTCCGACTTAAATACAGTGGTTGAAAGCCTAAAAAAGGTTTGCGCTATGAGAAAAGGACCAATCGCAAAAGCTTGTCACAAGGTCCGGTGAAAATGGGTACTGAAGAAATGTACCAAGCAGCATATATAGTTGAGACAAACTGGGACCACACAATTTACACCTAACTTAGTGAGAAAGGAAAAACTAAGATATAACACAGCGAGTGATGGACAAAATGAATAAAGGCAGTCGGAGATAGTAATTTCTGTTTGTTGGTGAATTAGGAAAAGGTGAGAGAGGGAAGGAGGGACTGGTGATGGGAGGTGGAGGGACGAAAGGAGGCTAAGGATCTATGTGCGTTTGATCCCCTTGCGGGAGTGTCTCTGCTCTGAGTTTAACTCGGCCCAACAGAATAGAACGAAGGTGGGCTTGGGCCCGGTTCTGGCAGGACAGCGCGGCTCCGCCCACAGAACAGACATGAAAATGTCTGGATTCATTCGTTCAATGCAGAATATGTGAAGGAAACGTACACTATGATATGGTCACTTTCCAGCCTAACCTAACCTGGGCTGATGACTACAGATACATGGTAATTGTGACCTAAACGAGAAAAGTAGAACAATCTAATATGAATAGCTTTCTAAGCTTTTTTCTTCAGAATTTTTTTTTAGGAAATGGTATCCTAGTGTCATATAAGCTCTTCACTGTATCCCTGAATGTATGAGCGCGCCTATATTTGAAAGTTACTATATGAGATGTTGTTGATGCAAAGAAATCTTAAACATAGTAAGATGGTAGTTCTAAAATGTTGGGTCATAGTATGGCTGGTATAACATGGCTTATGTGTTAAAGTGGATCTCCTTTGACAGACAACATCAATACGCTGAGGGGCTGTGTTGCATGTTTTGAGAGGAAGAAAAGAAGAACAAGGGTTTGAATATCATTCGGGTTAAAAGGAAACGGGGGCTTTTCAGATTGTTAAATGTGGTGTGCCAACGTGCTGTATGGGAGAATGCTGGAGAGATGCTGATAGAGAAAAATTGAAACAATGTGAGGTATATATTGAGGGAGACAAGCAAAGTAGCGACAGAATAGCAGCAAGGTCAATGTATCACGTTATATGTGACTTGTCTTGCCCTTCAGTCAGTCAAAGCCTAGTTCGATTGATCGATCTGGGGCCGAGCTTTCAGAGCCTGAGCAAGTTTGTGAGTTATCACTGCTTACCATTCTCCAACTAATGTACTACAAACAAATACAGGTCACCATTAAAGATTAGTTGAACGAACCAATAATGCACTATTCATCCAAATCTGAACGATTTTTTTCATTTTTCGTCAGGACAATAAATGTACATTTAACTACAGGCATTAGGCTAACTCTCCACAATGTGGTTCTAACTACTTTTTGATTGATAGAATGTTATAACTTTATGTACGCTTTGAGCTTCAATGCTATTTTGATGTAATAAGGATATGAAATGTGCATTTTATGTGTTAGGGAGACTAATGAAAAATGACTATTTTGATATTGAATCTGAACGCTGTGTGAACTCAAGATAACACTAAGTGAAACATGAGGTACGAATGATAAACGTGGCTTTGGTAGTTTCGTTGTTGTCGTTCTTTCTTCATTTTTCTTGCACAGTTTGTATGGCACCGGTTTTGGTCTCGCTCGAAACGAAACAGGGGAAGAAAGAAAAACAGTCAGTGTAAATAAAGGTCAGAAATCCCCCCCCCAAAAAAATAAAGAAAATAAAAAAGGGATGTAGAAAGTCCGTTGTAATTAGCAAACAGCCTCTGGTTCTAAAGCAGGGGAGAACGTCCCCTTAGTTGTTCCACCTGGCCAAGACAGTGATGATGACGTAATCCAGGTTTGAGGTTCTTTCAGTTCTTAGCTTTTTTTTTTTTTCAAACTTCTTCTACGTCTTTACTTATTCTAAATTGACACTGCAAAAAGAAGAAGACATCGAGCTGATCAATGGATGACCTTTTCTTCATTCCACAGTTTAGCCATCGTGTTTCTATTCTAGGAGAGTTTAGGTACAAGACATAAACTGAGTGTACAAAACATTAAGGACACCTGCTCTTTCCATGACATAGACTGACCTGGTGAATCCAGGTGAAAGCTATGATCCCTTATTGATGTCACTTGTCAAATCCACTTTAAAATCAGTGTAGATGAAGGGGAGGAGACAGGTTAAAGAAGGATTTTTAAGTCTTGAGACATGGATTGTGTATGTGTGACATTCAGAGGGTGAATGGGCAAGACAAAATATTTAAGTGCCTTTGAAAGGGGTATGGTAGTAGGTGCCAGGCGCTGCTGGGTTTTTCATGATCAACAGTTTTCCCGTGTGTATCAAAAATGGTCCACCATTTGGACGTCCAGACAATTTGACACAACTTTGGGAAGCATTGGAGTCAACATGGGCCAGCATCCCTGTGGAACGCTTTCGACACCTTGTAGAGTCCATGCCCAGACGAAATTAGGCTGTTCTGAGGGCAAAAGTGGGGGGGTAAAACTCAATATTAGGAAGGTGTCCTTAATGTTTTGTACACTCAGAGTACAAAAGCACTGGTAATACCAACACTGAACAAGCATGCATGATTACTCCTACATAAACAGTTGACTAATAACTGGTATAAGCAGTAATTAACAAGTGCATACATTCACTCTGTTTGGCTAAATCGATTCATATTTCAGTTTGTGCGATATCCACGGTGTAAAAATAACAACGCACGTTGCATTATTGCATTCATTTAAAAGCAACGATTTCATTTATTCTAATCATCATACTGTCAGCAAATCTATAACATAATACAATTCGGAAAAGCTCATCCTTTCACACCAGACCTTGAATATCCCAGTCACAGACTCCTGAGGACTACAGTCTCCTACAGCCCTTCGTTAGGTAAGGACCTGCGAGATCACACTACATTAACATCAACTTCGAGAGAATAGACATGTTTTGACTTCGACAACAAAAAAACTGCTAGATGGGACATGATGATGAGACACACCATATGGATAATACTGACACCGAGACACGAGTGTCAGGGGAGAAGAGTAGGTCTCATAGTGAAGACTGGGCCTCGAGAGGAGAGAAAGGAGGGGAGAAGCCACAGATGTGAGCAGAGTGGGGGGTTGCCCGGAATGGGAGTATCGTTTCGAAATGGGAGGAGGAAAAAAGGAGGCAAAGCTGGGTTGGAGGCCCTAACAGTGGAGTCTCTTGTGCTGAAAAGTTAAGGGTGCCTTTAAAAATCACTCACTGCCCTGGGGGCCATTTGCATTCCGTTTCCTGGATGCAGCAATTAAGAAGGTATTGACAACAGCTGATCACCTCTAATGGGATGCTTTCTAGGCAGACCCATCGGTTTCGACAGACACACCACTCGGCCTGGCTACAAATAGGGAGATGTTATGAGTCTGTTCGGTTCCATATGGAACAGAGAATTCCGAACATGTACACTGCCTGAGCATCTGCATATGCCTGGCCCCTACCGCGAGCACACAGGTCTTAAAGAGACAGCGCACATGCTGGCACACAGCGTGTTAGCGCTACACCGACCCCCCCCCCCCCCACTCGCTCCCACCTCCCTCCCGCTCTCTCTCTGCCAGTGAGTGGGCTGGAGCAGGCTCTCTCAGAATAGCACTGCAGCACTGAACGAGAGGAAGAGTGAGAAAGGGAACGAAAGGGAAGGCGCAACACCGTCCTCCACTTTCTCTCCATGTCAACACATATCCGTCTATCCATTGTCTTATCGATGCCCTCCGTTGTACAATGGGCTTTGCTTCACCTCTCCTCCTTTCCCAAGGATCTCTCCATCTCGCCCTACTCCCAGGCTGCTCAGTGTCAGATGTTTGTCCACCCCACCGCTCCTCTTGTTCGTCCACCCTACCCCACCTTTTCTCCCCATCTCTCTCTGGACTGAGGCATGCTGGTTCGAAGGGCAGTCCACTAGGACAGTGAGCAACAGCGTCCTTTGTAATTAGGTGTCAGCGTGCATAGGCCTCCGAAGACAAGGCATCATGAATTATGGAAGCAACTTAATTACTGTAGACCCATTACTGACTCCCCTTGATAGTTAACGATAATTACCTTTACTACTGGGAAATGTAGTATTTTTGACCATTATTTAACTATTGTGGCTGTTTCTTAATGTGCCATATCATGTAGCATTCCTTGAGTTTAGTCTATAGGCTCTTTGTGGGAGATTATATATCGATAAGCCTCCCACTGCTGAGGTTTTGGGCAGCAAACATGTGCCTCTATGTGACAATGTTATCAAAGCAAAACCATATCGATACACATTAAAGTTAGGAAGGCTTGCTGACCATGAGCATTATGGTACGGCTGGTGTGTCGACATTTGCATTCATGTGGCGTTGCTCATGTCGGGAACAAGTCACACAGTCATTGTGTGTCTAGGCCAATTCACACACTTCCATTTTCTATTGCTGCTAGATGACTTCATTTATGGGGGGGAAACGGACAAGATAGACACAAAATGGGAGGGTAGTTACGGTGGTCGAGGCGCAAAGAGCGAGACCTGTTCACGTGCGCGTTTCATTAGGCAATGTTGCAGCACTAAACAGAAACAAAATGAAGGAACGACTTACCTGCGTGTCGCTGGTTGTATTCAAAGGGCAATAAGATGATGATCCATTTTTAGATGCGGTCGTCAGGCCCGTCACCATGTTTCTTTGAAATTAAACAAGGGGAAAAATAATATTGTAGCACATTAATTGTTGCCAATACAATAATTCCAATATAAATTGAGTACAAATGGCCCTACACTATGCCACATCACAATAAAAGCCCATAGACTGGAGTTCACACGCGGCTGCGCTGGTCTCTTGAAAATATTAAATAACTACACCAAAATTGTATGTGTCATATGGTCAAAAATAATTGTTAGAAAAATACGAAAATCAGCACTCAATTAATAATTAACTTCCATCCTAAATTGCGAGAGTCGTGTTTATCTATCCACTCGAATGAGGCAGTGGAAATCCGTTTTCAAGCTTTTGAAGTTATGCAAACAGGAGAACATTAATCAGATTTTGTTCATTAAAAAGTGTTCAAAAGGTAGCTTTACCGGATGTCTAGTAGTCCATTCACCAACATTGGATCTTAATTGTGATTCCCGGAAAATAATCGATCATGCCTACATTTTCCATTGTAATTCCAGGTGAGGATGAAATTAATTTGTCTCGAAGGACATGCTTCTCTCCGAAAAGACATAGAAAAACACACAATAATAAAAAAAAGAGAGGGAGGTCGTCTGAAAATATATTTTCTGATATAATTTTGTTAATCACATTTTGCTATTTCCTTTTAGCGGTGACTATAATCCTCAGTGCGCTCCCCCCTTTGCTATAGAGGTTCCACCGCGTTGATAAAATTCATAAAAAGTGATTGCTTTCACAAAGGTCCGCTACACTCGATGCTCATTCATTGATAGGACAGTATGGTAGGACTACTTGTCCACGTTTCCATTTGTTAAGTGAGCAAAAGTATCTACCAATCGGTGACACGCTTTATTCCCAATGAGATATTTCTTTCGCGGAACCATTGGTTTACAAACGAGGATGGAATGGAATGGTTTAAACGCATGCACCAGGAGCGAACACGCACACGCCTTCAAAAAGCAAAATGTTTCTGTTCTATGTGCACAACTAAGCTCCTTGCAAATAACAGTGGAATGTAAAAATCTAAAACACTAGCAAAGTTATGGGGGAAAATTGACACTGCTTTACAGCGTTTCATGGGGAAATAGATAGAGAGGGAAGAGTCTAGGATAATGCAGTGTCATTAGTTGCCTTGACAACCATGCCCATGTATTTCAGCTTAATTATGAATTTGATGGAAATTAGCAGATGCTTGTTTCCTTCTTCCCAGTCATTGCCCCATTCACTAAATGACGTCATCATAAGAAAAAAGGAAATATGCAAATATAAAAAAAAAACTTCAATTTGTTGCACAAACTGTTCCCAAATTCTCTCAGGCACGCCTTCCCTCAGTGACAGATAAATGACAGTACCCTGTAGGCTACATAAAATAGAACCGAACAGAGCAGAATAGAAAATAATATGCATCAAAATCTACCATAAAGTCCACCATTGGTGGGAGCATTATTATGTGACAGAGGCAGCAATATTTATCAGTATAGCAGAACGGGAGCACACTGAAGGACTGTATGTGGTCTGTGGCACCACAGATGGTCTTCTATAACATGGTACACGGTGGCTCTTAGAGCCAAGGTCCAAATCATCACTTCTCACCAGTGATTACTCTGAACGTCAATATATCAATGAATTAACCAAACACATGATCAATATTGCCTCCAGGAGGCTAACAAATATGGCAATAGTCATTTTAACAACAAAGGTAAGTGCTGACCGGACGCTTCGCAAATGAAAACTCTGAAATTGCATCTGAATGAAAATGTCCAGAGACTCACGTTTCACTCCATAATAGCCATTTGCGGACAGGCTAAAAGAGAACCCTTGTGAACCAGCCACAGGAAATACTCCCCCCTGAACAGGAAAGGGAGAATTCTCAGGGGTATCTACAGTCAATGGGTAAGTCCACCTATTTGAAGTAGACAGGGTGTCCGGTGTTGCGGGACTGCACCTCACAATGACAATATGTAGACTTTGGGCAATTTCTTACTTTGTGTTGTCTAGTAGTCTTAGATCCAAAGAAAGAGAAATGTTTGGCAAGTTCTTGAGGGCATTACAAGCCTGTTGGTGGCTACGCCAAAACATACTGATATGAGTACGTTGGTCAAAAAGGTACTGTAATGGAAGATAGTAATGGCTGACCTATTATTCACTTCAGGCTTTGGACCCGTCCCCTTTTTTGGCATAACTACAAAGCATATGGATGTATACAGTATATTTTCTTATCTTTATTTCACTAGGCAAGTCAGTTAAGGACACATTCTTATTTACAATGACGGCCTAGAATAGTGGGTTAACTGCCTTGTTCAGGGGCAGAACGACAGATTTTTTACCTTGTCAGCTCAGGGATTCGATCTAGCAACTATTTCGGTTACTAGTCCAATGCTCTAACCACTAGGCTACCTGCAGCCCCAATATGAACCGTTGAACAAATTAGCATTAAAGGATCAAATCTGGGTCACATGACGACAGCGATAACGACAAGCTCCCAGATGTGATGTGCGTGTGCACGTGGGAGAAAGTTAAGGCATAAGGAGCCTTTCCTCACCATTTGCGTCACTTCCTCCATTCCATGTCTTGAGGGGCAAAAGAGAAGCATTGTCGCCATCGCTATGCAGGCCTCTCAATAGTAGACGTGCCAGACCTCTACTCAGTCAACAGTGCAGGATGACTCAAAGTGTCCTCTGGCCAGGATGGAGTCGGTGTGCGTCACAAGCACACACACACACACACTTTGACACACAGCACCTTCAGATACACAGGGCCAAGCACCTCTGGCTCCCAAACAACTCCAGGCGATAGTCCATGACCAGGTGAAATCATTTCATCAAGTAGCATATGCAGAGCCAGTCTCCCGAGAGAGCCCCAGCAGCCATCTTGTTGTTGAACACATTAGCAACCATGTGTTGTGTTGTGCTGCGTATATCATAAGGTATGTAGAGACAGGGAGAGGAAAACATAGGCACTCAATGGTGCAACGTAAACACAATGAAAGGGAGGGGACAGACAAAATTGAATGGTCAAAGTGGTAACATTTGACTTAAAACCAGCAGGTATGATGCATTATGGTGCAGTTATAATGCATTGAAAGACTTATCATAAGCCTGCATGGACCCCCCCCCTTAAGATATAGCAATACACATTATGTGGTCACACCTTAAAAAGGACTACACTTCTACGACCCAATGCAATATTCATGGGTAGTTCTACCATCTGATTGAAGTGGCTGGTGCATTTTGCGTGACTTTATTCTTTACTCGAGTAGGGTACTCTATTTTACAGAGTACTAGGTCTCTGCCTGGAATAGGTCTTCTACTGAGGTGACAATCGAAGCAGTTACCTGCTGTTCCAGACTTAGGAACACTACATGCTAATGCTAGGCTCATGCACTTAACTCACACCACCCTGTAAGAACAAGATCTTTAAATGGGGCAATCTGCCGTTGCTACATCCGTTTCTGTACTTATCTACCCATTGCACATTGAAGAACGTAACTTCTGACTCATGAGCTTACTTCGGTCCAACTCCACCAGAACCCAAAATACAAGCTTGTTTTACTCCAATGTTTGTAAACGATGTAATTGTAAACAAACATGGTTAGAACTATACGTTTGATCTCATGGCTCGTCAGTCCTTGCATCAATTGCTCTAGGAATTTGAGTGGCTAAATCTTTCCAGCCCCACCCCTCAGCTGTGGGGCAAAAAGTGGCATGTAAACCGCTTTGTTATTGTTTGCAGATTGCCCCTTTAATATTTGCATGTGGTAAATGTAAATCCCATGTAGTGTTCAGTGTACAGTACACTTAGACTATGTGCGTTCCTAAAAAGTTATTACTGTAGTAAAACTGTACTGTTATAACAAGTAATAACGCATTATACTTGTCTGCTACCCAAATTTAAGGCACTCAAAAGGTTTATGAATATGATTAAAAAAAAAAAACAATATTCCGAAAAGTAATTATTTTATTAATATTTTACAATCCTTTATTCATGGTTATGGTTCATATTTACTTAATTTCTCAGCTCCACTTTGCAAGTGTCATGCTGTCCAGAAGACGACAAACGGAAAGGATGAAAATGACAGTCTATACAACACCTTTTCAGAGGGGGAGATTCACATTTCACCTCTGGATGACTTCTCTTCCCTTCCGCTCGCCAAATAGGTAAAGATAACATTAAAAACAGCAGGCTTGTCAGTGAATGGTGCCACGACAAGTTATTTTCTTAAAAAAAAAAAAAAAAAAAGTGTCTCACTCCTTAGAATTTAAACGCTTTCCATCTCTGAGATGACATAAGCAAACGAAAATGACAAAACTTAAGATTGCACTCCAAACATTGGAGGATACTATTTTTAAAAAGCCTTATAGAAATGAAACAAATGGCCATTAAATGGGAATAGAAAGCCTTATTGGGGCAGACAAAACAAAGTTGCCTGGAGGTGTCAGTCTCATTTGTGTGGGTTTTTTTGTGCTGCAATGGAGCTTCTGATTTGGTATATTTCCTCACATAATAATCCATCAAACACTTCCTGAGAAAAGGAAATATCTACCTGGTGGTTGAAGTGAATTTGGAAGTGCAATCACAATTGATTTGTACATTATCATCAAAGCGACAGGAACAAAAATAATGAATTGTTATTACTAGGGCAGTCTTGAGTTTTATTGTAAAAGCCCGCCTCTGGGGTGAAAAACACCTGTAAACTTTCTCTACAGACGAGACGCTTCAGTGCTGGTGTGGTTTCGGTTGCCGTTGACCACAGCAATATAAACGTAATGTAACGTGGGACAAGAATGAATTGGTTACCATGTTGTACTACAGCAGTCTTTATGGCAGTGTGGTCAATGCTGGGTGTACCCAAGAGGCAGCTATTAGTTTAGTATTAGGGTGGGGCTGGTGACCCTGAAGAGAGGATTCATTAGGGCTAAAAACATGGAGTCACCCCAATAAGCCCTTATTGTAGCATGGAAATGCTACCGTTTCCCTATCTAGTCTTTAGCTTGTGTACAACCCAGCGATGACCTGACTGCTGTGAAACACTTTGGAACCATCCCGGACCCAACATTCCCCAAGGGCTCATTTGATTGGCCTTTCTCTGTGCCTTGTCACTTTTTTTTCTTCTCTTCTTTCTTTTTAAATTGGACTGCCATACTGCTGGGAATTAAGACGGATTTGACCAATCATCTTTGGTTGTCAATGAGTGGTGAGTGAGTTTTGAAGAAAAATAAATAAAAAAACAATACAGAATGCGTTATCAACCAAACATTATATGAAATCATGATTTCTTATCTGTCCAACAAAAAAAAGGGTGGGATCCAGTTCAGGTAAGAGATTAAAAGCTTCAATCTAAATCAAAACGGCCTGATGGGAAAAGAGGGAGGGGGTTTATCACTGTAGGGGTGTGGCGTCGCAGGGCAAAGAGGGAGGAGCTCCAAATGCATTATGTTGTTCTCAGACTGGCTCAGTCTCACGTCTGCATCCGTCCCTCTTCCCAGTGTGTTGAGTTCAATCCAGGAATGTCGACAGTAGTCCACCCTTCTTTTATTCTCCTCCTCTGCCTTATGTCACTGGAGGTCTCGGTCTTCAAGGTACCTGTACTCAAACGTGAATCCCTCCTTCTTCCGTTGTCCCCACTTCTCGTAGTCAAAGTAAATGTACGTCCCCTTTTAAAAGACATTGGAAAAAGCACAGCAATGTTAGTGAAAATCCTTAATTTGACAAATCTTCATCTTTAAATATGGGTTATATTTCAACGGAGCATGCAACGGAAAATGCAAGTGAGTGTTTATTATTGGACAAGTCAAGGTAGTAGTCCCTTCCTGTTTCAATCTGTTTTCTTCTGTTTGGTGCCCAATGAACACGACCCAGGTTGCGATCCAAGGAGTCTGCAGTGTGTGGAGGGGGGACGAGCTCACCTGCTCAAACTCATCTGTGATGGTCTTGGGCTCTTCGTGCCTCTGGAACCACATCATGTACTTGGTGTGGAACCGCCATGACTGCTTCTTCAAGGCCTTGGCTGCCAGATACTGGGCCTTAGTGCCCTGTGGAGAGAACACAGAAGGGAATATGCTACGATTATGTACACAACCATGTCCAAAACATGACAAGGCCTGAAGACTGAAACTACACACACAGCCATCTTTCTCTTCAAAAGTAAAACCATGAAAATAAATCAGTGTCTCAGTCACACAGTGAAGCTTGTTTTGTCACATGTAGACACACACCTCTAGGTAGTAGAAGATGAAGAACAGTGTCTCCGTGGACAGTCTCTGGTAGAACTCTACAGAGTCGGAGTGGGGGGGTGGCACCTGGTGGTGGAAAGGCAGGGTGGGACACGGGTTCCTCATCAGGTACTGCCTGGAGGACCAAAACAGTCACAATAGGGGATTAAATACATGCCTTTAGTCTCCAAAGCAACAGTGCAGAGAAGAGATACAGATATCCTCCAAAATGTAAGCCTGGGGTGAATCTCAAAAGTATTTTCCTTGAGTACTCATGTCCTCTCCAAAATGTGAGGGGGAAAACGAGAAGACTTGAGATTCAACCCTTGAGAATCTTTGTGGCTTCAGATTGCCTTCATGTTCGTACCTGATCCTCTCTGAGTCGGAGGGGTGGGGCATGTGCGTCCAGGCCGACTCCTGCATGGCCTGCTGGTACAGCTGGTCTTTGGACAGGGGTACGGGCCCCAGCGGGCACACACCCAGCGATGGGGGGATGCTGACCTCCGAGAGCGAGGGCTGCTGGGGGGCCGAGGGAGGCGCTGTAGTGCTGGGGAAAATGTCTGAAGCCACAGAGAGAGAAAAGAGAATTAGGAGAAGAGAAAAAAAGAAAAAAATAGTCTGGTCAAAAAGGATTTAAAAAAATGGTTACATTGTTTTACAGGGTCAGCCATAGTAGGAGCCCCTGGACCAAATTAGGGTTAAGTGCATTGCTCAAGGGCAGACAGATTTTTCACCTTGTCGGCTCGGGTATTTGAACCAGCGACCTTTCGGTTACTGGCCCAACGCTCTAACCACTAGGCTACCTGCCGCTCAGTAACAATACCATAAATAATTGAAAGGTGTTTAGAAAGTCTCCCAGTCAGCAACACTTAACACACTACATGATGTTCTTGTTGTAAACTGGAAGATATATCAACACATTCCAAGACTGAATCAATGGACCAATTGAGTCTTTATGTCCAGTTGGTTGCTCACCTGTGGTGAGGTGCAGAAGGGGCAACTCTCCCTCCATTGCTGAGCCCAGTGCCGCTTGTTCAGCCATGGACTTCACAGTGCTCAGAGGCTCCTGGGGCTGAAAGTGCAAAAGGGGTTAAACCCAACTGGGTGAGAGATCAGGAAATCTGAAGTCCTCCCCGTTATGGCTCAGGTTAGTATTTGGGGTTGATCCTAGATCAATGTCTACGGCCAGGGTCATTTTTACATGAAGCTCCTTGTGTTTTTCCCTCACCTTCATGCTTTCAGAGGCCTGTGTGTAGCAGAGCGGCCCGTTGAGCATACTGCTGCCTGAAGGTTTACTCTCAATGTAGGATGGCGAGGGAGTGCTGGTGGGAAGGGTCATGGACCCTAAAAGGCTGGGGCCACTGTCTTTACTGGGTGGGTAAGAGAGACATTGGTTGATTTGGTTTTGAGTGAGTTTGAATAATTATGACCATACAGTGAGATTCACGATACAAGATACCATAGGATTTAAAAAAATATATATTTTACTCACAGCTGATTGGTGGTGGAGGTCAAAGACGAGGGTTGGCTGCTTTGTAATTGGCTGGCACTGTTGAGGGCGGAATCTGGTGTGCTGTCTGCTACTACAGCACTGTAACCTGGGACAGAGGAGATTGTAAACCTCTCTCTCAAACAGAACTCTGATAATACTGTACATAGGTGATATTCATTTGGTTTGGTCTACCTTATATAATCTGTACAACCCAATTCTAGGTTGAACAACTACTCTAGACAAAACAATTCACAAAAAAATGCCATGGATGGATATAACCAATCAACAACAATATAAGCGGATGGTAATTCAAGCTTACTAGTGCTACCATTCTGCTTCTGTCCACTGGGCAGCCTTGCGATCGCCGCGCTTCCTCCTCCGATGCCCACACTGTTGCTTGGCGCTCCTGATCCAGAGTTCCCTCCAATGCTTCCTATAGCTCCCAGGCCTCCTCCTATGGGACTGGGGGTCACCAGTGGAGGGCCCTGGACTGTCGACTGTCCTGAGCCAAGGCCCAAGATCCCACCACTGACACCAACTGCACCGGGCACAGAGCCCAACAGGCCCGTGGATCTCTCGCTGACACCGTGTCCGCTCACCAGTCCCACTGCGCTGGAGTTAGTGCTGCTAGTGCTCAGGCTGCTGATTTTTCCTGCAAGGGGGCTTCCTATGGTCCCGGAGCCTGCTGCTGCCGTGGCGTAGGGGGCCGAAGTGGAGCCCGCCAGGAGACCGGCCATGGTGTTTAAGGACGCCGGCATCCCTGACAGGCCAAGGCCCGACATCTGGCTGACGGCCGGTGACCCACTCATGCCGCCTTTACCAAGGCCCAAGCCCAACCCGAGCCCCAAGGTGGAGCCCGGAGAGGGCCTTGACGGAGCCTGGGGCTGGGTGTTGGGTGCGAGGGCTGTGCTAGAGATGGCGGGCGAGGAGGCGGAGGGACTGGGGAGAAGGATGTTGTTCGACGTGCTGGAGGGGGCGTTGGAGGAGAGGACTGAGTTTCTGGCCTGCTGCGTTTGGTGGTGATGCTGCTGCAGTTGCTGCTGGGTAGCGTCGCTGTAGCTGCCAGAGTTGGAGAGGAGACCCCCCATGTTGCCCAGGAGGCTGTTGTTGTTGCCCCCAGCGATGGCCTGGCCGCCTCCGGCCATGGTCACCATAGAGGCCAGCGAGGAAGAGGCGGCTCCCGAGGAGGCGCCAGAGGCAGATGATGAAGAGGAGGAGGACGAGGACGACGACGAGGAAGACAACGACGAAGAGGGGTTGCCGTTCTTGACAGGCGACTGAAATGGAGTAAAAGACATACTTCAAAACCACTTCTGGTGCAGCACAGCACAGCTGAAGGAATATAGACGGAAAGGTGCAAAGTTTTGAAGACCATAGACCCAACAAAAAGCAAGTGACTCAGACAGCACGGTTTACTTTGCAATGCATCTTACCTGACTGATTTCACTGTCTGTCGAACGTCCCCTTTTCTTGTCATCTTCAGAGTTCTCCTGGAGAAAAAAATAAACCCCAAAATAACTCCCAATCAGCACCGAGCTATGACCACCGGTTCTAATTCAACGCAAAACATGTTTTGTACCGAAATTAAATCAAGTGCTGTTCATATTGAGGCTCAATACAAACTTCATATGCTCGCTTTCATCCGTTTCTCTAAACCCCCTCTGATCTGAGAGCGAGGGACCACGGAGCACCCACTCCAACCCAGGAACAAGTCAACATTCACAACACCTAATTACTATACTCTGACAGTACGGCCTGAGAGTGGGCGGTTCTAAAGAATGGGAGAGCAAGTAGGGGACACAACGGAGACTGAAGTGAGAAGTAGACAGAACCAGGGGTTTCCTCACCGTAGTGTACGTGGCGGGGATGGGCGAAGAGGAAGTGGTGGAGGTAGGCGTGCCGCTGGAGATCTGATTGAAGAGATCGTCGTCCAGGAGCGATTGGCCCGGCGGGGACGTGGCCACCAGTGACCCGGCTAGAGAGACAAGAGATGGATGGGGGGAGACAGAGGGAGAGGTAGCTACATAAAAACAAAAAAAGTTGCATAAGGAAAAACGTTAAGTGGGCAGTTATACAGAGACAACAGGATCAGAAATGATAGAATGTACAGTATTGCAATAACCAAGCCATCATAAATTATACACACATGGGGTCTAAGATATGCAGTACACACGCACATTCAGGAATAAACACATACATGGAATAGTGATGTCTAGACACAGTATCGATACTCTTTCCATGGCTTTTGCCAAGGAAATACTCTATGGTCCTTTAAGAAATGGCTTTAGGTAAAAATAGTGTGTGCTATAGATTTTATTTTTCTACAAATGTGACTTTAGGGTGGCCGTTTCCAACATCAGGACTGTTTCCTCAGGAAATTGTCCGCTTCCTGTTTTATTTCCTTGCCGTGATTACCGTCCTTTGTAGTATCAGTAGCGTGAGTATCACGACGAACACCACCATGAAGCACCACTTACGGAGTTCCTCGAGATCCAGGTCGTCGTAGAGGAACTCGTTCTCCTCGAAGTCGGGGTCCTGCGACGAGTCCATGTAGTACTCCACGTCATCCTTGACCTTGCGGATGGAGTCCACCGGCAAGGTGTCGTTGTCCAGCATGCGCAGGATGGTCTCCAGCATCCGGATGTGGTACCGGTGCTTCTCGATGAAGCGCTTCAGCTCTTCGATGCGGTCCTGTTTCTATAGCAGAGATGCACGTGTAAGTTTATGCCTAAAACTCAGTGTACGCATTCAGCGCAGAATGTGCTATATGCATGTGTGGAGGCATGGAAGTGGAAAACAGATGGTACCTACTTTACATTAGGTGCATTGGGTAATGCAGCGTGCCGAGAAAATAAAGAGACATATAGGATGAGAGATGAATTTAGAGTTAGAATGACATCATCTATAAAGAGAAAAGACTTTCGTATGGAAGAAAACAGAGAGAGAGAGAGATGGAGGGGAAGATATGGAGGAGATGCACTATAGACACACAAAAGTATGTGGACACCCCTTCAAATTAGTGGATTCGGGCTATTTCAGCCACACCTGTTGCTGACAGGTGTAGAACATTGACCACAAAGCCATGCAATCTCCATAGACTAATGTTGGCAGTAGAATGGCCTTACTGAAGAGCTCGGTGACTTTCAACATGGCACCGTCATGGGACGCCACCTTTCCAACAAGTCAGTACGTCAAATTTCTGCCCTGCTCGAGCTGCCCCGGTCAACTAAGTGCTGTTATTGTGAAGTGGAAACGTCTAGTAGCAACAACGACTCAGCCGCTAAGTGGTAGGCCACACAAGCTCACAGAACGGGACCGCCGATGCCAAGCGTCGGCTGGAGTGGTGTAAAACTCGCCGCAATTGGACTCTGGAGCAGTAGAAACGTGTTCTCTAGAGTGATGAATCACGCTTCACCATCTGGCAGTCCAACAGACAAATCTAGGTTTGCCAGGAGAACGCTACCTGCCCCAATGCATATTGCCAACTGTAAAGTTTGGTGGAGGAGGAACAATGGTCTGGGCTGTTTTCATGGTTCGGGCTAGGCCCTTAGTTCCAGTGAAGAGAAATCTTAACGCTACAGCATACGTTCTAGCCAATTCTGTGCTTCCAACTTTGTGAAAGGCTTTTTCCTGTTTCAGCATTACAATGCCCCCATGCACAAAGTGAGGTCCATACAGAAATGGTTTGTCGAGATCGGTGTGGAAGGAACTTGACCGGACTGCACAGAGCCCTGACCTCAACCCCATTGAACACCTTTGAGATGAATTGGAACACCGACTGCGAGCCAGGCCTAATTGCCCAACATCAGTTCCTGACCTCACTAATGCTGGTGTGGCTGAATGGAAGCAGGTCCCTGCAGCAATGTTCCAACATCTAGTGGAAAGCCTTCCCAGAAGAGTGGAGGCTATTATAGCAGCAAAAGGGGGACCAATTCCATATTAATGCCCATGATTTTGGAATGAGATGTTTGAGGAGCAGGTGTCCACATACTTTTGGTCATGTAGTGTAGATAACATATGGTGCGACTACTGACCTCTTTGTCTCCCTTCTTCTTTCGAGTCTGGACTGAGAGGGACTCTACTTCGCTCTCAAACTGGTCCACCTGCATGTTCAGAGTGTCTATCGTATTCTGATGGACGACAGGCGAGACATTCAATGATTTAAACCAAAACAACAGACATGATCACACCAGAACCAGTCATTATGCAGCGTGGTCTATGCAAACACTTGAAAACACCAAAACCTATTTCATAGGTGAAACTATTAGGGCTGGGACGATACCAGTATCGTGGCAAGGAAAAAAAACAAGAAGCGGATTTAAGTTCTTTAGGAAAACAGCCCTAATGTTGGAAACAAACATTTTCCAAGCTAAAGCACACTGTTTTGCATACAGCAGGTTTTAAAGGACTAAAGAGTTTGGTCTGCTTGGTGTTTTCATTTTTGCCATGGAGAAAATATTACAATACTGGTACGGTCCTGGCTCTAGAAATTACGCAGTAAAGCAAATTCAGATTTGGACATTTAACAAGTCTTATGTACTTTGAAATCCAAGTACACTGCAATGAATAGGCATAGCTTGCATGATGAAATCCCCAAGTCATTAATGTCATGTCATCAGACCATATTATTGCCAATAGAAATGAGCTCATGTGTGAAACAAATGTTTTCAATCAAAAGTAGTGCTCACCGTTAGCCAATTGCCGACCTCCTCCTTCTCCCTTTGGGCCGGGTCCACCTTCTGTGCCAGGCCCAGCCCCTCTTTCGAGTAAGCCTTTGTCTTGGTCTCTCGTTCCACGATCTTGAACCGCTCCATTTGCTAAAGGGGGAGATAGCAGGAAATGGTTTATAAATCACTACAGGTGATACGTTCTCTTTGAGAGTCCATTAGCTGACCACATGCTAGCTATGCCAGAGATAAAAATAAAAAATAAACTAAAAAAAACTTTTGGCTTGTGAAAGCAGACGTTTCCACCTGCTCACGTCAAAGCATTGGACTAGTTGGCGATCAAAATAAGGTCGTGTTAGGGCATACCGTAGCAAAACTTTTTGAAATGTTATTCAACGGAAACCCAAAGGAAGCATTTTTTTTTTTTTTTTTTTGGGGGGTGGGGGGGTGGGGGCAAGTTCAGATACTACCTTGCGGTTTCAGACCTACTGAACGTGTGCCTGCTGGGCACTGTGGGTAGAGATTAACACGGAGTCCTCACCAATTAAAGCCATCCTCCAATAGAACGCTTCAGAGTGACCGCAGCAGGTGTACCGATCTCCCAATTAGGCCAGTGATTACTCAATTTTGACACCTGTGTGCTTCCTTGACCCGTAATGCTGGATATACTCCACTAGGTGTTCTCAGAAGAGGCTCCACAACCTCTTGACTCCCACAAGCAGAGTTCGGTGCAGAATTTGTATGATGTTTTGCTAAGGCGAATGCTTGGAGGCGAGTAAACCCAGCCAAACACGTAACATTGTTTCAATGCATTTCCCTAGAAGTCAGCAGCCCCAGTAAGTGTAGTAATATGCGTCATCCACACAAGAGCATGCCAGCAGCACCTTTGTATATAAGATTGATAGTCCCCCTGTGTTAATCTGTTAACAGTATAACAAGAAGCTAAATTAAAACCCTAGCATGAAGCCTGTGAATGCTTAGCAGAGCAGTGACTATTTGCTAAATGTTATTCATGTGGCTAACTGTTCTCCTGAGGGGGGCCTGGCTGTGGATGGAGTCTCCGCCTGGTTATTTAATCCACCTCAGCCCTAGAGTGGACTGATGAAGCCTTCATATAGATCAGGGTAGGGCTCTGTGGAACTGGAACCTGAAGGGTACTTTGTAAATGGTACACCACTGTCATTGGGGACCGAGACAAAGGGGGCAAACTGCCTGCCTTGAACAGGTGTCGCCGCATTACAGTAAGTACCTACAGTAGGATCCTACCTCAATGCTACAAAACGTATTGGAAGACAAGCTGGGGCTTCAATAGGTGCTATGGGGCAACTTCCTTCATTTATCATATCTGCGGACCATAAACTGGGATATGGTGACGACATAATTTTGACTAAGTCTGATCAGTTTAGTTTTGTTAAAGTGATGTAGCAATTGTCTGATTCTAGAAGTTGAGTGTCAGGCTGGGGGGGGGGGGGGGGCTGCTGCAAAAAACAGAAGCACATTATGCTTAGAGGCATTTCCATCAAAGGACCCATGAGCGCCAACATGTGAAATTCATTGCAGCGTTGGAGTCAATTCCATTTCATTTGCAGTCAATTCAGGAAGTACTCTGATTTCAGTTCTCTTCAATTAGGAACATTTCTACCTAGAATTCTAATTAGATTGACCCCAACCCTGCATAAGAGCATATCAAACAGGGTGTCAAATGAAAGCCAAGAGTCTATATTTTTGTTTGGGAGAAATTGTTTACCATCTAAGTTTAAGAAATGTTACCAAAAACTAATTTCTTAAAGATATTTTCATGACTGAAGATAAAGTTGACAGAAGTAACTTTTAATGGTAGACCTACCATTTTTTTTTTACAGTGATTTTACGACATCCCTTTTGTTTATGAATTAAGTGATTAAAACTCATTATTCTGTTACCAAATTGGTAACAGAATTAACCCCCCAAAAATCTGTAATGGAATTATGTTAAGCTCATAACTGTTTTCTGTCTCTGTTGGCTGGTGGTCAAACCAAGAGTGTTAAAACAGTCTAAGCCTGGACAATCCCTCCCTCTCCAGGTTCATTTCACCTCTCCCAGATTTTACTGATACCTACCTATGAGCCCCCTCTTTCCATTGACTTTAACCAGCATCCTCACCCACTGAGCATCGACCAATACCGGATGTCCATGGACATTTAAAAAGTAGGTGAAATTTGATCAGTCCACCCTGGCCTTGATGTTAACGTCTACAGACGGACCGGACTGGACCAAATCTGAACCCATCATAGACTTATGTTTAACAAGTTTGGACAGTACAGTAATATACAGTAAAGAAAAGTAGCATGCAGTATATTGTACTGTACTGAAATCCGCTCTATTGTGCTGTGCTGTCCAAACTTGTAAAACATGAAGAGAATGACATTCATATCCATAATTATGCATTTCTGTGTAGTACAGGGACCCGTGATGTAATTCTGTTACCAGGTGTAAAGCCACTTCACTTACTGTAGTTCAATCCCATAGCTGACACCCCATTCTTTTTGCAGACATCTTTAAATCTTAATTCGGAGCAGGTATTTAAGAGTTTTTGGAAAATGTGGTCGCATAACCTGGGATTCTTCAGTGGAAATTGTTAAAAGTAGTCCTTGTGCATAGAGGTGTATGGTTTGTTAAACTTGGAAATCAATGGTTTTTGTTTGGCATACATTTTAAAAGTGAAAAAAAAATATGGTGCAATTCTGTTACCATGGAATTGCCCTCAGCTAAACAAAGTGTTACAGGTGTGAAATGCAGATGATTAGAGATCTGCAGTAGACTCAATATAAACCAGGGGTCGGCAACAGGCGGCCAGCGGGCCAAAACTGCCCCGCAAGTGATTTTATTTGGCCCCCCAAAGTAAAACTTTTTTTTGGGGGGGGAGGGTGTCGGTTCCAAAGTATTCACACGAAGATGTTTTTTTTTTATAGATGTGACCGTGTCTCAATGTAATCAAGGTATGAAATTGTTATTTTCAAATAAAACATTTTGGGGCTTAGTTGTGGTCAATTTGCAGTGTACAAATTATAATTATGTTCCGGCCCCCTGACCACCCGCTCTGACAAATCGCCCCTCGCGGCTGAATCTAGCTGCCCTCCTCTGATAAACCTTACTGCTAACAGAGATCTAGTATTCACAATGAACATGGCTTTGAATACACACACACAAAGGTAATATTAAAAGTCACCATTGTTTGTCTCAATTTGTATTGGCTGATCACCACAATACAAAAGTCACATCAAGAGTCCTGATATCCAAATGTCCTTTTCAACATCATCGCATGTATTTTTTGGCTTAGTAGCACCACATTTCAGGTCAACCAAAACCTCAGATGCTCACACACTTAGATACAAGACCATAGATCCAGAGGTTAAAATGACATCTCATTGTGTTAGCAGGTGCGGTCATTGAAGCTGTCTGAATAACGTCATCAACGCACTGTGGTTTGGTAAGCCGCGCTAAGCACAGGTGTTTATACCAAGGGATTTCTCAGTATGCGGCTAATGAACATGTGTTCCCACACACTCACCGTCTCAATGAGTTTGCGATTCTCCACTAGCTGCCTTTTGTCTTTGATCTCGTTGGAGGCCACCCACGTCTTGATCTGGTCTCGAAGACGCTGGGGGGGGAGGGAACAGAGCGGGAGAGGAAGAGACATAAGTTATCTTATTGAAAGCATGCAGTGGCTTGCCCTGTGAGATCAAGTATGGTTGACACGCATACACATAAGTTTGGTCCACATGGACACGTTCAGAAACAAAATCACAAAGTGGACAGCCAGGTGCTTTTGCTTGGTTTTAAGGATAGCTGACCCTCATCAGATTTAATCAACGCATGCATGTCTGCACGTACATGCACACACACACACACACACACACACACACACACACACACACACACACACACACACACACACACACACACACACACACACACACACACACACACACACACACACACACACACACACACACACACACACACACACCCTGTGGGCAGGCTAAACCATATAACACTAGTACACATTGTTTTGACATTTGAGGAACATCCCAAAACCCATGTGTCCTCAAGCCACATAACAGTTGAGAACCCTAGCGTTGTCTTGTGTCCCACCTGTAGTTTTTTAATCTCTTTCTTGAGGTCGGCTTCATACTTCTCCTTCTGGTTAGCATTGGCTGCATTGTGAAGCTGTGGTTTGGAGGGGCACAGTCACACAAAGTACACTCAGACAAACAGTATCTCTTCCCAAACATATTTCATATAAAGTCTTTGTAAACAATGTAGCCTATAGCTTCACAATGTCTAAAACTAGCGTGGCAAATTCAATCTCATGGAGTGTCAAGCCTAGCATCCATAGCTTAGCCTCTGTCTGTACGTTTTAGTGATTAGTCTACATTCCCTCCCAGTCCCATCATCCCTCAACTTTACACCAAATCAAGTGGCGGGGCTGCCACTGGGCCGAAACACCCAACTCAGGAGTGTGGCTTTAAAACGTGTTCTTCTTTGCTTTACACACTAACAAACTGTTACTTCTCTGTCCCCACGGCCGTGAATAACAATGTCTACAACCCTACCAAACAAGGCGTGATGCAGTATTTAAGACCCTGCATATACAATGGATGTTAAACGTTGAATAATTTGGTGGACCTTCGTACGGTCAGCACAAAACATTCCAACAAGCAAAGCGCTGGGGAGGTAGCGCTCAACTTCCATATCTGTGCGCAGTTAGCACGTTTTCAGATCAACACACAAACATTCTTTCAAAATTAAAAATGAGATATGGCTGTTACCTTTTGCCAAATGTCTTCAAACTGTTCCACGCCTTCCGTTACTTTTTTCAAACATCGATCTATTTCACCTGGGGAAGGGCATAGAATAACAGGGAGGTTTGGGAAAAAGAGCCGCGGCTTCAAAAAGAAATCCTTCACGACGCATCACGTCAGGATGAATAATGTAAAGTCCAAAATGCGAAGCGCTCCCTCTCCTCATAAGCAACACCGCTTTTACAACTGTGGCTGGCAGGCTCATCAATGATAGATGCAGTAAAAGCTACATGTGTCACCCCAAACCTGGTTAAAAATGCAGCGCCACAGGCACTGGCCACGATAGTCTTCATTTAAGAAGGTTGTCTCCGCAGAGTAAGTCTGACTTTGGCCTTGCGCAGCCTTCCTCCTAAACGTTGCTTCTGGCTTCATATTTGTGGCATCACAACCCTTTTCAGTAATACAGTGCAGCACTTTTCTTACTGCGATCACATCCGCGCAGGACGATTTGATCACAGTAAGCAGAGTGCACCATACTGCACTGTAGCGTGACAGATTTAGAATGAAGAGGTAAATCTCTACCTGAATGGATAGAGATTAAGTGACATTTCATCTGTTGGCTAGACGTGCTTCATAGAGAAAACACGCATGCCGGGAGGGAATGTAGTGATTGACTGGGTGGTGGATGTCTGGCAGGTGGTACCATTCTGATCGACCATTTGGTAACCTCACCTTGAAGTTTCCTTTTATCAGCCATGACTGTTGACTAGGATGCTTTCTTCATGCCTTACTTCTTTCACTGTAGAGAAAAATAAGTCTTACGGTGTGATTAGTCATCTCTGGCAACGCTTTTACACTACATTACTTTTTCATAGCACGTTAACTCGGCAGCGAAGTTCAGCGAAGTTAGCAGTGTGAAATCCTGGGTCGTATTCGGTAGGGCACAGGCACACCACAGTAAAACGTTTAGCAAGAGAAGATTTAAAACGAGCGTTTGTTATTGGACAAGTTCAGGTAGACTCCTGCCCGTTTCAGTCCGCTTTCTACCGTTTGCTGCCTAATGAATACGACCCAGCTTTCCACCTGGGGAGAATGTTTCCCACATCTCAATGTGATGAAGATGTATAGTGAGAGCATGCACGGCGCAGGTACATGGCTTCCACATTAGGCTACCGCATCAAAACGGCCAGCATGCAGAACAAAGTTTTGATAACTCAAGATTCATTTCTAATGGTACAGTATTCGACTTTCAACTCAAGTTAAATACATTAAAAAGCATTTTGAATGAGACACCTCTCTGATGTACACCCTGGGGGCATTGTCATTACCTTGTATCAAAGTGTCTAGTTATTAAGGATTAGTATAGACCATAGCTGACAGTCTGACTTGTTGACATCTTACACATCGTCATCTCCTTGTTGAATGGTGCATGTAATTGGGTTTAGACATGGGTCCTTTAATAACAAGGCATTTCTGACCATTTCAAGAAAGGGAAAATTACTTTTCAAGGGGGGCCTCACAGAAACATATACTGCACAAAAATATAAAATGCAACATGTGAAGTGTTGGTCCCATGTTTCATGAGCTGAAATAAAAGACCTCAAATGTTCCATACGCACAAAAATATTATTTCTCTCAAATGTCAGGTGAATGCACAAATGTGTTTACATCCCTGTTAGTGAGCATTTCTCATTGCCAAGATAATCCATTCACCTGAGAGGTGTGGCATATCAAGAAGTTGATTAAACAGCATGATCATTACACAGGTGCACCTTGTTCTGGGGACAATAAAAGGCCACTCTAAAATGTGCAGTTCTGTCACACAATACAATGCCACAGTTTTGAGGGACCGCGCAATTGGCATGCTGACTGCAGGAATGTAAACCAGAGCTGTTGCCAGATAATTGAATGTTAATTTTTCTATGAGCCACCTCCAACGTCATTTTAGAGAATTTGGCAGTACGTCCAAACGACCTTACAACCGCGTGTAACCAGCCCAGGACCTCCACATCCGGCTTCTTCACCTGCGGTACGGTCTGAGACCAGCCGTAGCTTATGCCTGGACAACTGATGAAACTGTGGATTTGCACAACTGAAGAATTTCTGTACAAACTTTCAGAACCTGTCTGGGAAGCTCATCTGCATGCTCGTCATCCTCACCAGGGTCTTGACCTGACTGCAGTTTGGCGTCGTAACAGACTTCAATGGGCAAATGCTCACCTTCGATGGCCACTGGCACGCTGGAGAAGTGTGCTCTTCACGGATGAATCCTGGTTTCAACTGTACTTGGAAGATGGCAGACAGCGTGTATGGTGTCGTGTGGGCGAGCAGTTTGCTGATGTCAACATTTTGAACAGAGTGCCCCATGGTGGAGGTGGTGTTATGGTATGGGCAGGCATAAGCTACGGCCAACAAACATAATTGCATTTTATCGATGGCAATTTGAATGCACAGAGATACCGTGACGAGATTCTGCGGCCCATTGTTGTACCATTCATCTGCCGCCATCACCTCATGTTGTTGTCTGTTTCAGCATGATAATGCACGGCACCATGTAGCAAGGATCTGTACACAATTCCTGGAAGCTGAAAATGTCCCAGTACTTCCATGGCCTGCATAATCACCAGACATGTCACCCATTGAGCATGTTTAGGATGTTCTGGATCAACATATGACAGCGTGTTCCATTTCCCCCAATATCCAACAACTTCACACAGACATTGAAGAAAAGTGGGACAACATTCCACAGGCCACTATCAACAGCCTGATCAACTCTATCCGAAGGAGATGTGTCTCTCTGCATGAGACATGGTCACACCAGATACTGACAAGTTTTGTGATTGATGCCCCTTCCTTTTTCTTTTAAGGTATGTGACCAAAAGATGCCTATTTGTATTCCCAGGAATGTGAAATCCATAGATTAGGGCCGAATGAATGCATTTCAATTGACTGATTTCCTTAATTGTTGCGTTTATATTTTTGTTCAGTGTATGTTTGTTTTATTGTACAAGACTCGTTTTGAATGTGTCTGTCAATCAATACCATAACACAAGAGTAAACAGCACAAGAGGCAGTAGATTGCAGCTAACCGATTTAGCTAGTTTAACTACATGAATTGTAGCCACTGAGAGGCGTCTGGATACTTTGACATTCAGACAGTGCACGTGAGTTCAAAAATGTAATGGGCGAGGCAGGTTACTTTGCTGAGCATCACTTGTTACTTTTTTTGCGACAATGTTAAACGTCCACGCAGCTCGGCTAGTCTCCACATCTGGCTTGGGGGGAAACGATCGCTTATTTAAAAACGTGAGCATTAAAGAAACACATGTTACAAGCAACAGATTACTTTATAAGCTGTTTCTATTTGTCAGAGATAAGCAAACAAGTAGACCACTTCAACACCTGAGTAACAAGAACTTGTCGGCTACAAAATTGCCGTGCATTATTGCAAAACATGTTTTCCAAGGAAATTCAAATCAGCCGAACCCATGTCAATTTGGCTCTGTAGCGGATATGATAGCCAGCTAGTGGATAACCACCGGCTAAGCTATTAGTGTAAGACAAATTGGAAGGGAGAAGAAAATGGCACATAACTAGATCTGTTTTAGGGTACGATTCATTTACCTGGATTTTCCGATTAAGCGTTTCTTTTATTAGTTGACCCCACTCTTTTAAGTCGTATTTTCCCCAAGTCCTCACGCTATTTTTCTAAATTGTATTAATATTTTCGCCAAACAATCACTCCGCACATCCAAGATGGCTACCAGGAACACCTCCTCCGCTGTTGCCCTGATGGACTGGAGGCCCGCCTCCCTTGCAAGCGATTGGATCTTCGTCCTCATTTTTGCATTCCACTGGCTAGACTGTCTGTCCTTCTAGTGGGATAGATTTACTACTTCCGCACAGGTCGCACTATGATTGGTTAACTTTGAAAGGTGAAAGGTAAACATGAGTTCTCAAACCTCGCCCCCCTTATGTTTTGATCCCTGTCCCTAACCAGTAACACTGACCAGCAAATGACAAGAAAACACGATAATAAACTGAGCCGACAGAAAATCTATTGATAATATGAGCTGTAATAGTCCAAGTGTAGACTGCCATGTAGATTATTAATTACAGTGCAATATGAAATCATTCAATGCTGTCTTTCATTAATCAAATGGCCTACATGACTGAAATGAAAGATGTTGCCAAAGCAATATTACAATATATAGTTTTCAAAACTCACTGAATAGAACTCTGGGCTGGCATTGTCTTTTTTTCCAACCCCACTGGAAGGCACTGGGAAATTAAAGACAGATTCAAGCCTTTGCCCATTTGGGAACACTTGACAGCAATTCAGCAGTAACTTTAGCTTGAGAGATTACATGAATCTAGATTTTATTTATATATATTTTTTTACCTTGATTTAACTAGACAAGTCAGTTAAGAACAAATTCTTATTTACAATGACGGCCAAACCCGGATGACGCTGGGCCAATTGTGCGCCGCCCTATGTGACTCAATGACGGCCGGATGTGATACAGCCTGGATTTGAACCAGGGACTGTAGTGACGCCTCTTGCACTGAGATGCAGTGCCTTAGACCGCTGCACCACTCTGGAGCCTCATTGATACACATTGGTTTTATATGGAGTCTCTGGACACTGTTCCATCACACCTTTTGATCCACTTTTCCATTCACCATAAAAAATATTCCTCCTTGGAGCAGAACCCAAATAGTTGGCTCCATAAAATACCAAGGATGAGCCACACGCACACTAAAATTCTGATTCAATATCCTGTAGACATGAAACAGATCAGACAGGCATCAGAGTACATTACATCTGTTTTAATATGATCACTCAGACCTGGAAATAAAAAATGCAACCTTACAACGTTGAGGGAAGTGACGGAGTGCAAAAATTCTCACCTGCTAACCTGTTCACAGTATAAGGACAGAGACAAATACATTTTCTTACATAATCTTTCAACCTGTTTAGGAAAACAACAAAAGTCTTAGATGTGGAAATGGTTCGGTAATGCAAATCATCGAAAAATCCTCAGGAGACTACAGCATTTGGAGCGCAAAACCTGTCAAAAGAAATATCCATTATGTAATTCTAAGCAACGGAAGGTCTTGGAGAAGGGGATGGGAATAGAAAGGAAAATAATGTCAGACAGGTTCCTCCAAGTGTGGTGCTTGTAGTATAGACAATGAAAACGATTAAATAGGAAAGAGGAGTGGAAGTGGAAGAAAGGGGTATGTAATTGATTCATATTGTTTCATAGAGCCTACCCACACATACAAATTATCTACATTATCTTAACTTTTATATTGTCTCGCCTGTCATAAACCTGAATTCATGTCACCCATCAGAAAGCCTCACACGTGCAGATCCACATGCCTCTTTGGGTCCTAAAGAGATCTCACTTTGAGGCAAAGCCATGAGAGCTCAACTGGGTTAAATAGAAACTTACAATTGAAACATATAATAACATAATACAAAAATACAGCAGATATGATTTTACAGTGAAATAATAAATAACATTACCTAGTGATTGTAAGTCAATGCCAATAATGTTTTACAAAACCAACCAAGGGTCGAGGCAGGGCAGTGATAACTCTGAAAAAGGCTTTTAGCTGTATAGCAGATTTTCTAAGGAGAGAGAGAGAGAGAGAGAGGGAAGCTGTGGGCGGGGAGAGTTCAGGGTCATGTTCATTAGGCACCAAACTGAAGAAAACAGAGAGATCTGAACTTTTCCAATAAGAAATACACATTTGTTTTCTGTTGCAAAACATTTTGCTACGGTGTGCCCTAATGAACACGACCCAGCGGTATCAATTTCAGAGGCAGTCACAGTACCTCTGATTGGGTGAGAGCCTTCTATTACAGAATCTGGCCTGGTTCATCAGGTATTTCCTGTTAATATACTATATTGTTTCTTGTGGAATGGGGGTTGCCCACTGAGAATTGGTGCCAGAGCCACAAAGTCAAAACATTACATCATTTTCAGACATTTTGTTATCAAAAGAGGGTGGTGATGATAAGTTAAATGTAGACACACACACTTACAGTATTTGCATGTCCCCTCAGACATGAGTCAGACTTCACGATTAGTGGCGTTGATGTTCTGAAAATTGTATATATATGGACACCCCTTCAAATTTGTGGATTTGGCTATTTCAGCCACACTAGTTGCTGACAAGTTTATAAAATCAAGCACACAGCCATGCAATCTCCATAGACAAACATTGGCAGAAGAATGGCCTTACTGAAGAGCTCAGTCACTTTCAGTGGGGCACCGTCATAGGATGCCACCTTTCCAACAAGTCAGTTAATCAAATTTATGCCCTGCTAGAGCTGCCCCGGTCAACTGTAAGTTCTGTTATTGTGAAGTGGAAACGTCTAGGAGCAACAACTGCTCACACGCGAAGTGGTAGGCCACACAAGCTGACAGAATGGTACCGCCCAAGTGCTGAATCACATAGCGCGTAAAGATCGTCTGTCCTCGGTTGTGTCCAACACTCTCTACCGAGTTCCAAACTGCTTCTGGAAGCAACGTCAGAACAAGAACTGTTTGTCGGGAGCTTCATGAAATGGGTTTCCATGGCTGAGCAGTCACACACAAGCCTAACATCACCATGCGCAATGCAAAGCGTCGGCTGGAGTGGTGTAAAGATCGCCACCATTAGACTCTGGAGCAGTGGAAACAAGTTCTCTGGAGTGATGAATCATGCTTCACCATCTGGCAGTCGGACGGACGAATCTGGGTTTGGTGGATGCCAGGAGAACGCTACCTGCCCAATGCATAATGCCAACTGCAAAGTTAGGTGGAGGAGAAATAATGATCTGGGGCTGTTTTTCATGGTTCGGGCTAAACCCCTTAGTTCCAGTGAAGGTAAATCTTAACGCTACAGCATACAATGGCATTCAAAACGATTCTGTGCTTCCAACTTTGTGGCAACAGTTTGAGGAAGGCCTTTTTCTGTTTCAGCATGACAATGCCCGTATGCACAAAGCAAGGTCCAAACAGAAATGGTTTGTTGAGATCGGTGTGGAAGAACTTGACTGGCCTGCGCAGAGCCCTGACCCTTAACCCCATTGAACACCTTTGAGATTAAATTAAACGCCGACTGCGAGCCAGGCCTAATCGCCCAACATCAGTGCCTTGACCTCACTAATGCTCTTGGGGCAAGTCCCCGCAGAAATGTTCCAACAAATAGTGGAAAGCCTTCCCAGAAGAGTGGAGGTTGTTATTGCAGCAAAGGGGGGAACAACTCCATATTAATGCCCATGATTTTGGAATGAGATGTTCGATGAGCAGGTGTTCACATACTTTTGGTCATTTGGTGTAACAATAAACAACTGGTACCTGAAGCTCAGGCATGGACAAAATAAAATGGTTAAAATCATGATTGAACTTGATTCATTGAATGAAATCATATAATTATAAGCGACGAGGACAAAAGTAATACTTCAACCAATTCTGCTGATTTTACAGTGATAAGTGGCCTTAAATGAACTTTCTACGCCTCCTCTAAAAAAGTGCAAAAAGTTGAGTGTTGTGATGCTCATAAATATTCATATCATTACATAAATAACATGAAACTCTGCTTCTCTCCCTCTCTCTGGTTCTCAGGTCTACCAGAAGTCTCGGCGGTGGTAGGCGTCTGGGTCACAATACTTGGTCACCACCATCCTGTTGGCAAACTTCCTGCCTGTCAGCGCCTGCATGGCCTTCTGGGAGTCAAACAGGGTCATGAACTCCACAAAGATCTGAGGGAGGGAGAGAGAGGGAAAGAAAGAAAGGATAGGAAAGTGGGTGTATGGCCATTCTGTATGGAACCAGACAACCATGTTAAATGTAATTCTACAGCAATCAACTATGATACATGTTTACACACACACACACAAAGGGATTATTGCATTGGAAACTATTACCACAAGCCTAGGCAAGAGTGATAAGTTATGAATTGCTATGCTTGTTTGATGGGAGGCAAAAGACACATTTCCCCAAGGAGATTCAATAATTTCACCTGAACTGAACAAATTCACTTTGAAACAACAACACAAACTCTCCTCAAAACACTGCAACAAACACCCCATGCCCTATCCCATCCTAATACCCAGGTACCCCTATTCCCCTCCCCCTCCTCACCTTCCCAGTGCCTGGGACCTCCAGGCCATCCACAGGCCGGGGGATCTCGATGCTCTTCACCTGACCGTACTTGCTGCACTCACCGCGGACGTCCTCCACGATCTCCTCGTACTCCTCGTCATCCAGCAGCTCCTCCACAGCCACCATGTTCATCAGGCAGAGCACCTCAGTGGGCAGGCCACCCAGCAAGGCCATGGAGGTGGGCATCAGGCCTGGCACTTGGAGGGTCACCGGGGTCTGGTTCATACCTGTCTGGTGAGGGGAGGGGTGGGGAAGGGTGGGGGTGGGGAGAGGTGTTGGTTATTGGGAAGGTTGAAAGAACATGAGATACTTTTAGAAAACGTTTTAGAATGTTTATGGTGTAAAAACACAGAAGGAAATGGAAGATTTTTTAATTTTTTAAATGAAACAGTTATTATTCAATTGCCAACTTGTTTTTGTCATAATACTGTCTACTTTCCAGTGGTGCATATGCTTAGTTAATTCCTTAATCAGCTCTGGATTGTCCTGAAATGAAACAGAGCTTGATGTTTTAGGTCAGCGGAGGTGGATTGAAGAAGGCTTGTGTTCAGTAAGGCACAAAATGGGAGAGAACATTTCAAACAGAGGGGATAGTTAGGTCCTAACTTACCCCAAAATATCACTCATTTTCCCCCCATCTCTGTCTTATATTGAACACCATCCATTTGTAAAGTGGTAGTCTATCATCTCTGGTACTCACCAGAGCTGCGTTCTTGGCCCCAACACTGGCTCTCTGGACCAGGAGCTTCTTGTCCCCCAACTGCATCCCATTCAACCCTGCAATGGCCTGAGACAGCAAACAGAGTTAGAACAGTGATCAAATGGTTTTTTAAAAATTATTTGTAATAAAAGGTACACAAAACAGGTACACATGGACAGAAAAACAAGTGACCAGACCGAACAAGACAAACAGTTCCCATCCCACCCACAGGACTTCCCGAACCCGAAGTTAGATAGCAGTCTTTTTACAGAGTCATAACGTTGATGAAAGAGCAAATATGTTTCTTTCACTCGCCCCATGCATGCCTACAGTCCTACAGATATTTCCATGTCAATAATAGCCATGAATGATAGCAGCCACTGCTGACTGTTTAAAGAATGAGGAGGCTGCCAGCCAAATACAATGCTGTTTGACAGATAGGTCTAGTGTCATCATTTAACAATAAAATAGTGAACATGGTACATTTCTACTCATTATGTCAGAAAGACAGGATGAAACACAACTCCAGAAATGTAAAACCACTGGGCACTCCCAAACCATATGAAACAATTTTCCAGGAGCCCCCGGAGGGCACAATGAGCAATTTGGGGTTTGTCTAGCTTTCATCTTAAATAGTTTGCATGGTGTACAGTACGTTCGATGGGCAAAATTGTAATGTATAAATTGGTGGTTGGGGTCTCTTGATGAAATTGATATGTTGGACCAAACTCTAGTCCAATTAGTCACAGTACTACATACGGAAAGTTCTTTCTTCCATGATGCTAGGGAAGGGATTGGTTTGTGAGTCATTTTAAGTAGCAGAGAATGTCATTTAGAGACCAGTCCCTGTGTACTAATATGAATAAATCATTTGTGAATAGGGTGGACAGACCATTCGTGCCTCCCAAAGGAACATATGCGCACAAAGCAGAACGGAGTTGTAAATAAACGAAAAAGAAAGTACCAGGTAAGTTAAATTGCTTCTGGAGGTCTTGAAATGCACACAGATAGTAGCCTTCAGTGATATCTGAGATAGTAGGAATCCCTCTTTCAGACCATTGATGAAAAGAGAGGACGACCACCCAGGTGGAGAGCATGGTTGTGAAATAAAGGAAGGTGAGGATAGTGAGGTTGGTTTTGGTATGGTTACCAACCAGGCACCAGACTGAAATAAGTTGTGAGATGATAGGTCCAAATTTGAATTTGCAATGTTTGAGCGGGATATCAGAATTGATTATGTCTTGGAGTCTGTGAGGGGCAACTTGTTTATCCTCTAGGGGGGGCCAAGATACAGCTGTAGCAGGATTTAACCATGAGTACAGAGGGCGTAAAATCAAAGCCAAAAAATATCATTAGAAATTTGGGAGGTTTTGGCAACCTGCACATTTTTCACGCTGAAGTGTAGAAAACATAATACGAGGGTGTTCAGAGGGGTTAAATGTGGAAAACACATTTCAGTTGAATGCATTCAGGTGTACAACTGACTAGCCTTTACTCTTCCAAATGAATCTAGCAAGTAAAGAATGTAGCCTATCCCAGTATCCTGCTGGTGGTGAAAGAGGGATCATGGAAGTATAAAAGTTCATTCTTGGCAATATAGACATTTTAATTATAGAAGGAGTTTGGGATTTGCTGCCATCTTTCCACTCAAAATGTGCTTCCTATTCTCACCTCCTTTCCTACAACAACACTGATCTGCAAAGGCTGGATAGGTGAAAGCAATATGGCAGAAGACTATTATGAGATTTGCTTTCACTTGGCCAGGTATAGCAGATCAGTGCAGATGAAAGAAGGAACACAGGGTAGCCACTTTGGACTATTGACATGCAGCCCAAGAGTCTATGACCTTATGTTAACCTCAAGTCTATAACAAGATTGCGCACAGCATTACAGGTACAATATCTGACACTGACTTGGTCATTCAAATTGACGTCCACATATTCACAGAAGGCGTAGCCCTTGGAGAGGGCCGTGGCGCTGTCTTTGACCAGGTTGAAGGCCTTCAGAGGGCCAAAGGAGATCAATAGCTCTTTTACCTAGGTGACGAAGGCAGGGTGTGAATACAGGAAAACAGATTGCTCTATCAGGTAACATTGTTGGAACTGAATCAAATTCTTCTCAACCTTAAATAAAACAGTAGCATAACATTTATTGATCATGCTAGAGACTTAGAAAGAAGGACTTCAACGAGCTAGAAAGGTCTGACCTGATCATCATTGAGATAATTTGGCAAGCCACCGATGAAGAGTTTGTGGGCTGAGTCTGGCACCACGGTCGAAACCACTCCTAATCCAAGCAACAGTGAGAAATAGGGTTAAGTACATTTGAATTGAAATCAGAGGATTCGACAGGGTCAACAAGCCGTGGATGTCCTATGGAAAGACCCACCTGGTACATAGACACTGGGGCTCTCACTCATGCCGGGAAGGGGCTGGTAGTCGTGAGGCCGTCTGATCTTCAGGCTCTGACCCTGGAAGATGATGCCGTCAAAGGCCATGGCCTGGGTCGTCTCGTCCACCGAGCGGAACTGGAAGAGGAACAGGTAGAGAGAAGGTCAACATTATGACGTGCTATTGCAGAAGAATGCAGAAGTCAACAAAACTTCAGCAGTCAGGAAGGAAACTGTTACAGGGCAATGCAAGTTAGCTGATAACTGCCGTCCATGATCTATTTCATGCTATTTTGTTTTTATATTAAATAAATTTTAGTTGAGCACACCTCGAGGAAGGCAAAGTTCTTGTCCTGGTTTATCTGCACAGCTAGAACAGGGTTGCCAGGGGCCTGGGTAAGACCGCCGAGGAGCATCTGGGCATTGAAGAAATCCATCACGGCCTCCTATTGACACAACATGGACGATCACACGAAAGAGTCACTTACTATACATTTTGCAGTGGGGAAGGCAGATGTAGAAGGCTCTCGACCAGGCTGATGCTATGGCACAGTAGCTACGATGAAATGCAGAGTTTTACTACCCATATCTCATAGGGTTGTGGCGTTAGTCTTTAACTGTATTTTAGGCCTTATGTACAACACAGTCGTGTGGAATGGATAGCAGTTCTCTATTACCTACCTCTGTGATTCCGAAAGGTATGTTGCCAACGTAGAGCCTCCTGGCCTGCCTGGTCATTTGGCTGCCCACCACAGGTACAGAAGTGTGGGTGGAGGCCAGCCCCTCTGGAGTTATCTTGGTGGGCAGTAGGGCCGTGGCTGGGATCTGGCCAGCAGCTGAGAAAGGAACATGGACTCACGTTAGATATGACTCCCAACGGAGAAGAAATACTGAACACCTGCTCTTTCCATGACGTAGACTGATCAGGTGACTCCAGGGTGAAAGCTATGAGGTATGAGGAGACAGGTTAAAGAAGGATTTTTAAGCCTTGAGACATGGATTGTGTATGTGTGCCATTTAGAGGGTGAATGGCCAAGACAAAAAAGATTTAAGTGCCTTTGAACGAGGTATGGTAGTAGGTGCCAGGCGCACCGGTTTGTGTCAAGAACGGCAACGCTGGTGGGTTTTCATGCTCAACAGTTTCCCATGTGTATCAAGAATGGTCCACCATCCAAAGGACATCCAGCCAACCTGACACAACTGTGGGCACGGGCACAACTTGTGACAAAACTGCACATTTTAGAGTGTCTTTTTATTGGCCCCAGTACAAGGTTCACCTGTGTAATGATCATGTTGTTTAATCAGCTTCTTGATATGCCACACCTGTCAGGTGGATGGATTATCTTGAAAAAGTTGAAATGCTCACTAACAGGGATGTAAACAAATTTGTACACAACATTTTAGAGAAATACGCTTTTGGTGCGTATGGAACATTTCTGGGATCTTTTATTTCATGGGACCAACACTTTACATGTTGCATTTATATTTTTGTTCAATATAGATCAATAATCAATATTGAATTGCATATCTAACCAATAGCCTAACAAATTCTTACAAATAAAGTACAAAATACTTTTTATTAAGATATCCTCTATATCAAATTTCAGCCGGACCACCCAGCCAGCCCGAGTCGCCTGCACCCCCAACCCTCACCAGTCTAATCAATAACTAAACTCTCTCCCCAACACAACTTCCTTCCCATCTTTTATGTCTCAAGGGAAAGGTTTGGAAATCAAACATTTAATAAAAACACACATACACCTCCTACACATTCACACAGAAACAGTACATCCCTCATATCATTCGTATCATAGGCCTAATAGTACTGTAGAGATATTTTTACTTGCACACAATATAGCTGGGTCACCCCGTCCTGCCCCCTAGGGGCCCATGGCCCTGCAGCGCCTGAAACCAATACACCCAACTCAGCTTTAGAATCTTAGTGAAACATCCATTACTGGTTTCAGGTGTGTTAGGCCAAGGCCAGTGTGACAACCAACAGTACGGCAGACCCCCAGGGCCAGGACTGAGCAGCCCAGAAGCTAGGGATTGACGAAATAGGTTTTCAATAGACTCCTTTTCTTGTACAGTATTCCATAAGGAATCCAGACCTTATGAAAGTTGCACAGTATACCCTTAATCTTGAAATAAATCAAATCTAGTGCTGCATATCTTCCAATGTGACATTATCGGAGGATAACCAACCTTCCAATTAATGGCAATGCATGTCTTAGCCTCTATAAATGCTAGGTTACAGTTTCGTCTGATAACAGTCTCCAGTATCAACATTTATAAGCAAACAAATAGTGAGAATCAGTAGACATGCTGAGATAAAAGAACATAGTCTTTGACAGAATTCAGCCAGCCTTCACAAGACCATGATATATGCAAATATGTCCCCGTTTGTGTTTTACACCTCCAGCAGAAGAATGACAAATCTGAGTGCATGATATTCCATTTAACTGGCAAATAATATGTTATATGGATGATCATAAACTGCAATAATTTATGTCTGAGATTATATGAACATGACTGGGCATTCAAACACATCTGTATCCATTTATCATCATCAATAGTGTCTCCCAGGTCTTCCTCGCATTTTTGTTTGACCTGTTTTGCATCATCGGGGAAAACCCTCGATACAGTTTGGAAATGTTTGTCAGACTGCCTTAAAATAGTTTAAATCTTTGAAGCTTCTTCCTTGTCCAGTGTTTGCTTCACAGAGAGAATAAAGTGTTGCATCTGCAAAAGTTCTCCTCAGCACTGTCACAGACTGGTCTTCCCTGGCTGCCTGACCCTGCTGAGACCCGTCACCATCTGATCCTGCTCAGATGAGGCATGACAAAGAATTACCTTGGTGTACATTTATACATTATATTATCCAAGAATAGAATCAATGGTTCAATAATTGAAATGACCATTATTCCCAGACTGTAGCCTACCCATCAACTCAAGATGGAACTTTGTATCCATTCACTGATTGCAAAATTCACCTAAGCTCCGTAGACTGGTCTTCCCTGGCTGCCTGACCCTGCTGGGATATGATGAGCATAGTGTTGTGTACTGACTGTACACCATGGCAGTGTAGCCTGTAGAGCTGTTTATAATGTGTCACTGTGAAAAGTAGGGAATTAACTAGGGAAACTAACAGTTGAATAACGTTACATTGCTTTACTGACTAATAAAAACTCACATTACGCTGAATAAATATATCGGCCTTCAATCGTTTGGCCGCTGGTTTAATCATTTGATTCAGGTCTAGTGTGATTGAGGCAAAAATAATAGCAAAGGTTAGTGAGCTAGCTAGCTAACGTTACCCAACTTTTGGCTAGCTCTAGCTAATGATACAATGGTTCAAATTTACTTCTGTTAAAACGGGACAAAACAAAGTCTACAAAACATTTCCATACACACATAAGCTGTTAGATACTGCTACCTGACAGATGGCTAGAGGCTAGCTAGAGCTGAACTGGCTATGGTAGGTACACTAAATGACCAAAAGTATGTGGACACCTACTCATCGAATATCTCATTCCAATAACTGCAGCCACCCTTCTGGGTAGGCTTTCCACTAGATGTTGGAACATTGCTGCTGGGCTTGCTTCCATTCAGGCACAAGAGCATTAGTGAGGTCGATCACTGATGTTGGGCGATTAGGCCTGGCTCGCAGTACAATTCATCCCAAAGGTGTTCAATGGGGTTGAGGTCAGGGCTCTGCTACAAAGTTGAATGCCACAAAGTTGGAAGCACCGAATCCGCTAGAATGTCATTGTATATTGTAGCCTTAAGATTTCCCTTCACTGGAACTAAGAGACCTAGCTCAAACTACGGATAACAGCCCCAGATCATTATTTCTCCACCACCAAACTTTACAGTTCTGCTCCAGAGTCCAATGGTGGCTAGCTTTACACCACACCAGCCGACGCTTGGCATTGCGCATGGTGATCTTAGTGGCTCCTCAGCCATTTCGTGAAGGAACAGTTATTGTGCTGACATTGCTTCCAGAGGCAGTTTGGAATTTGGTAGTGAGTGTTGCAACCCAGGACAGACGATTTTTACGCGCATCAGCACTCTCGGAGGTCCCGTTCTATGAGCTTGTGTGGCCTACCACTTCGTGGATGAGCTGTTGTTGCTCCTAGACGTTAGTTGACCGAGGCAGCTAGTGCACTGAGCAATTCAGTAAAGGCCCTTCTACAGTCAATGTTTGTCTATGGAGATGGCATGGCTGTGTGCTCGATTTGATACACCTGTCATCAACGGATGTGGCTGAAATAGCCGAATCTACTAATTTGAAGGGGTGTCAACATACTTTTGTATATACAGTGCATTCGAAAAGTATTCAGACCCCTTTACTTTTTCCACATTTTGTTATGTTACAGCCTAGTTCTAAAATTGATCAAATATTTTGTTTTCCTAATTAATCTACACACAATACCCCATAATGACAAAGTGAAAACAGGTTTTTAGCTATTTCTGAAAATGTATAAAATATATATATATATATTTTATACACACACACACCTTATTTACATAAGTATTCAGACTCTTTGCTATGAGTCTCGAATTCGAGCTCAGGTGCATCCTGTTTCCATTGATCATCCTTGAGATGTTTCTACAACTTAATTGAAGTCCACCTGTGGTAAATTCTATTGATTGGACATGATTAGGAAAGGCACACACCTGTCTATATAAGGTCCCACTGTTGACAGTGCATGTCAGAGCAAAAACCAAGCCATGAGGTCAAAGGAAGTGTTCATAGAGCTCCGAGACAGGATTGTGTCGAGGCACAGATCTGGGGAAGGCTACCAAAACATTTCTGCAGCATTGAAGGTCCCCAAGAACACAGTGACCTCCATCATTCTTAAATGGAAGAAGTTTGGAACCACCAAGACTCTTCCTAGAGCTGGCTGCCCATTCAAACTATGCAATCGGCAGAGAAGGGCCTTGGTCAGGGAGGTGACCAGGAACCCGATGGTCATTCTGACAAAGCTCCAGAGTTCCTCTGTGGAGATGGACAACCACCAATTAGGCTTTTATGGTACAGTGGCCAGATGGAAGCCACTCCTGGGTAAAAGGCACATGACAGCCTGTTTGGAATTTGCCAAAAGGCACCTAAAGGACTCTCAGACCATGAGAAATAAGATTGTCTGGTCTGATGAAACAAAGATTGAACTCTTTTACCTGAATGCCAAGCGTCACGTCTGGGGGAAACCAGGCACCACTCATCACCTGTCCAATACCATCCCTACGGTGAAGCATGGTGGTGGCATCATCATGCTGGGGGATGTTTTTCAGTGGCAGGGACTGCGAGGCTAGTCAGGGTCGAGGAAACTATGAACGGAGCAAATTACAGAGAGATGCTTGATGAAAACCTGCTCCATAGCACTCAAGACCTCAGATTAGGGCGAAGGTTCACCTTCCAACATGACATAGACCCTAAGCACACAGCTAAGACAACACAGGCGTGGTTTCAGGACAAGTCTCTTAATGTCCTTGAGTGGCCCAGCCAGAGCCCAGACTTGAACCCCATCGAACATCTCTGGAGAGACCTGAAAATATCTGTGCAGCGATGCTCCCCATCCAACCTGACAGAGCTTGAGAAGATCTAAGGAGAAGAATGGGAGAAACTCCCCAAATACAGGTGTGCAAAGCTTGTAGCGTCATACCCAAGAAGACTCAAGGCTGTAATCGCTGACAAAGGTGCTCCAGCAAAGTACTGACTAAAGAGTCTGAATACTTATGTAAATGTGATATATATTATTCTGTGTAGATAAAACATCTAACACATCATTGTGATCGCTACAGCGCTGTTGGCTGGCCGACATTGACCTTGCGTAGGCTTAAACACTGGTATACACTGATTTATAAGGCCATATTGGGTAAAATGCCATTTTCTCTCTTCTTTTTTAGTCAGGTCGGTAAATAAATATCAATTACGGTCCCATTCTCATTTGCTTCTAACAGTACCAAAAATTAGAACAGGTCATGGTAGAAATTGTTTTAGTTACTGAGCTCCGTGGAATTCTCCCCTGAACATTTTAAAATTTGATGATCTAGTTTCGTTTAATCAATTTTACAATTAACTAGCTGCTAGTAGTTCATTCATTTCAGTCGAGAGGGGATTAAACATTGGTTAACGTAACATGTCAGTTACACTACTAGCTCAGCATTTTGAATAAAAATAAACAAATTCGGTCAAACAGCAGTAACCTTGCCAGCTAGATTAGTCAACTAAAGAGTAGCCAGTTTATGTTCTGCTTGCTTTTACTACTCAGAGAAAAAACCCAGACAGCAGCTGCCTCTGATCATCTCTCCCTTGCTGGTCTTATACGCCAGCCTTTCAGAAGCTTTGCCTTCACACAGCCTGTCTGCACGTTCTGTGGTGTCCATGCAAGCCTAAATCCAGCTGTCTGAAACCGGAAAACAGCCTACCGCTCTGAGGCATCCACATGGTACTAAAGCACACTGGAGCCACATTTTGTATCACAGTGCAATTATAAAACTGTTATTTCAGAATGTGTGTGGGGGGGGAGGCGGCTCATGTCCCCGTCCCCAGTGAAAGTTGCGCCCGACTGTGGGAAGCATTGGAGTCAACATGGGTCAGCATCCCTGTGGAATGCTTTCGACACCTTGCAGAGTCCATGCCCTGGCAAATTGAGGCTGTTCTGAGGGCATGGGGGGGTGCAACTCAATATTAGGAAGCTGTTCTTAATGTTTTGTATGACTATGTATGACTATATATATTTATGAACAGCACCAGTCAAAAGTTTGGACACACTTACTCTTTCAAGGATTTTTCTTTATTTTTACTATTTTCTACATTGTAGAATAATAGTGAAGACATCAAAACTATGACATAACACATATGGAATCATGTAGTAACCAAAAAAGGGTTAAACACATCAAAATATATTTTATATTTGAGATTCTTCAAAGTAGCCACCCTTTGTCTTGATGACAGCTTTGCACACTCTTGGCTTTCAACCAGCTTTATTTATTTTACCTTTATTTAACTAGGAAAGTCAGTTGAGAACAAATTCTTATTTTCAAATACGGTCTAGGAACAGTGGGTTAACTGCCTTGTTCAGGGGCAGAACGACAGATTTGTACCTTGTCAGCTCGGGGATTCAAACTTGCAACCTTTTGATTACTAGCCCAACGCTCTAACCACTAGGCTACGCATTTCAATTAACAGGTGTGCCTTGATCAAAGTTATTTTGTGGCATTTCTTTCCTTCTTAATGCGTTTGAGACAATCAGTTATGTTGTGTCAAGAACTTTGAAAGTTTCTTCAAGTGCAGTCACAAAAAAACATCAAGCTCTATGATGAAACTGGCTCTCATGAGGACCGCCACAGGAAAGGAAGACCCAGGGTTACCAGCCTCAGAAATTGCAGCCCAAATAAATGCTTCACAGAGTTCAAGTAACAGACATGTCAACATCAACTGTTCAGAGGAGACTGTGTGAATCAGGCCTTCGTGGTCAAATTGCGGTAAAGAAACCACTACTAAAGGACACCAATAATAAGAAGAGACCTGCTTAGGCCAAGAAACACAAGCAATGGACATTAGACAGGTGCAGATCTGTCCTTTGGTCTGATGAGTTCAAATTTGGTGACGAGCCGTGTCTCTGTGAGATGCAGAGTAGGTGAACGGATGATCTCCACATGTGTGTTCCCACCGTGAAGCATGGAGGGGGTGTGATGGTGCTTTACTGGTGACACTGTTGGTGATTCATTTAGAATTCAAGGCACAATCAACCAGCATGGCTACCACAGCATTCTGCTGCAATACGCCATCCCATCTGGATTGCACTTAGGCAAAGGGTGACTACTTTGAAGAGTATAAAATATATTTTGATTTGTTTAACACTTTTTTGGTTACTACATGATTCCATGTGTTGTTTCATAGTTTTGATGTCTTCGTTATTATTCTACAATGTAGAAAATAGTACAAATAAAGAAAAACCCTTGAATGAGTAGGTGTGTCCAAACTTTTGACATGTACTGTATATGTATGAAGTGATAGAGGGACTGAGTTGAATACTTTCATACAATATCACATCAACAGCCTTTGCTTTTGAGCAGACAATATACGGACTGTGATGTGACACTATTATAGTGAGAGCTGACAAGTATTGCCGAACTGACCCTGCATAGCCTTGTACTGCAGGGGGGTGATATGCTCGAAGCCTGGTGCCGGAACATCCCAGTACTTCCTCACTTTCTTCTTCTCTCTGTGCAGAGCTGGAGAGCGACTGCCGGAGAGAAACAGTAAGGGACAGGACAGGAGAGATGGACATATAGCCTTGCAATGCAGAGAATGTGTGGACAGAGGACAACGAATAGCACAAAAGTATGGGAATCAAAGGGATACTAAAAAATATACATTTTGGATGGATAGTTGTAACACATTCCTCTCAGAACTCTATCTTCCTGGCATCTACATGGTCACATTTGTATATGAATTAGACATGAGATATCGACCAAAATATAAGTACGGATTTCAAAGCAAGCCTCTAAGACAGTTACAGATCCAAGTCGTCTCCCCTTACCTTGACCTCGTATTAAGAAGCAATTCTAACGTTAGTACACTCAACAACCACCAAGTACAGTACATAACCAACAGATGGACAGCTGACTCATAATTAGCAGTTATACTTTGAAGGTGTCATGCAAGTCACTGTCCGCTGTATTACTGTACCTCACAACAGTCTCTTGGGATTGTTTTTGAGTCTGTGTGCTGAAATGACAGTTAAAACATGGGTATTCCGTTTACTATTGCATAAAGGTGGGGGAAAGAAATAGTTGAAACAAGTCAATGGTCCACAAAGCTGACAACTATTCACACAAAATGGGAATGGGTCTCATTTCAAATACTTGAACAGCGGTATCCACCTGCGCCTGTGTTGATGGTCCTTGCTGTCGCTGGGGCTCGGCCTGCTCTTCCTCCTTTCCCAGCTCCTCTTCTTCCTCTCTCGGCTGCGACTGCGGGACAGTGTGCGCCGTCCGTGCCGATTCTCCTTGTCCCGCTCTAAAAGGGGGAGGGAGGAAGAATAAGCGAGTAGGGCAGAGTCACTGACAAAGACACAGCGTTAGAGGAGTTAAAAGGCAATTCAAAATTCACTCCATCAACATGCAGAGCAAGCACGATATGTAGGCATATCTGTAACACTATTCCCTTATTCTACATTGCATTAATGTACAGTTGTGTGTCCTGGTACAGTACCCTTTAGATAAGCTATCGGATAGTCAGCGTGCTGCAGTTAATAGCAGCACAAGTCAAAAAGTAATGGACAGGTCGCAATTAAGAAATGTGGCTCCCAAATAAAAAAATGTCACTAGTCAATCCTGCAGATGTAGCTAGCTATTCAGGTATGGATAGCGTGTCAAACAGTACCCTTTTGTTATACATTGCCAGCAGAGGTGCAAGCAAGCATGTGAGTCTCTTGTCATAATATTGTTTTGGTAAACACCTTATAGGCCTTGTGCAAGCTAGTTAGCAGCAATGCAGTGACAGGGAGCTACCGGTATGATAGCGAGCTAAAATAATCTATTGGAGCTACTGTAGATGGTAAAATTAACCATTAATGTAGGATGAATGTGCAACAACACTCACCTTTCTTATTTTCAGTCAACAGTCTCTCGAATTCATCAAAATCCGACATTTTGGACCTAGATTTAATGACTTGATCTTGTTAGTTTAGCTACCAAGGCTACAAATAAACATCTGTTTGAATCAAGACTGGACACAAGGAATTAGGATGCCCTCTGTCGGCATGGAATAATACTAATCCAGTGTGTGTGCTGAGCAGAGAAATTCTGGAAAATTGTTCAGAGGCCAGCCAATTAGTAATAAACACATGCACATTTCTGATCAATTTAATATCTAGGAAGACATACCAACTACAAAAACCCATAACTACATTTTGCACAAATGATATTGTTTTATTGTACAGCAGATGGGTTACACTGCTTTCACTGACCTATCAAAACGTGAAAAAAAATAAAAGACAGAAAAAAAGATTCAGGTATTAACAAATGGTTCAACAATAAAAACAAATAAAACATGTACAGGTGGAGTTTCTTTAACACCACGGCTCAGAACGGCGTGCATGTCCATTAACTTTCTCTACCATCAAAACAACAATATGTGCTCAAATTATTCACATTTTCTTCTCAAACGGAGGAATGCAGTGTCTGCAATATGTCAGTGCTTCTACCATCCATGAATCATGCAGCAACACCTCACATCATCATTCTGCTGTGCCATCTAACTGAATGAAAGATAGTATTTGATTCATGGCTATCAAAACATAATCCAATTACCATAAACAGCATGCCCAACCAATGGATGACTCAGGATGGAGCCAACACTATTTTTCTATGTAACTGCTGTAATAGGCTACATCACAAAATGTGGCTTTTAGTTAATACTGTGATAGACTACAAACCTTTCTTACACATCTCTTCTTCCTTGTAAAAAAAATGAGGTTGGGAGAACAGAAATCTCTTGGTAAACAAAAAAAGAACTCTTCTCTGAGCCTCAACGCAGTAATCCTGCAATTAGCCACTGTTAAATTATTCAACCACAATCTCCACTTTGGACAATGAACAAGATACTTCAAGAGCTGATGTAGGGGGGGGGGGGGGGGGGGGGACGGGGACCATTCTGAAGCTAGAGCCAAATGACTGTGACCAAAGCCTTATAGCTTTTGGTAAGTGAATCCCCATGAAGGTCAATAACTTCACGTCTACATTCCCATCCCTTGATGTCTAAACTTATAGGAGGAAAGGAACCCCCATTAGTTTCTAAACCTGTAGGTGATGGGCAGAAGCAGGTGGTATGCACTGAGAAGTTATTGACCACTTGACCTATGACACCATAATTACATTATTGAGTTGATGAAGGTATCAAGAGGTGATTATGCAGAGCCCTATTCATGAGGGATGGTAGTTTAATTACCTCCACCCTCCAGGTCTGTGGAATTTCTAGCCAATTAGTGACATGAATCAATAAAATGCAGATCATGTTGCCTGTGTTCCAGTAGCCCGGAACTATCTGACATTTCATAAGAGAACATATTTATAAGGGGTTGCTTAACTCACTAGTATTCTGTATGTTCTCCTCAAAGGGGAAGGAGACTTCACATCCATCCACAACATTATACAGACCTTTAGGGACCACAGTCAATGGTAGTGACACATAATTAAGAATTATGTTATTTGATCAACTAGAAAGGGAGAAGCAGCTCTTTAAATATAAGTGCCTAGAGAGTAGGCTAACCCTGGTTTTATAAATTTCTATAGTAAATGCAGTAATATATACGGATTTATAGTAATTTAGTAAAATAACAATTAGACCGGAGGAGGAAGACAAGTTAAAGTGCCTGTTGCATTCCTCGTGCTTGTCCGAGGATCAGTCATCTTTCATGGGCTGAGTGTTGTTTTGCAAATCTGTGATAGGCTACATATGGCAACATTGTAACATTATAATAAGCACCATCATGGATCATACGTTGTACGGAAAGTGTTAAAACAGTCGTTAGTCCTCCGACACGGTGATGTCACCAGCTGTAAAACAATTAACTTTAATATTAAAATGCAATTTCGCCATATGAGTTGTATCTAGTAAGTTCACCTGCTCCAAAATTGGTTGCACAAAGCTGAAATGTAGCTAAATGAAGATTCATGTAAAAACAACTTATGTTTTCGCATGAAAGGTCATCGAATCGTTTGCATTAGTTGTTACCTCGTTCTGCAAAAAAATAAAATAAAAAGACGCAAGTTAATATTAAAGTTAATAACCATCCGCTCCCCATCAGGTAAATTCGTCAGCTTTTCTCCTCAAGCGCACATGCGTACGACTTGTAACGCTTCGGACTTCCTGATGGCTAATGAAAATGTATAAGAATTACAGTGAAACTAACATTGTACCTACTTCATCGTGTCTTCACACATCAACTACTGTATTTGCATGTCCAAGCCTTATTAGCCTATCAATGATAACCATGTCTTATACAATTTTTTCATCCCGTTTGTGGGCGGGGCTCAGGTGAAATTGTGGGAGGGGTAAAGTGGTCGTTGAGAAAAACACACAAAAAGTGAAAAGGTGGGTTCGAATTCCGGAAGATTAAACAACTTGTCCAGGTAGATAACTATTTTTGATAATAATAAAAAAAAAAACATTCAACGATGTCGGATTCGACATCAATTTCAGTAAAAACATGACATATTTTCCAGACAAAGGGCAACTTGTACGCCGACTATGGAAAGCCAATGGTTTAAAAACAACGTAGCCTCCCTAGCCTAACTATCGTCTTTGTTCCTTTGGAGTGAAAATGTAATTAGTTAGGCTATTCTGATGTTATAAAATAGTGCCTTCCCACTGGTGCCATCTCAGTTCAACGTTCAGTTGATTTAGGCTACATTTGGTTGAGTTGTGAGTTAACGTGAAATCATCCAAAAATGTCATCTTGTCTATGGATTTAGGTTAAAGGTTAGGTGAAAAAGAAACGAAAATCTCTTACCTTGATGACTTTTGGAAATCCAGTTAGTTTCCCACGTTGATTTAAATTCATTACATTGATTGTTTTGGTGGAAACAACGTTGATTCAACCCGTTTTGACCAATGGGTTCCTGTTTATCCCATACAAACTTTGTTTAAATCTTTGTAACCTAATACTAACCACTTTTATATCCAACTCATGTAGATGATAAATTATATGTAGCCTTTCATATTCCCTAGAATTTATTTGATGCACTTATTCTTTACCCAGTTTTTTTGTGTCAACTTGTAGCACCCCAGGTCAGATTTCTGATTCCCTCATTCTCTCAGGTGTGACCATGGGGCTCTGTGATGGCCTGTCCCACTGTAAACTGGCCCTGGCCTTTGCAGTGCTGATGGATTTGCTGGGTGGCACCGCCTTGCTGGTGGGAGTCTTTGTCCCTCTGACTATCAAAGGCAGGGACTTTGGGGACCTCCTGGTGTACACAGGAGCACTGTTCGTGCTCATGTCCCTGGGGGGCTGGGTGCTGTGGTACAGCGGAAACATTGACGGCCTCGTCTCCAGCAAAGAGCTTGGCCACATCGGCACCACCGTGGACCGACTGGCCCGCACCCTCAGCCGCAAGATGCATATCCATCGCCACCGGGGGCCTTAGGTCTGTGGTGACTGGCCATAAAAGCAGGTAAGTTAAGTTACTAGGGACTTGAATAATGGGTTATAGGCCAAAACATATTCTACATTATACTTACAGGGCTCATCTGTGAAAGAGACCTTGTTCTCAGCATGACTCCCTTAAATAAAATAAATACGCCACGAGACATGCTATTTCTGCAGCATCTAAAATAATTAATTGATTTGTAACCTCTCGCTCTCTCTACCTCTTCTCTCAATAGGCTTCCCATCTACACATTGGTGCGTGGATGCCAGACATATATTGGCTCAATCACCCCCAATCTCCCCTCACATTGAACGACTTCAATAGTTCTTGTGCTAGTGCAGTATTTTACATTTTCTTCTGAGATTTGAGTCCAGCAGTATTAAATGTGTGATGGGTAATTAGCACTGTTTTATGCCAAGCAGTTGAAATGCACTCACCTAGCATGTTATGTCTCCTGTATATTACAAACTATTAATGTCCAAAGTAAAATAAAAAAGAATAATGCAATTGCTCATCTGTTAAATCTGACATAGTGGATGTGATTTAACATTTCTTGTGTGGTGTGATTTAATTTAGAAAAATGCCCTTACGGTCAATCATTTTCATTTCGTTATTTTGCTAATACATGTTTCCTTGTGTGAACAGCTTCTTCAGGCTCTTTCAATTTTGGAAATGTCAATAGGTTTACTAGTAATCTAAATCGTTTAGATGGTAGCCCTGCAGTGTGAATGTGATCCATTGTGTTTTACGTTTCTGGGAGGCGCAATTGCAGTATTTTCAGTCTCTCCAACCATTCCCTCTTATCTTGGGACAGTTCCTACTGTGAACTGTAGATGGAGACAAACAGATTTACTCTCAGGTCCCCACAAGGAGAGTACAGTATGTACGTCACAGGAGGCTACTGAGGGGAGGAAAGTTCATAATAATGGCTGTAATGGAATGGTATCAAACGCATAAGAAACCGTATGTTTGATAAGTTCGATTACCATTCTATTTAGTCCATTCCAGCCATGGCTATGAGCCCGTCCTCCCCAGTTAAGGTGCGTGCCACCAACCTCCTGTGATGTACATTATGTACCAGTAGACCTGTTTGGACTGACACTCTTATTCAACCAAATCACACAGCATACATTTAAACACACTTAAGAACCTACATGCACACAATGCATATTCCATCGTAGAGACACAGCGATGTAAGTATGTGCGATGACTACTATGCAAAGGTAGATATTCATAATTGTACTCTAGCTTCCATGTCCTGTGTGTGACCACAATTTGGTTTCCCAATAAGAGAAAAATGGGAGCTTTTGTTTTACGACTTAAACAAAAATGAATTAGCTTTATATTGAGGGGGCTCAAATACAGTTTATTGCTGTGTTATTCAGAGGATACCGTCAAACAACTGATATCCTGTTAACCTGGCAAGAAGTATTATATTAAAAACAACAAACAGGCTTAATGGAAGGCAGGGAAGAGAAAATGGACTCTCCTGGACACAGGAGGTTGGTGGCATCTTAATTGGGGAGGACGGGCTGGTGGTAATGGCTGGAGCAGAATTAGTGGAATGGTATCAAATACATCAAACACATGGTTTGATGCCATTTCATTCACTCCGTTCCAGCCATTATAGTGAGCCGTTTTCCCCTCAGCAGCCTCCACTGCTCCTGGAAGAAGAGAAAATAGTTTTGTCCTGCCAAATTTAGAGGGGTCTTTGACTTGTGTTCTATAAGAGGGTGTTTCCTCATAAGCTAGGTAATGAGTTTGTGTAGCAGATAATTATCATGTACTCTCAAGCTTGTTCTGTACGCTGGGTGACCTAATATTTTTTTAATTTAACTAGGCAAGTCAGTTAAGAACAAATTCTCATTTACAATGACAGCCTAGGAACAGTGGGTTAAACTGCCTTGTTCAGGGGCAGAACAACAGATTTTTACATTGTCAGCTCAGGGATTTGATCTAGCAACCTTTCGGTTACTGGCCCAACACTCTAACCACTAGGCTACCTATAATATAAGTACATATCTGGGTTAGTACATATATGAATGTGAGATCAGTGTTCTGGTTTGTCTGGATCCACACTTAAATGGATAGTTCACCTAAATGACAAATCTATACAATTGTATGGGTAGATTCAACTGATCACTAAGAGTCAGCAAGCAAAAATATAAACTGGCCAGTTTATTAGGTACAGGAACCGGGTCAGACCCGCCCTTTGCCTCCAGAACAGCCTGCATTCTTCAGGGCTTGGATTCTACAAGGTGTCAGAAACGTTCCAAAGGGATGTGGGTCCATCCTGACGCGATGGCAACACGCAGTTGCTGCAGATCGGACGGCGGTACATTCATTCTGCGTACAGCCCATTCCATCTCATCCTAAAGATGCTCTATTGGGTTTGTTCAGCAACAATGTTCAGATACCCTGTGGTGTTCAATCGTTGCTCAATTGGTATCAAGGGACCTAACGTGTGCTCGGAAAACATTCCCCACCAGCCTGTACCTTTGACAGCAGACAGGATGGGTCGGTCCATGGACTCATGCTGCTTACGCCAAAGCCTGACTCTGCCATCAGCATGATGCAAAAGGAACTGGGTTTTGTCGGAGCAGACACTGTCGTGTGTGAAAAGCCCAGGAGGGTGGCCATTTCTGAGATAGTAGATCCGGCGCACCTGGCACCTATGATCATACCACGCACAAAGTCGCTTAGGTCACTCGTTTTGCCTTTTTAACATTCAATCGAACAGTAACTGAAGGCCTCGATCGCTGTGTGCCTGCCACGGCCACGTTACTCACTGTCTGTAGAAACGGTTAATTAATGAATTATGGTCTTCAATTTAATCATGGCCTTAAATGAAGATCATGATTAGTCTAATCCGGTATTTAAGAGCTGAGCTGTAACAAAAGGGCTGTACCAAAAGCCTGCCCAGTCTGAGGCCAGGAATGGAGTTGCCTATATAGCCTGCCATGGCTAGTTCGTTCCATGTTCCATTGTTGTGATCCAATTGCCAACTATTTTTATAAACTGTAATAAAGATAATCTAACGTTTTACCTAATGATATATAAGGAGGGCATTTGCACAACATGTTTCACAACAGCACACAACAAAATTCCAGAGACATATTGAGCAACCAACTGATACCAATCACGACCACACCAAGAGACAGATGGCTGACTTAAGCCCTAGCCACACGAACTGACCACTGGTGTAAAGAACAACATTCCATGAATATCGAAAGCACCCAGACACGAATTACCAGAAATACACACACACACACACTTAGGTGTGTTGGACTCCGAGGACAAAGGACACTGCCAAGGGCCAATGGGAAGTCGACACCACCTGGAGAGTGGACCGTCCCTCCACTCATCGACCAGTCAGGAGAGCGGACCTACTAGACTCAACGTCAACACACTGTTATTTCATTGTATAAATTGGATGTATACTATGTTTCGGGGCTCTCTTCTGCTAGTTCCCTATGAGCTAAACGAAGGAGTCCGTGCACGCTCAGCCAAATATCTTTGTCTCATAATAAACTGCCTTACTATAAACTGAATCCACCCGGTCAAGCGTCTTGACTTGTCTCCTTCTCAAATAATTGATCATCAACAAAATCTAACTATATTTACCATGGCATGTATCTTTGACAAACAGACTAATAGGATGGATGGCATGGCCATTCGGTTGCTTTGGCACCGCTCTGTCCTGACATAAACCATCAAAGCCTCCATAGCCTCTCCTCTGTCTATCTCTCCGTCAATCAAAAGATCCCTTCACTAGCGCGGCCGGCCCGCCACCCACTCGGCCTAAACCTTGATTTAGGGCAAAGGTTAGATTGGTCTCGGGGCAGCAGCTTTACTGGCTCAGAGAGTTGAGGGGGGCGTCAAAACACTTAATCCAATAACCAGGGGCTCTTGGCAAAGTATATTTCTAGCCGAGGGGAAAATCCCCTCTTTAAAATAGATGGATGAACCAAACAAGTGGGGGGGAGGGTGCGTGTCAAGCCAGGGAGATCACTATGGATAAAGTGTGTGTGGACAAAGTGGAATGTGAGGACAAGACTATAGCTGAAGAGTGGTACTATGCCACTCTGTTTTAAGGGGATCTGTGCCTCTGTCCATGGGTGTTCTGGCCATCTGAACATTGAAGTAGTTTGATTTCATTTACAGGTGAATTCGGGGACTGATGGTAACACACACGTCTTGGCGCCAGTCTATCCAGACGTCTCTCTTGATGTGGTTGATCAAATCGAATCCATGTTATCAGGTTAAAGGTGTGGTGTTGCTTCACACATACAACAATCAAGCACATAGACAATAAATAGACAAGAAACATAATCAGCATCCTCGATGGTACCTCCTATTGTTGTGCCTTTGAGCAAGGCACTTAACCCCCTAAAACTGCACCAGAGGAACTCACTGAAAATTGGTGACTTGTATTATAGTACAATCTAAAATACATACCTCTTTTGCTGTAAGAATGTTTGTATTCATTTGATCAGTGAGATAATGTTTGCTGTGTGAAACAAAAGAAACTGAATGCATTTTGATTCAAACGCACTTTGGCTGCGTTTACATACATACTTACACAGGCAGCCCAATTAGCCCAATAATTGGGCAAAATATGAGAATTGGGCTGCCTGTGTAAACACAGCCTTTCTGTATTAGATTCAAAACACAGTGTTGAAATCCAAACTTTCATACTGTACATAGGACCATCTTTTTCAAGGTGTTGATAAATTGACCACTTCACAGTGTTGGGTCCCTATAACACACTGTGGGTTTTGAAAATGAACATTGTGTCAGTCAATCAACCAATAACACTAAGCATTATAGGTGGAGTATGGAAAAGGCCAGAGAAAACAAGGAAGAATAAGAAAATGGGTTAACCAAGCCAATAAAAACATGGCCCCTCCAGAGGGGTATAATACAAAGCAGGAATAATGAGTTAGCCAACTTTGATAAACAACCAGAAATAACTAATGATTTTCTGGTTCATTAAACTTAGGTATGTGTTTTTGGTTGTCGACTCAATTAGACCATACGCATTTCAAGCATATAAAATGTAAAAAAAATATTCTGAATATTTATGCAAGTTCGATGGCTAACTCATTGATCCTGCTTTGTTGTAAACCCCTCTGGTCCTAGTGATAAACAGAGGTAGATAGAGGTGGCGAAACCTCCAGGTATCAAGGCCCATCCTTCTTTTATGTATGGCTATCATGGTTTTCAACTAGTGTCAACCAGCGACAGTCATTATACTTATACCCAGTGGCGAACCCGCCTGTTTTGAGCCACACCTGTTTAGCTAATATATATATATATATATATATATATATATATATATATATATATATATACAGTACCATACATACCATACAGTATATACATATATAAAAATATATATATGTATATATATATATATACAGTACCAGTCAAAAGTTTAGACACACCTACTCATTCAAGGGTTTTTCTTTATTTTTACTATTTTCTACATTGTAGAATAATAGTGAAGACATCAAAACCATGAAATAACACATTTGGAATCATGTAGTAACCAAAAAAGTGTTAAACAAATCAAAATATATTTTATATTTGAGATTCTTCAAAGTAGCCACCCTTTGCCTTGATGACAGCTTTGCAAACGCTTGGCAATCTCTCAACCAGCTTCACCTGGAATGCTTTTCCAACAATCTTGAAGGAGTTCCCACATATGCTGAGCAGTTGTTGGCTGCTTTTCCTTCACTCTGCGGTCCAACTCATCCCAAACAATCTCAATTGGGTTGAGGTCGGGTGATTGTGGAGGCCAGGTCATCTGAAGCAGCACTCCATCACTCTCCTTCTTGGTATACATTTTCATCATTGAATATTGTAAGCACTTTCATTGTCTACTTATATGCCCCCTTCATTTATCCTACGGTTCTGACTTGGTGTACAGGGAAAATACTGTAAAAACAGCCCATGTTCTGAATTCTGTTGCTGTACATTTCAAAAGTGCTGAACAAATAGTTATATTGACTACGTCCGTCCTAGCTCGCTCGTTAATGTCTTAATCGAAATTACGGATATTCTCTTATCCGCTCGTCATCCACTTATTCCATAGTTTGTACATCTCAATTGTCGGTACAAACCACATTTGTTTAAGCAAGTCAGCCATATCAGCTATGTTTTTTTTAAAGGCGGTAAATGAGGCTGAATGAACCATTTCGCTGCCAGACAAGATACCGCTGATAGCCAGGTGTAGCAGTGGTAAGGTGTTGGGACTGCTGTTGGGACTCTGCTGTTGGGACAGCTTTATGTAGGCCCTAACATTTTGTGGGCACCATTTGCAATCGTTATAGTGCAATTAATGTAGTGTTTAGTGTTGTGTTGTGTAATGGCTTTGCTGGCATGCAAACAAAAAAAAATTGGGGAGTTTGTCCCACCAACATTTACATGCTAAAATCGCCACTGCTTATACCAACTCCAACTAAATTGGGGAAGTTATGAGGATTCTACCAAAAATATAATGCACATTTTCTTTCAGGCAGTTTCACCTCAGCAGGTGGTGGACTACGGCTTATGGCTCATAGGTCAGGTAAGTGCACTTAAGTCCCCTGGATCAAAGACAGAGGGGTCAATTATCACTAACTCGTCTTAGGTCTGTAAGACCCAAGAACCTGAAGGTTTAGCCCTTTCTAATTACGGGGGAAGAATAGGTAACCTGTGTGTTATTGACATACTGAATCTCTTTGTTTGTGAGACCACCCTTTACTATTTTGTCTGTTTCTGTCTCAAAAGTGGTGTACATGATGGAAAGAGGGGCGTTTACGCACATCTTAAATAGTAACAGGACCTTGACAAAAATATCTACATCTTATTCTTCTTCTGTGGGTTTTATGGCGGACTACAACCCGAAAAGGTATATTGCCTCAGAGGGTGGTACGGCATGTGACAATATTCCATGTAACTCCTCTGCCAAGAAATCTTTCAGTCCCAGGAACCCCTCCGCCGCATCCACAATAATATCTATCTTCCTGGACCTCCTCTTCACCTTGGCAGTGCCATTAATCACTATAGCTATAAAGGCCACAAAGTCCACCTTCTTAACCTTGAAAATGTCAGGGTCCTGCTGTTGAAAGGCAACCCCTACAGCCTTTAGTGAAGGCCTATCCACCACCATGGACTCTTCAGGAGCACCGTTCAAACCCTCAACACTTTTAACAGCTGCTGCATATGAAATGCTCTGGACAGCCCCGACTTTGGCCACCTCGTTCTCTTTCACCCTGGTTGGGCATTCCAAAGACGTGGCTTCATGGTTCCCACCACAATTGCAATGTCACATTTTCCTCACTTTTAAAACACATGATTTGATCTTTTCCACAACTTGGACATCTCTGCTCCTCCCTTCTGCAAACACTTGAAACATTACCAAAAGCTTTACAATGATCACAGTGCTTTGGTCTTTGGATAAATGTTCTGACTATGTAGTTTATATATCCCAACTGCACTTGAGTAGGGAGAGACTAGAACAGATAGACTGTTTTCCACCATTCACCACACGATTCATCCGACGTTCATTAATCACTCCAGGAATATTTTTCATCTCTTCAAAATCGACTTCCCACGAGATGCCAGATATAACCCCCTTGAGGTGTGCCCTGTTCTGAAGAGACAGCCACGACACTTCAAACTTATCAAATCGGGGGAGACGCCCATTTCTTCTGATCCGCAGAAGCACAAAAAACCTAAACAAGCCCGTCTCTCGGGATCCTCACAGCCTTCACTTTGCCCAACAGCCTTCACTTTGCCCAGCACTCTCTCCATCAGTTTGGATATTTAAAATGGTTTCTTCAAGATCGGTAATCTGCTCAACTGCTCTTCATTAAGAAACTGTACTTCTACTAGATACGAAGGGACATTCTGTCACGACTTCCGCTGAAGTCGGCTCCTCTCCTTGTTCGGGCGGCGTTCGGCGGTTGACGTCACCGGCTTTCTAGCCATCGCCGATCCACTTTTCATTGTTCCATTTGTTTTGTCTTGTTCCCTGCACACCTGGTTTTCATTCCCTAATCACACTGCATGTATTTATTCCTCTGTTCCCCTCCATGTCTTTGTGTGGGATTGTTTATTGTTATGTGGTTATTGTGACGCGCCAGGCTATGTTTCCATGTTCCGTGTTTGTGCACGTTGTATGTTTATTTGGTACATTAGCTTTGGTGAGTGTTTTTTTTCACGCTTTGCACTTTTGCCTTTTTGCTGGAGGTTTTGACGCAGTTTGCGTCCGTCTGTTTGTTCACTCCAGCCTGAGTAAAGTGTGCGCCTGTTCACAAACTCTCTGCTCTCCTGCACCTGACTTCGTCACCAGTACACACACCCTTGACACATTCTCATCACTGTACACTACTTTTCTATACAAATTCTCCTTGATTCTACCGCCGTTGGATTCAGAATCCACTTCATCATCTGCTTCCGCCTTCTTTTTCCCACCAAGTTTCTCCCAGACCATGCTCAAAGTCAAAGATCTACATCAAAAAAGGAATCTTTGCTCACTGTTATGCTGCTCCCAAACATGATGATTTAATAAAGCTATCATGGTGATTTAATAACGCTAACGTGGTCATTTACCTTGAAGGCGATTTGAATAAAGCTCGAAGCCTTATTAAAATCACCTCATCTGGGAACAACAAAACAGCGAACAGACATTAATTTGTTTCTATGTTAGTGTTCATAGTTGAACATGTTTGACCAAACCCTCTACTTAAGTGGGATCCTCGACTAAAGCACTTGAACCATAAAAACGGACCTACGGTTGGCTATCTAGGAACTGCTAGCAATGTGTTGAGAAATGGTTGCATGGCCCCTGTACACTAACCTCTGATATCTATAAAAACAGCTCATACCAAAGACCGTTGTTGTTTTTCTTATTCAACTCAAGTGATGATAACGGACAACAAGTCTTAGTGAAGAAGGTAAAGCTACAGTCAAAAACTACACAGCAACCTATGTGGATAAAATGCTCACGGCAAAAGATTTAAAATAATTGAATTGTTTAAAGTTATTTGAACTTTGCTTGTTAAGACAGGGCAATAGAAAATAAGGACATATTACGACATTACATGGACATTACATAAAATATATTTTGTGTGTGCTAACGTGTAGACATGGAATGATCGAGAAACAAAAAGAAGCAGATAAGAAGTTCATTTGGGTGTGTTTGTGGCTTAGCGCCTTAACAATCCTGTGTAATTGACTTAGCCCAGCCGGCAGATGTAACGGAATCCCACTTTGCTCTCCGCTGACCACGAATATCACTTCTATCTTGACTTGTCTTCTCTGAGTCACTCACACAGGTAAGCGTTTGAATTCATCTTTATTTATGTCTTTCCTTATTTGTTTCTGTCTATAGTTCTAGCTGTACTCCAAGGAAATGCATTTTTGGAGCCAGGGATGGGTTAAATTCCCTTCAAATTTATGTGGAAGATTGGAATTTATTTTGGAATTTCAGTTTGCTTTCTAAATTGACTGAATGGTACTCCTTTCTAAAAGCATATGGACTTTCTCGTTTTTGGTATCTACTCAACATACTGTACTCATTTCACCCATAGTTGTAATTTCTGTTCTAGTACTTTTGAAGCTTCTAATGGTCTGATGTACACCTGTGCTTTACTACACATTACAGCCATTTTAAAGTTGTATTATCATGAATGTATGCTAGTCCATATTTGAGTCATAGATCAAAGGAATAACCTCCTATAGCTCCTGCCACCAGCCTTCTCTGATTGTGATACATGTACATGTCTAAAAGTATAAGAGTAATGGGCTCTCAACTGCTAATGCCATATGTGTATTGAGCTGGCATATGAATCACTGGTGAGTCCGAACAGTAGACAGGTAGACTTGTAAACACCTTAAAGCCTGGGTATATCACATATGTGGGGCTTTATGAAGCGACAAACAGAACAGAGAAAGCCTGGATGTTGTTCAGGTGTGTGTGTGCTCGTGTGTGTGTGTTGCGTGTGTAAACTCATTAGCTGACTGTAGCCTGTATCCTAGACCCGATGATTAGGAATGGGTATTTTATGCCTACTAGACGGAGATCACAGAGCACAGATAATGGTTATCATGTCTACGACATCGGACCTTCCCTTGGTCATATTCTCGCGAGGCAGAAATCTCATAGACCAATTGGTACACTCTGATTTACCTCTATTTGCGCCCCTACTGGATGGGAATTACAAGTGTAATGGCTGTGCTCAATGCAATGGCCCTTATAAATGTACATCCTTCAAACACCCCCAAACAGGGAAACAGATCCCAATCAAAGGTGTTATCATGTGCTCCACTAAGGTAGTTATTTATCTTATAACTTGTCCTTGTGGTAAAAATTATGTGGGTAAAACAAAGCGCGAATTAAAAGTACGTATCTCAGAGTATCGTAGCACCATTAGGTGCATAAACTTGATTTACCCAGTTGCGGCCCACTTCTTGGAAGCAAACAACTCAATTTCGTCTCTGCGTTATATTGGCATCGAACATGTCACCCTCCCTAGGAGAGGGGGTGACCTTGATAATTTATTGTTAAAACGAGAGGCTGCATGGATCTTTAATTTAAAGACCCACGCACCCTTCGGTCTCAACGGAGACTTTGATCTGAAGCCATTCTTGTGATTATGTGACTTTGCCATTGTAATTGTTTGTAAGCTTGTGTAGTCTAAAACAAATCTATGATCGTATGCTATCCATTTGTTTTTTTTGTATGCCATTTTTATATTTGAGAATTAACCAATGATATTAGGCCACATTTGGCCCTGATTACAGACACCTGTGTGTCTTTTGACACTATATAAACGAGTCATCCCGCAGTGTTCATGGTCATACCCTGATGAAGACATCTTGGCTGTCGAAACGTTGGATATTACATTTTTGCGTCTGAGCTCCTAGTGTGCGGCTCTCCTTTATTTTCAAGTTTTCTACTCCGCTAGCTAGCACCTCGCCTAAATAGGTGTGTGCGTTTCTTTTTCTTCTAGATTATCATGTCTAAAATAACTGTCATCCCGTCACATGCTGGATACACTACTGCAATTAGTTATGGATGGCTCGTTGTGCCCAGATACTGCTCTTGATTAAAGATTAAAATATTAAAGACATTGGACTCCACTCTGCGATTTGTTAGACTGGAATAACCTTATTAAATGACTTCATTCCTATTTTCATTTATAGTTGCTTTTCAAGGGGTCAAGCGAAAAGCCTGCTTACAGAGAGAAGGACCCAGCCTCCCAGCTTCTGGATATCGTATATTGTCGGGACGTACAAAAATAACCCACATCACAGTCCGTGTTGATATACATTTGCCCTTTAAAAGACACATCAGGGGGCTATTTCTTTGTCCTGAAAACATAACATGGGGAACGCCAAGAGCAGCGCCGTCTCCAAGGAGATCCTGGAAGACCTGAAGCTCAGCACCAAGTTCACTGAGACGGAGATCACCCAGTGGTACGAGAGCTTCCAGAAGTCATGTCCCTCTGGACGTATCACGCCCAAGGAGTTCGAGGTCATCTACAGCCGCTTCTTCCCCGAGAGCAACGCCCAGACGTACGCGCAGCACGTCTTCCGTTCCTTCGACACCAACGATGACGGCACTCTGGACTTCAAGGAGTACATAATTGCGCTGCACCTGACGTCCACGGGCAAGACCACCAGGAAGCTGGAGTGGGCCTTCTCGCTGTTCGACGTGGACAAGAACGGATACATCACCAAGTCGGAAGTGACCGAGATCTGTAGCGTAAGTAGTGGGAGGAGAAACGGAGAGTGGATGGGTGGGTGGATAGATAGATCAATAGAGATGACATGCATGTTAGAAACAAATCCTGTTGACTGATGCTTGTCATCTAAATAAGCCTCAAGCTCTGTTTGATCTTCAAAGATGTAATACTTGACCCCTGATACTTCTACATACTTCTACACACAAACCTTTTACCCAGAAATGGGCGACGCTTATATCAAGGGCTCTCAACCATAGGATAATTAAACACTTTGCAACATGAGCAAACTAAGCCAAAAAATAGAATGTTCAATCCAAAAAATCTTGACTTTCCATTTGACAAAGAAAGTAGTAACCCCAATATCTCACAATTCATTGCTTTGTCGCCTCACTTCTGCTGTGGAGTCTCAGGGAGAACTATAGTGACTTGGAGGCAGGGATACATTGTTTTGCCTCGGCGGTAGTGTCAATGTCCCTGTGGTGCAGATGAATTCAAGCGCTGATACCACTCCACTTCAACGTCTGACCATATTCTCCGGGCCCTGAGCTTAAACTGAAAGGGTGTAGGAGTGAGGGAATTAGGGAAGGAGGGATAAATGTAGGTTAGTAGAGAATGGGGACTGAGATTAAACAGTGTTTAAGATTTAAAGACGCATCTCGTGTGTCCTGGGGTAACATAATTGCTTCCGTCCCTCTCCTCGTCCCATCCTGGGCTTGAACCAGTGACCCTCTGCACACATCGACAACAATCACCTTCGAAGCATCGTTACCTATCATTCCACAAAAGCCGCAGTCCTTGCTGAGCAAGGGTAACAACTACTTCAAGGTCTCAGAGCAAGTGACGTCACCGATTGAAACGCTACTAGCGCGCACTGCTAACTAGCTAGCCATTTATCACCGGTTACACTGGGCTGCAGGTCAAGATGTACGTGACACTCACTGTGCGATTATCTCCCATGGCTGTCTGAAAGTAAATGTATGTTTTGTTCAAACATGCAAAGGAGGTTGAATACTAAAATCGTGAATAACGTTTTAGTCCAAATTTAAAAAAAACAATTTTAAACCTACCATTTCTTATATGGCCCTTCGAGCCGGATATATGCTAAAGAATGATATTGAGTGGTCCCACCCTATAGCGATCATGATGAAGCATACAATATTGCTAACCAATAACTGAACAGTCAGTGCTTTGCCATGTAAATGTGACCAATGGCAAACACCATATACTGTTTTTTGCCTAGGGTAGTAGTGGTTTTTATATATATATATATATATATATATATATATATATATATATATATATACACAATGGGGGAAAAAGTATTTGATCCCCTGCTGATTTTGTACGTTTGCCCACTAACAAAGAAAGGATCAGTCTATAATTTTAATGGTAGGTTTATTTGAACAGTGAGAGACAGAATAACAACAAAAATATCCAGAAAAACACATGTCAGAAATGTTATAAATTGATTTGCATTTTAATGAGGGAAATAAGTATTTGACTCCCTCTCAATCAGAAAGATTTCTGGCTCTCAGGTGTCTTTTATACATGTAACGAGCTGAGATTAGGAGCACACTCTTAAAGGGAGTGCTCCTAACCGCAGCTTGTTACCTGTAAAAAAGACACCTGTTCACAGAAGCAATCAATCAATCAGATTCCAAACTCTCCACCATGGCCAAGACCAAAGAGCTCTCCAAGGATGTCAGGGACAAGATTGTAAACCTACACAAGGCTGGAATGGGCTACAAGACCATCGCCAAGCAGCTCGGTGAGAAGGTGACAACATTTGGTGTGATTATTCGCAAATGGAAGAAACACAAAAGAACTGTCAATATCCCTCGGCCTGGGGCTCCATGCAAGATCTCACCTCGTGGAGTTGCAATGATCATGAGAACGGTGAGGAATCAGCCCAGAACTACACGGGAGGATCCTGTCAATGATCTCAAGGCAGCTGGGACCATAGTCACCAAGAAAACAATTGGTAACACACTACGCCATGAAGGACTGAAATCCTGCAGCGCCCGCAAGGTCCCCCTGCTCAAGAATACATATACATGCCCGTCTGAAGTTTGCCAATGAACATCTGAATGACTCAGAGGACAACTGGTGAAAGTGTTGTGGTCAGATGAGACCAAAATGGAGCTCTTTGACATCAACTCAACTCGCCGTGTTTGGAGGAGGAGGAATGCTGCCTATGACCCCAAGAACACCATCTCCACCGTCAAACATGGAGGTGGAAACATTATGCTTTGGGGGTGTTTTTCTGCTAAGGGGACAGGACAACTTCACCGCATCATTTGACGGGGCCATGTACTGTCAAATCTTGGGTGAGAACCTCCTTCCCTCAGCCAGGGCATTGAAAATGGGTCGTGGATGGGTATTCCAGCATGACAATGACCCAAAACACACGGCCGAGGCAACAAAGGAGTGGCTCAAGAAGAAGCACATTAAGGTCCTGGAGTGGCCTAGCCAGTCTCCAGACCTTAATCCCATAGAAAATCTGTGGAGGGAGCTGAAGGTTCGAGTTGCCAAACGTCAGTCTCGAAACCTTAATGAATTGGAGAAGATCTGCAAAGAGGAGTGGGACAAAATCCCTCCTGAGATGTGTGCAAACCTGGTGGCCAACTGCAAGAGACGTCTGACCTCTGTGATTGCCAACAAGGGTTTTGCCACCAAGTACTAAGTCATGTTTTGCAGAGGGGTCAAATACTTATTTCCCTCATTAAAGTGCAAATCCTTTTATAACATTTTTGACATGCGTTTTTCTGGATTTTTGTTGTTGTTATTCTGTCTCTCACTGTTCAAATAAACCTACCATTAAAATTATAGACTGATCATTTCTTTGTAAGTGGGCAAACGTACAAAATCAGCAGGGGATCAAATACTTTTTTCCCCCACTGTGTGTGTGTGTGTATGTGTGTAGATATATGTATATATATATATATTATATATATATATATATATATATCTATCTATACATACACACACACACACACATATATATATATATATATATACACACACACATACATACACACACATATATATATATTAACAAAAAAATTAACATGACATGCAACAATTTCATTGATTTTACTGAGTAACAGTTCATATGAGGAAATCAGTCAATTGAAATAAATTCATTAGGCCCTAATCTATGGATTTCACATGACTTTGAATACAGATATTCATCTGTTGGTCACATATACCTTTATGAAAATGGGCCTCACAATGGGGCTCAGGATCTCGTCATGGTATTTTAGTGCATTCAAATTGACATCGATAAAATGCAGTTGTGTTTGTTTCAACACCATGCATACATGGAATGAAAAATAATTGAATCTTATTCAACATTCTGACTCCAAAGCGTGGAGCGCAGGTCACGAAGCATAGGCCGATTTCGATGCACACTGAGGCGCGTGCGCTCCTTATTACGCACAACCATAATGTGGCTTATGCTTGTCCACACCATAACCACACCACCATCATGGGGCACTCTGTTCACAACGTTGACATCAGGTAACCGCTCGCCCCATACACGTGGTCTGCGGTTGTGAGGCTGGTTGGACGTACTGCCAAATTCTTTAAAACGTCATTGGAGGCGGCTTATGGTAGAGAAATGAACATTCAATTCTCTGGCAACAGCTCTGGTGGACATTCCTGCAGTCAGCACGCCCTATCAAAAATATGGCATTGTGTTGTGTGACAAATGCACATTTTAGAGTGGCCTTTTATTGTCCACAGCACAAGGTGCACCTGTGCCATGATCATGCTGTTTAATCAGCTACTTGATATTCCACACCTGTCAGGGGGATGGATTATCTTGGCAAAGGAGAAATGCTCACCAACAGGGATGTAAACAAATTTGTGCACAAAATTTGAGAGAAATAAGCTTTTTGTGTGTATGGAACATGTCTGGGATCTTGTATTTCAGCTCATGAAACATGAGACCAACATTTTACATTTTGCGTTTTATATTTTTGTCCAGTGTGTGTACATATAAAAAGAAAAAATCCTTCTAAACAAACTGAATCTATGTGAACTGTAAACAAGCTGCTGCTGATTTGTCAGTTCACACCAGTCCTTAGGCTCTAATCTTATTTAAGCTCCCTGTTTACAGTTGAAACACTAAAATGTGATTTAGTGTTTTTTTTGTACCACCGTTTTTCTCTCCAATGTTATTTTGATTTCTTACAATCCATGGGAACACAATGCGATTTAATCAAAACTAAGGTTCAGATGGGAAGAATATTTATAAATGGTGGATGCTAACATTTGAAATCCCTCAAAACCAATATAATCAAGGACGTTCAGAGACTTGTCCCAAAGCCACTGCTGCATTGTCTTGTTCGTGTGCTTAGGGTTGTTGTCCTGTTTGAAGGTGAACCTTCACCCCAGTCAGAGGTCCTGAGCGCTCTGGAGCAGGTTTTCATTGAGGATCTCTCTGTACTTTGCTCTGTTCATCTTTGCTTTGATCCTGACTATTTCCTAGTCCCTGCTGCTGCAAAACATCCCCACAGCATGATGGTTTCCTCCAGACGAGACGCTTGGCATTCAGGCCAAAAAGTTCAATCTTGGTTCCATCAGACCAGAGAATCTTGTTTCTCATAGTCTGAGAGTCTTTAGGTGCCTTTTGGCAAACTCCAAGCGGGCTGTCATGTGCCTTTTACTGAGTAGTGGCGTCCGTCTGGCCACTCTACCATAAAGGCCAGATTGGTGGAGTGCTGCAGAGATGGTTGTCCTTCTGGAAGGTTCTCCCATCTCCACAGAGGAACTCTAGAGCTGTGTCAGAGTGACCATCGGGTTCTTGGTCACCTCCCTGACCAACGCCCTTCTCCCCCGATTGCTCAGTTTGGCCTGGCGGCCAGCTCTAGGAAGAGTCTTGGTGGTTCCAAACTTCTTCCATTTAAGAATGATGGAGGCTACTGTGTTCTTGGGGACCTTCAATGCTGCAGACATTTGTGCCTCAACACAATCCTGTCTCGGAACTCTACGGACAATTCGTTCGACCTCATGGCTTGGTTTCTGCTCTGACATGCACTGTCAACTGTGGGACCTTATATAGACAGGTGTGTGCCTTTCCAAATCATATCCAATCATTTGAATTTGTGGACTCCAATCAAGTTGTAGAAACATCTCAAGGATGATCAATGGAAACAGGATGCATCTGAGCTCAATTTCGAGTCTTATAGCAAAGGGTCTGAATGCATATGTAAATAAGGTATTTCTGTTTTTTATTACGAGGTGTTGTGTGTAGATTACTGAGGAAATGGTTTTATTTAATCCTTTTTCGAACTGGGCTGTAACATAACAAAATGTGGAATAGTCAACAGGTCTGAATACTTTCCGAAGGCACTGTATATTCACAGAACGCAAATTCATTTTTATTTCCATGTGAATGGTACCTGATTATTTCATACATTGACATTGTTCAGGAAAGAATACAGTATGTGTTTTTGACAATGCTTCAGAGCGATACGTTTTCTTTAGCCTTACATTACCTTTAAAGATTATAATTTGATCATTTCACAGTACAGACATCAATGTTCTACAGTAATCGCTCTTTTAAAATAGTCTGCCCTGGAATATGGTTTTATGAGAAGATTAAAAAGAACAGGATTGGGGTGTTGTAAGGATATATTCTCACTGCAGTGATCTGGTGTTTTATAGTTTATATAGGGTGAGTGAATATCCATGACATCCTTTCACAAACACTTCACAACAACACGCCGCTTGTATTAATTCCTAAACTGAATGTGGATAAAAATGGTTCCATAATAATAGTTATTTGTGTTGGACAACATTAATGAACTTGACATTTTGGCGTAGTCGGCAGGATTTGCTTCACATATTTGTTAGTAAATCTCCCGTGTTACAGAATAACCGCTGAAAGTGACATACCATAAAACTTCAATTAAACGCTGAATCTCAAATAGCCGTCGGTCCCTTTTTTAATAGCCGGTCATCGAAAAACACATTTCAGCAAATAAACACCTGCTTCAAATAAACACCAGGTTGAAATGAATTGTTTGCAAGATTAGCATGGGACACAGCTCTGATATTCCCATGGTCATTAAAAACATTGGTACAAAATTCTGTCGTTGTTGCTAGCCATTGCGCCACCAAAATGAACATGCAACATCAACAGTACCCTTCTCCGTTGCGTTGAAGCGCGAAATGGAGCGCGTACGATAGGCAGTCTAGTCGTTGCAAGTCTGATCTGCGATGGATTTGTTATTATAATGTTTACACTGGTCATACTTGTCACAATAAACAGTGTGGTAGTCTTTTTCAAAATGTTATTGAGTATTAAGGAAATAAACACCTGGCTCAAATAGAAGCCTGTCTCTAATAAACGCTGTTTTTATGTACCCAACAGGCTATTTTCAAGCTAATTCCCAAGGATAAACAGGCTGAGCTGCCCAACGACGAGAACACACCGGAGAAGAGGGCCAACAAACTCTGGACATTCTTTGAGAAAGAAGACAATGGTGAGGAGAAGAAAGTCTTGCTTAACGTGATTTGACATTTTAACTGTAATATAAACCTGATGATGATGATGATTCCTATCTGTTTCTTCCTCTTGCTCTCTCTCCCCACCTCAGAGCGAATTGCAGAAGGAGAGTTCATCAAGGGTGTGATGGACAATGAGGATGCGCTTCGCCTCATTCAATATGAACCTGCCAACAAGTAACCCTCTGCTAATAAAGTCCAATGGTCATAGGACATGACCGTAAGTGTTGACCATAGGAGTTGACAAGACAGCACAAATAGATCTGGGATCAGCTTCCTACATTCCACATTCCCCGCCCCTATCCTCAACTTACCCATCTTAATGCAGAAAGTATTTCGTTTTAATCCCAGTCTAACTTAAATGTTTATCGGACTTCGGTTCAAATAGAATGTTTTGCTCCAACTACTTTAGCTGTGCTTGATTGTAAAAACATACGATAAACCCTCAACCCTGGTGTTGCAAGCGCCATGCTCTACCAACTGACCTACACGGGACATTACTTTTTACTGTATACTGGTATTGTTTATACTGTATACTGGTATTGTTTTTACTATATACTGTATACTGGTATTGTTTTTACTACAGTTGAAGTTGGAAGTGTACATGCACCTTAGCCAAATACATTTAAACTCAGTTTTTCACAATTCCTGACATTTAATCCTAGTAAAAATTCCCTGTTTTAGGTCAGTTAGGATCACCACTTTATTTGAAGAATGTGAAATGTCAGAATAATAGTAGAGAGAAGGATTTATTTCAGCTTTTATTTCTTTCATCACATTCCCAGTGGGTCAGAAGTTTACATACACTCAATTAGTATTTGGTAGCATTGCCTTTAAATTGTTTAACTTGGGTCAAACGTTTCAGGTAGCCTTCCACAAGCTTCCCACAATAAGTTGGGTGAATTTTGGTCCATTCCTCCTGACAGAGCTGGTGTAACTGAGTCAGGTTTGTAGGCCTCCTTGCTCGCAAACGCTTTTTCAGTTCTGCCCACACATTTTCAATAGGATTGAGGTCAGGGCTTTGTGATGGCCACTCCAATACCTTGACTGTGTTGTCCTTGAGACATTTTGACACATCTTTGTAAGTATGCTTGGGGTCATTGTCCATTTGGAAGACCCAAGCTTTAACTTCCTGACTGATGTCTTGAGATGTTGCTTCAATATATCCACATAATTTTCCTGCCTCATGATGCCATCTGCCATCAAATGTATTTATAAAGTCCTTCTTACCACAGCTGATGTCACTAAGTGCTGTACAGAAACCCAGCCTAAAACCCCAAACAGCAATCAATGCAGGTGCAGAAGCGTGGTGGCTAGGAAAAACTCCCTAGAAAGGCCAGAACCTAGGAAGAAACCTAGAGATGAACCAGGCTATGAGGGGTGGCCTGTCCTCTTCTGGCTGTGCCGGGTGGAGATTATAACAGAACATGGCCAAGATGTTCAAATGTTCATAGATGACCAGCATGGTCAAATAATAATAATCACAGAGGTTGTAGAGGGTGCAACAGGTCAGCACCTCAGGAGAAAATGTCAGTTGGCTTTACATAGCTGAACCTTCAGAGTGTCTCTACCGCTCCTGCTGTCTCTAGAGAGTTAGAGAGCAGGTCTGGGACATGTAGCACGTCCGGTCAACAGGTCAGGGTTCCATAGCCGCAGGCAGAACAGTTGAAACTGGAGCAGCAGCACGACCAGGTGGACTGGGGACAGAAAGGAGTCATCAGGCCAGGTAGTCCTGAGGCATGGTCCTAGGGTTCAGGTCCTCCGAGAGAAAGAAAGAGACAATTAGAGAGAGCATACTTAAATTCACACAGGACACCGGATAAGACAGGAGAAATACTCCAGATATAACAGACTAACCCTAGCCCCCCGACACAAACTATTGCAGCATAAATACTGGAGGCTGAGACAGGAGGGGTCGAGAGACACTGTGACCCCGTCCGATGATAGCCCCGGACAGGGCCAAACAGGCAGGATATAACCCCCCCCCCCCACTTTGCCAAAGCACAGCCCCCACACCACTAGAGGGATATCTTCAACCACCAACTTACCATCCTGAGACAAGGCCGAGTGTAGAGCACGAAGATCTCCCCCACGGCACAAACCCAAAGGGGGGGCGCCAACCCGGACAGGAAGATCACTAGGGTTTACCATGTCTTTTGAGCACGGTTCTAGCAGCATTTGAAGTCTAGCTCATTTAATACACATTCCTTTAATTTTGATAAGATACTGACTTTATGAAAGAGTTGTCATAAACTTTAGATTCCATTACCTTCAAGCTTCATTAGATAAAAATGGCCCTTTTAATAGTTCTTAGAAAGCTGGGGTGTGTAGCAAGACATCAAATCTATCAGATGATTATTTGTGTTCTTTGTTTTTGATTATTAGTGATTTGTGCTTCCCCCCTCTGTTTTTGTACACTTTGTTTTGATTAAAAAGTATTATTGTGAAATAAAGCATTCCACTTCAAGAAAAGTAATTTTTTTTAATGGTTGATACATTCATAGAAATGGCTATTTTCTGGTTGGAAATGTCAACATTACATTTAAAATTGATCCATACAAAATGTAAACTCTTTACATTCCACACAGTATTGTCACACTACTTATATTGCTGATCTTATATGCTACCATTTTGTTTTTATTTACATTCTCTATCATTTACCACATACATCTGAATAATCCTACAGACTTGAAGAGATGGCTGTCACATCCATCAATCCATCCTTCCCTAGTTCCACCCGCTCTTTCTTTTCTTTCAAACAAGGGCTTTATTGTCATGGGAAACATATGTTAACATTACCAAAGCAAGTGAAGTAGATAATAAACAAAAGTTCAAATGCCGTATTATGTCTACAGTGTTGTAACGATGTGCAAATAGTTAAAGTACAAAAGGGAAAATAAATAAACATAAATATGGGTAGTATTTCCAATGGTGTTTGTTCTTCACTGGTTGCTCTTTTCTTGTGGCAACAGGTCACAAATCTTACTGCTGTGACAGCACACTTTGGTATTTCACCCAGTAGATATGGGAGGTTATCAAAATTGGGGTTGTTTCGAATTCTTTGTGGATCTGTGTAATCTGAGGGAAATATGTGTCTAATATGGTCATACATTTGGCAGGAGGTTAGGAAGTGCAGCTCCGTTTCCACCTCATTTTGTGGGCAGTGTGCACACAGCCTGTCTTCTCTTGAGAGCCAGGTCTGCCTATGGCGGCCTTTCTCAATAGCAAGGCTATGATCACTGAGTATGTACATAGTCAAAGTGGTCAGGTATTCTGCCACTGTGTACTCTCTGTTTAGGGCCAAATAGCATTATAGCATGCTCTGTTTTGTTCATTCTTTCCAATGTGTCAAGTAATTATATTTTTGTTTTCTCATGATTTGGTTGGGTCTAATTGTGTTGCTGTCGTGGGGCTCTGTGGGGTCTGTTTGTGTTTGTGAACAGAGCCCCAGGACCAGCTTGCTTAGGGGACTCTTCTCCAGGTTCATCTCTCTGTAGGTGATGGCTTTGTTATGGAAGGTTTGGGAATCGCTTCCTTTTAGGTGGCTGTAGAATTTAACGGCTCTTTTATGGATTTTGATCATTAGCGGGTATCGGCCTAATTCTGCTCTGCATGAATTATTTGGTGTTTTACCTTGTCCATAAAGGATATTTTTGCTGAATTCTGCATGCAGAGTCTCAATTTGGTGTTTGTCCCATTTTGTGAATTCTTGGTTGGTGAGCGGACCCCAGACCTCAACTATAAAGGGCAATGGGTTCTATAACTGATTCAAGTATTTTTAGCCAGATCCTAATTGGTATGTCAAATTTTATGTTCCATTTGATGGCATAGAAGGCCCTTCTTGCCTTGTCTCTCAGCTCGTTCACAGCTTTGTGGAAGTTACCTGTGGTGCTGATGTTTAGGCCGAGGTATATATAGTTTCTTTGTGTGCTCTAGGGCAACGGTGTCTAGATGGAATTTGTATTTGTGGTCCTGGCGACTGGACCATTTTTGGATCAGCATTATTTTTGTCCTACTGAGATCTACTGTCAGGGCCCAGGTCTGACAGAATCTGTACAGAAGAGTTCTGGGGAGATAATTTACATAATCTTCTGCATTTGAAACCATCTGTCTTAACATCCAAAGCTCTGTGTTTTGTTTATGTAATCTTTGACTCAATCTTCATTTAACTACAAGATAAAATCATCTATTTTTGGACGTCAACTGGAGATATTGAGACAGTTGTCCCAACAGACAATTCCCAGGATCGGTCCAGTCCATGTAGAAGAACTGACATGACATGAAAACTGACATGATGGACAGTTACTATCCATATCAGGATAGTAATAACAGGGTTAACATAAATGCATAGAATAAAAGTGAGATATATTATACATGTTAAATGTGGCCAATGCCAGGCATTTCTTAGTGATTGTCTATATTGAGCTCTACCCAGACAATACATATCACTCTCTGTGCTTGGTTTTACAGAGCTTTAGCTACTCAGATTTAATGCATGGATGGAGGTACTGAAATAATTATCACTGCAATGACTGAAATCAAGAGCAGTCCATTTCACAGTTAAAAAAAGAAAAGAAGAAAAAAAGTTTCAGATGGCCAGAACCTCTTTTTAACGCCTCCTCCTCCCTTCCCTCAGCACCTCTCACAGTCCTCTCTCTCCATCTCCTCCCCCTCTTCCCTGTCTAGGGCGTCCTCAATCTCGTCCATCTCCCTCTCGCAGTCCTCGCACCCCTCTGTCCCACAGCCACCAGCCATCACCACCAGCCCTCTGGGGTCTGGAACCCCCGGGCCCACCAGCGGCCCCCTTCCCTCACACATGGGGTCGACCAACGCCCCCTGATGGCAGTGCTGGAGCAGGCTGCTGACTGAGTAGATGCCCCCGGCCGCCTGCAACACCTCGTCATAGGAGGGTGCCTGGATGGCCGCCCGGGCCTCCTCCAGACGAACGCGGGCGCGGTGCTTCATCTCGATCAGCGTCTTGGTGTAGGAGTTGAGGGTGAAGACAGCCGCCGCCATGCAGCAGCTGAAGGAGATCCAGGCCAGACTGGAGGTAAAAGAGAGGGCCGTAGTGGTCATTGGTTATAGATAGGCTGTAAATATGGCCTAGGAAGTTTAAAAGATGCTAATATCGGGTACATACTGTACAGTCGGGTCCGGAATTAATGGATCCCTTGATAAATACAATTATTTTATACTAATACAATTGAGCAGAGAAAAATATTTTGTTTAACAAGTAATGAAACAAATATATTGTTTTCAATACTCCAGCACCCTCCCCTTTTTCTAAAATGTTTTATGAGATTGGAGAAGACCATTCCTCCATACAGGATCTTTCCAGATCCTTGATATCCTTTGTCTGTACAGTACAACTGGACTTCCCTCTTCAATTCAAACCACACATTTTCAATGCGGTTCAAGTCCAGAAACTGAGATGGCTATTGCAAAATGTTGATTATGTGGTCAATTAGCCATTTCTTTGTGGATTTCGATGTGTGCTTGGGATAATTGTCTTGCTGGAAGGTTCACTTGCGGCCAAGATTCAGCCTCCTGGCAGAGGCAATCAGGTTTTTGGTTAAAATGCCCTGGTACTTGGTAAAGTTCATGATGCCGTTGACCTTAATACAAGGGCCCCAGGACCAGTGGAAGCAAAATAGCCCCATAACATCAAAGATCCACCACCATATTTTACAGTGGGGATGAGGTATTTTCTGCATGCATTGTTTTTCGAAGGCCAAACCCACCATTGGTGTGCATGGTCAAAGAGCTCTATTTTAATGTCATCTGACCACAGCACCTACTGGAGTTTGCTAAATGCCATTGGCACTTGGATTGGAACCGGTGCTGTGGTCAAACGACACGAAAACAAAGGTCTTTGGCCACGCACACCAGCTCACATCAAAATCCACAAAGAAAAGGTTCCTTGACCACAAAATCATAATTTCGCAATGGCCATCTCAGTCTCTTGATTTAAACCTCATTGAAAACCTGTGGTTTGAATTGAAGAGGGCAGTCCATAAGCACAGACGAAGGATATCAAGGATCTGGAAAGATTCTGTATGGAGGAATGGTCTAAGATCCCTCCCAACGTGTTCTCCAATATCATAAAACATTTTAGAAAAAGGCTCAGTGTCCTTATCCTCACAAGGGGAGGATGCTGGAGTATTGAAAACAGGGGATCCAATCATTTTGACCCCTACGTTTTTGAGATTTTTACTAGTTGTTAAACAACATCTCTTTCTCTGAGAAATTGTGTTAGTATAAAATAATATAAATGATTAAAAAATATATATAATAGCATACAATATAGATCAGTATTTGTATTATTTCCTTTATACACGCTTTTTTGCTCATCATTATCAAGTGATCCAATCATTCTGGACCCACTGTTTTCCATTGGTTAGTGGTTAGAAAATGGAGACAGTGCCTAGACAAACAAACCAAACCATTGCAGGATTGCAGTCTCAATGTCCAAAGACTGCTTTCAGGGTAAGGGAACAAATAAGCAATTTTGTAATTTGGGCGAACTATGCCTAAGGAGATACTTACGCAAATGACCAGCCGTAGTCCCAGGTTTGTGGTCTCCAATCTTTTGGCCCAATGCTCACAGTCAACTGGAACACTGTGGTGTACATCATATGAGCCACCATTCCCATCAGACCTGAGAGAGAAAAGGTATTTGCTGACAATCTCCTATTTTATTTGACTAACATCGAATAATCAATGCTTTCTTTACCTTTTTGAATATTTTTACAGAGTACTCAAAAGCCTTGGCATGTATCATGTTGGTGATAAGAGAAAGTTCTGCTCATCGTGGCTGTCTCACCTGAAAGGACAGTGCATATAGCGGCAAAGGCGTTGATCTTAAGAGCGTACATCTCCTTCCGGGCACAGAGACACAGCACCTCCACCCACATGAGGAGAAAGCCCATGGCCAACAGGCCTATGTACGTGAACTCTGATACTACTGACAGCCACAGCACCCCTGTCAGAGAGAGAGAGAGAGAGAGAGAGAGCGAAAGAGTGAGGAAGAGAGAGAGAAAACGGGAAAATGAAGATTGGACAGAGGTAGAGAGATAAAATGTTGGCATACAGTCCTTATTTGCAATTTAACGTTGCAGTATTAGCTGTACCTACAGTATACAGTTGAAGTTTAAATTTAATGTTGCCGTATTAGCTGTACCTACAGTATACAGTTGAAGTCGGAAGTTTACATACACTTAGGTTGGAGTTATTAAAACTCATTTTCAACAACTCCACAAATTTATTGTTAACAAACTACAGTTTTGGCAATTTTTCCAACAATTGTTTACAGACAGATTATTTCACTTATAATTCACTGTAACACAATTCCAGTGGGTCCGAAGTTTACATACACTCAATTAGTATTGTATGTACAGTTGAAGTCGGAAGTTTACATACACCTTAGCCAAATACATTTAAACTCAGCTTTTCACAATTCCTGACATTTAATCCTAGTAACAATTCCCTGTCTTAGGTCAGTTAGGATCACCACTTTATTTTAAGAATGTGAAATGTCAGAATAATAGTAGAGAGAAGGATTTATTTCAGCTTTTATTTCTTTCATCACATTCCCAGTGGGTCAGAAGTTTACATACACTCAATTAGTATTTGGTAGCATTGCCTTTAAACTGTTTAACTTGGGTCAAACGTTTCGGGTAGCCTTCCACAAGCTTCCCACAGTAAGTTGGGTGAATTTTGGTCCATTCCTCCTGACAGAGCTGGTGTAACTGAGTCAGGTTTGTAGGCCTCCTTGCTCGCAAATGCTTTTTCAGTACCGCCCACAAATGTTCAATAGGATTGAGGTCAGGGCTTTGTGATGGCCACTCCAATACCTTGACTGTGTTATCCTTAAACATTTTGACACATCTTTGTAAGTATGCTTGGGGTCATTGTCCATTTGGAAGACCCAAGACTGATGTCTTGAGATGTTGCTTTAATATATCCACATAATTTTCCTGCCTCATGATGCCATCTATTTTGTGAAGTGCACAAGTCCCTCCTGCAGCAAAGCACCCCCACAACATGATGCTGCCACCCCCGTGTTTCACAGTTAGGATGGTGTTCTTCGGCTTGCAAACCTCCCCCTTTTTCCTCCAAACATATTGATGGTCATTATGGCCAAACAGTTCTATTTTTATTTCATCAGACCAGAGGACATTTCTCCAAAAAGTACAATCTTTGTCCACATGTGCAGTTGCAAACCGTAGTCTGGCTTTTTTTCTGGCGGTTTTGGAGCAGTGGCTTCTTCCTTGCTGAGCGGCCTTTCAGGTTATGTCAATATAGGACTAATTTTGCTGTGGATATAAGATACTTTTGTACCTGTTTCCTCCAGCATCTTCACGAGGTCCCTTGCTGTTGTTCTGGGATTGATTTGCACTTTTCGCACCAAAGTACGTTCATCTCTAGGAGACAGAACGCGTCTCCTTCCTGAGCGGTATGACGGCTACGTGGTCCCATGGTGTTTATACTTGCGTACTATTGTTTGTACAGATGAATGTGGTACCTTCAGGCGTTTGGAAATTGCTCCCAAGGATGAACCAGACTTGTGGAGGTCTACAATTTTTTTCCTGAGGTATTGGCTGATTTCTTTTGATTTTCCTAAGATGTCAAGCAAAGAGGCACTGAGTTTGAAGGTAGGCCTTGAAATACATCCACAGGTACACCTCCAATTGACTCAAAGTGATGTCATTTAGCATATCAGAAGCTTCTAAAGCCATGACATCATTTTATGGAATTTTCCAAGCTGTTTAAAGGCACAGTCAACTTAGTGGATGTAAACTTCTGACCCACTGGAATTGTGATACAGTGAATTATAAGTGAAATAATCTGTCTGTAAACAATTGTTGGAAAAATTACTTGTGTCATGCACAAAGTAGATGTCCTAACCGACTTGCCAAAACTATAGTTTGTTAACAAGAAATTTGTGGGGTGGTTGAAAAACAAGTTTTAATGACTCCAACCTAAGTGTATGTAAACTTCCAACTTCAACTGTACTTTCAATGAGCACAAACCTTGTGTCTCCCCTGGAGTCAATTCAATGAAGCTTCGGCACTTCTCCTCTATAAGACAAATAGAATGTGATTAGTTATAAATCCAACTTAAGTCAGTATATTCACATGTATCTTTTAGGGCCTTGTCAAGAAAATGGACGTACTGATTTAATAAGAGATCCCTTGAGTGGCTGTTCGGAGATCTTAAGACAGTGCTCCATTTGGCACGGGAAATCTGAAGGGGACACTTTCTGTAGTAAAATAAGCCACATTGAGAAGAGAGAGAGAAATCCACCAGATGTTTTCTATCTAGGGTCAAGACCAAAGCTCTAACTCTCCTCTCTCTACAATGATCTAGCAAATTATTCCTGAGGTGATATGGGAAGATATTCCTTTAAGTTAGCCTTCACTGACTCTTGACTTTACATCACTGACATTAAAGACGATTCAATTATTAACAAAGCACCCGCTTGTGATTATTTACCTCTACATAGCCTCGGCTGATTAGGGACAATCCCAGATCAGTGGATGAGTATGGTGTTAAAGCAACCAGTCTTGCACAATGGTAATTGCTGATAGATATATCGACGTTATAGTGCATTCTAATCACTAGTGTCCAGTGATTATTAGGGTTCCACAAGGCTCAGTCCTAGGTCCGACCCTAAGACTGGACTCGATGAAGGTTCTGTAGATCAACAGCCTAAAACAAGATCTATCTCCTGTTTTATTCACTGTTCCAATGAAGTTCTCTGTGTCAAACAATTACTGGCTAAGGCTAGGGATTCATTTATATTTACATTTTACATTTTAGTCATTTAGAAGACGCTCTTATCCAGAGAGACTTACAATTAGTGCATGCATTCCTTATAGCTAGGTGAGACAACCACATATCACATACTGTATCACAGTCGTAGCAAGTACATTCATTGAGGAGATTGGATCTTACAGTACAAGGACCAGGCATCATTAGGTTCTTGGGATGAAGGCTACTTAACCCCTCTTTCTATAAGTGTAAAGCATATTCAAACAATGGTCTGGATAAAGACCCAATGTTTAGCCAAATGCTCACCCTCATTGTGTGCCTCACAGGACAACCAGAAACCTGTGTGGAAGTAGCGCAGCATGTACTTGTCCTCGCCCGTCTCCCAGATGTAGTGCACTGCGTTGGCGAGGGCCTTTTTCCGAAGCCTCGCCTGCTCTTCGTTTTCCTGGGGCGACAAGGTGACGTTGTTTGCCGGCTTCTTAGGGTCCAGAGTGGGACTCTCTGAGGAAAAGAGAGGGTAAGGGGGTAGTTGGGACAGGAATGGTTGGACAGTTTTAGGCGAGATCTACAGTACCAGTTGGAAAAGCATTCCGGGTGAAGCTGCTTCTTGAGAGAATGCCAAGAAACTGAAATATAACATATATTTAGATTTGTTTAACACTTTATCGGTTACTACATGATTCCATGTGTTATTTCATAGTTGTGAATAGTAAAAATGAAGAAAAAAACTTAAATGAGTAGGTGTCCAAACTTTTGACTGGTACTGTATGTGTCTAGTCTACACACCGTATTAATGTTGTTCTACAATAAACTCCAGAAACACACATCTTCCAGCCATGTTCCTCAAAGGCATAACAAGACCATCATTTAATATTCGTCAGGCACAGAGGTCAAAAGTGCTCCCTAGTGTCAATGGAATGAAGGGGCAACAATCTACAGCAAAATCTGTCAGAAATCACCGCTCTTGACGTAATCTCCCTTATGTAGAAAAATTGCACATTACATGGCAATAGGCTTAGACAACGATGTAATCCAGATAGTCAACAAAGTTTGAGATTACATAGATACATTGGACTATGTGGACTATGTCAACAGACCTCTGGTTGCCTTCTGTTGATACACAGTAGATTGCTCAGAGAGCGATTGCGAAAAAGGGATAGGTAGACTTTTTGCTAAGGGTTTCCCTGACAAATCTAAAAAGTAATAATTGTCAGTTTCAGGACTCATGTTCAAGGGTTGGTTCAACAGGGGTGAGTCCACAAGTATAGAGTGAGGGGAAACAAATCGTTAGGTACTGGGCTCCACATTCGTTCTTGCACAGGTGAATAGGGGAATTAGTTCCCTACCTGTTGTGTAGGGCTGGCTGTTGTTCTGCCCGCAGTTCTTCAACTTGACCGGGGAGAGGCAGAGGGGCTTGACAACCTTGTGGGTCCCCTCGCACCAGTACGAGGTGCAAAAGGCCAGAATGGACAGTGCCAGGGCCAGCGAAGTCAGGGACAAAGAGAGCAGGGAGCGGTTGCATCGTGACATGTTCTCCAGCATGGTGGATTATGGGAGTGGGGCGAGGGCCACTGCGAGAAGAAATAATGCCCCTCCAATAGAGAGACAGAGAGGTGGGAGACAGGCAGGAAAGAGAAGCGAGAGACGGGGTGTCTCAAGAGGAGCTTGAGGCGAAGGATGGTGAAACAGGGTGAGGGTGCTGGCTAGAGGATGGACGCAGGGATGACAGAGGACCGAGGAGAGACCAGCTAGAGCGAGGGCATTGACAATGATGAGGAGGGAACTGTGGGGGAACTCAATGACACGGCAGAATGAGGGGAATGGAATGGAGAGATATAGAGTGGAGAAATGGGAGTGGGGAGGGGGATTGACAGAGGGATGGCTTCAATTTCACCACGTTTGATACAACCCCTAATCCTTCTCTCCTGTCTCCTTTTTCTCAGGACATATTCTGTTCTTCCCGCACATCTCGACTTTCTTAGGCAGACAGTGATTCAATGTAAGGATTAGTCCAATCTCTCAGCCTACCTCTCTATTAGCCTGTAATCCTCATTCATCTGTGTTAATCTCCCTGTACTAGGTGAATCTTGGTAATCCCACTTGATATCACGATCGTAACGTCTGTCCAACCATCTATAGAGCAAGACAAATCATTTGCATTAGTATTGGGAGGAGTAATTCATGGACAACAATCTACAGCAAAATCCGTCAGAAATCACTGTTCATGATGTAGCCTCCCTTATGTAGAAACATTTCATATTACATGGCAATAGGCTTAGACAACGACGTAATCCATATAGTCAGCAAAGTTTGAGATTACATACATAAATTGGACTATGTCGACTATGTCAACAGACCATGATAATCCTCGTCATCATTGTCATCGTCAACATCATATCATCGTCACGGCAATCTTTATCATCATCTTCATCACAATCATCCACACAATCGTCATCATCATCACATCATGTCATGCGGATGAGGGCTAGCTAACCTCTAGCCTCTGTCATGGTCTACTCCAACGAGTCCTCTCGATATTCCTCCACCCTTGACACGCTGATCCAGCTGTGGTCCCTCGATAACGACTTGTGATGATTAATGAGCAAATCAACGCAGTCTTTGAACTGAGGCAATCAGGCAGAGAGCTTTTCATCTTTAGATTTGGGAAGAACAAATTGAATGAATGAATTTTTCTTACATTTGACATTTTTCGTCTGAATGCTACATCCCGTGTTTCCAGCTTCATGACATGGAATTGACATGTGTTCGCTGTTATACAGTCGTTTCCTGGAAGAGGAACGCTTCAATTTCACCACATTTTATACAACACCTAATCCTTCTCTCCTGTCTCCTTTTTCTCAGGACATACTCTGTTCTTCCCGCGCATCTCGGCTTTCTTAGGAAGATTGTGATTTGATGTAATGATTAGTCTAATCTCTCAATCTACCTCTCTGTTGGTCCGTAATCTGTGTTAATCTCCCTGTACTCGGTAAATATGGGCAATACCACTTGACCTCACGATCGTAACGTCTGTCCAACCATCTATAGAGCAAGACAAATAATTTGGATTAGTATTGGGAGGAGTAATTAAGGGGCAACAAATTACAGAAAAATCTGTCATAAATCACTGTTCACTGTAATCTCTTTTAAGTAGAAACATTTCATATTACATGGCAATAGGTTTAGACAACGATGTAATCCATATAGTAAGCAAAGTTTGAGATTACATACATACTTTGGACTATGTCAACAGACCACGATCAACATCGTTGACGATCACCATCGTCATCATCATCACAGCAATCTTTATCATCATCTTCATCGTCACAATCTTATGCATCGTCACAATCCCAATCACCCACACAATCATCATCCTGTCATCGTGGTCATCCTCATAGTCTTTATCCTTATCTTCATAATCACAGTCTTTGGCATCATCACAATCATCATCATCATCATACTATACGGATGGTTTAATGTACTGGTCTGATGTCTGTTTCATTTCCATGAATCATTATTGGTCACCTTAGAGAATAGTTGTCACGACTTCTGCCGAAGTCGATGCCTCTCCTTGTTCGGGTAGGGTTCGGCGGTCGACGTCACCGGTCTTCTAGCCATCGCCGATCCATTTGTCATTTTCCATTTGTTTTCCCACACACCTGGTTTTCATTTCCCAATTACTGGTCATGTATTTAACCCTCTGTTTAACCCTCTGTTTAACCCCCCATGTCTTTGTGTGTGATTGTTATTTTGTTCAGGTCGGAATGTTCCGGCTGGTTTGTACCGGGTGCTGTTTATCACCCATGCTTTGTGGCAACCGTTCTTTTTGCACCTTGTAAATTGTTTACTTTGTGCTGTCGAGTAAAGTGTGTTGTTTCCCTCATCTCTGCTCTCCTGCGCCTGACTTTATACACCAGCTACACCCACCAACCTGACAATAGACATTGAAAGATCAATCCATCTGTGTTGATATGGTCTTTATGTAGAATAGCAATCTGACGAAGATGGCAGAATCACAGATGTGATGTTTGTATATTTTTTATTTCATCTGGAAACATCTGCATACATTACCACTATACACTCAGACAAAAAAGTGCTATCTAGAAGCTAAAATGGTTCTTCAGTTGTCCGCATAGGAGAACCCTTTGAAGAACCCCTTTTCGTTCCATGTAGGACCCTTTCCACAGAGAACCAAAAAAGGTTCTCCCTGGGTGGCTCAGTTGGTAAAGCATGGCACTTTCAATGCCAGGGTCGTGGGTTTGATTCCCATAGGGGACCAGTACAAAACAAAATGAAAAATGTATGCACTCTATAAGAGCGTATACTAGTTTACAAAAATGTAACCAAAAAGGGTTCTCCTATGAGGGCAGCCGAAGAACCTTATTGGCATTTTTCTAAGAGTGTATAGCTGTGTTGTTGCCAGATTTGTTTGTCAATTGCAGCACAAAATAATGATGGAGATGATTCCTCGTGACAGTAAGACCAGGAGTTAGTCAGACTGCTCCCTAGTGACACCCATATTAGGCATTTTCAAGTTCATCCAGAAAAGTAAGGCATTTCATTTATCCCATCATGATACCAAAATATTCCAACATTTGGAATATCCTTCAAACTTGGTCAATTTACTCCCGAAATATCAAATTACAAGCCCTTCAATTTTCCAATTGTTTAAATCTGTCAGCTTTTCAACAATTTCTTTTTTCAAACTGTCAATCAATCTGTCCTTTCGAAGAGTCTCATACATATAAACTCCAGATACTCTGACACTATTTTATTGCTTCACTCGAAACTGTAAAAGATTTGGGGCAGTCTAGGGACTGCATCAATTTAACGGGTAAACCAAAGAAAATCTCCTATCCCCATTGTCCTGCAATATGATTAAATATGACAGCCGGCACACAATCACACACGCAGTATCATTTTTCCTTCCCATGTAATTCAGATGGTGCTACAGCACATATGAAGCTGTAGAAAACTAGCTCCCCAAGATAAAAGCTACTTTCCACACTTCCTGCGGGATACTTGTAGGCTATCGTAGGTAGATAGGTTTCATTTCTTGTAATACCTGTGCCTAGATATGATTTCCAATTGCCGTACGCATTGTATTTTCTCTACGTGCTGCATATCGGCGGGCTTTCCATTGAGTCCTTGTCCACCCGTTAGGTTGTACAATGCATGCATGAAAGTTACCGAACAGATGTTTGTGAATGAACGAAGCTCAAAAAAATCACATTGGAATGAAAGAAAACAACTTACCATATAAGGCCTTCAAAGACATCGACCCTCTACACTCCTTCGTCCTCTCTACCATATTCACTTCCTTCGCTTTTTCTCCCTCACTCTCACGCTCGTCTTTCTTGGGTGAGTTTCTAACACAAATACACCCAGATTTGACTTAATCCTCAAGCACCCATCTGTTACTTTCTCTCTCTTTGCACCCTATCTCTATCCATCCATCCCTCACATTCTCTCTCTCTCCCTCCCTCTCCGACCATTTCTTCCACTCCACTTTAGGCAAATCCATGATCATACTTTCTAGTTCACTACGTAATGATTAAGGTTATGGCTTTAGACGTGAACCCACGGTGTCATTTGTTGTACTCTACTGGTGTGCTGTACTGCTCTGACCCCTCTGATTACACAAGATTTCACACAATCTGTTCCCCTCCGGGGAATCCCCATCGTGACCCGGATGACGAGTCAAACTTTCCTTTGGGTCATGCCCATATTCTGAATGAGGAGTGGAATTAGAGAATTTACAGTATGCACTGACCACTCAGCCCCTCGCTTTCACCCCGTCAGTTCAAGTTATCTAGTACACTCATCAGCTCTGACTCACCCAATTTCCCTTCAACCCAGCAATCTCCACTCCGTTCAGCTCACTCCCCACCAAACAGCTGTTCCGAAAATGATGTCCACAAGTTAGTTTGAATCATCCCGATTTCGGAGAGGGGCTGGAAGAGTGAAGTGGGCAAATGAAAAATAATTGAAATTGGGTTTTAGTCTAGTGGCGCACATGCATGTATGTGCAAACTAAATATATATATATATATACAGTATAAAACACAGACTCACTGTACTGGAGTGACAGATGTGTCGCCAGCCCTCTTGTGGCCATTTGTAATAGCAACCATCACTATGATGCGAATTGAGACGAATGTTGATTGCGCATAGACTATACGCCTCATTCAAAGAGTTAACATGCATTGATAGAGATACCTTAAAACATAAGAAATGCCAACCAAGAGAGAATTTGCAGATACTGTAGTCAGAGCCGAGCTCTCAGGAATTGAATCATTTTATTTCTCAAATGTGTACTGTCACAGTTTACATCACAGCCTTGACATACACAATAAAATAAAGATTTATCATACAAAATGTAATTATAATAGTAGCTATGATAACATTTATCGTAGCTATACTAATACACTTGCACTACGATTCAGAAATTAATTTGTTGACTTCCAGTCCCACTTTCATTTCGCTTCACGTTTTGTGCACCGTCTTGTTGTACTTCGACCGTTTCGTTTGAGGCCAAAGAAGGAATGCAAAAATACAGAATGACAAGCATCCAATAGGCTTTACGATGAAAACTCACTGAATAGACATAGATTAACAGTATTGTATGCATGGAATGTTGTCTTTCAATACAAATATTTGACAAAAAACGACTTTCAACTGACAGATAGTTTCGCAGGACAGAAAAAATGGATATGACAAATTCAGCTTTCATTTCTATACAATGTGTTTGTTCCCGAACATAAGTAAATAAGTAGACATAAATGTGTACAAAATGATAAAAGGGAAATAAAGCCACTATTGGTTATTGGATGATAATGTGGATGATTAGGGTTCTATCCAATTGGATATGACCGTTTCCAACCAAAGTCACTGTTCAACTCAAGAAACCCACGGGACAATGACAACTTTGATGCTTGCTGTCAGTAATGTGAGATGAATTAATTTGAATATGGCTCCAGTTTGTTTTTCGAAAGTATCTGTTGGAGGCCAAGTGTTCAAGAAACAAACAAATCGTTTAATAAATAAATAAATAAATAGGATAATAAATTAATTTTAAAAAATACAACAGAACTTTAAAAAGTTACTGTTGTTATGGTTACTTTTGCTGAAGGACCTCACCTTCACACAAAACATGCTCGCTCACACACACACACACACACACACACACACACACACACACACACACACACACACACACACACACACACACACACACACACACACACACACACACACACACCTCCTGAAAGCGTCTCTACTAGCATCCTGTTCTTTATGGGTACGTAGGCTTTTGTAATGATTGTACACATATTGCTATCAAGTCTTCTTAACCCTCCGTCCATCTTTCTCAGAGCCTTATGAGTCAAGCATAAAGAACGAGAGCGTTGATAATAACCTGGTCAGTGTAACTGAAAACGAACAACACGAGAGCAAAATCACACAAGACCTAAATGGAACTAGCTCCTACCGTCCCCGATGAGTTTCCCCCTCTTGAAAGAACCGAAATGAAAATCGAATCAACCAAAATGGAATGTTTTTCCATGAAAAATCATTTCAGAATACTTATATTTTGCCTTGCTTCATTTCTTACATATCGTTGCATACACCTAAATTGGACATGTACATTATATTAACCATTGTAGATTTTGGGGTTGAGGAAGGTGAGCTGGACAGGTTGTAGCTTTTCAAAAAAGGAAAGGATTGTTGTTCTGTTGAAGAGGCTCTGCCATCCCGGTGTCCAAAACCATGTGTGGCTGCAAAGGGACCCCCCGTCCCATTGGAGGAGTGGAAGCTCCCAAGTGGGCCACTGCAGAGTGACCTTCCTGAGGAATCACCCCCAGACAATTGGGTTGTACCATCACAGCTCCAAAACAGGGGGGTGCCATCTGAGGTCCCATTGCAGGCATAGCCAGGCCAGGACGAGGCATGCCCAGGGAATGGGATGATAGCTGGGATAAAGGAGTCCCCAGCATGGGGTTGGGGGACTGAAAGCTGGGGTGGGTAACACCGTAGGACATAGCGGTGGAACCTAAAAGGCTGGCGTTTGGGGGGATTGTAGTACGAGACACACCAGCAATGGACGTGACTCTGCCCATAGGGCCTGGGCCTTGTAAAATGCCTGGGAAATTAGGAAAGGCAAAAGAAATGGGGCAAGAGAGGGAGGAGGAGGGATACACAGTACAAAACATTCCAAGAGAGTGTACAACAGAGGGAGGAGTGAAAAGGTTACATATCTAAAATATATACAATACCAGTCAAGTTTGGACACACCTATTCATTCCAGGATTTTTCTTTATTTTACTATTTTCTACATTGTAGAATAATAGCGAAGACATCAAAACTATGAAATAACACATATGGAAACACGTAGTAACCAAAAAAAGTGTTAAACAAATCAAAATATATTTTATATTTGAGATTCTTCAAAGTAGCCACGCTTTGCCTTGATGACAGCTTTGCATACTCTTGGCATTCTCTCAACCAGCTTCATGAGGTAGTCACCTGGAATACATTTCAATTAACAGGTGTGCCTTGATCAAAGTTATTTTGTGGCATTTCTTTCCGTCTTAATGCATTTGAGCCAATCAGTTGTGTTGTGTCAAGAACTTTGAAAGTTTCTTTAAGTGCAGTCGCAAAAAACCATGAAGAGCAATGATGAAACTGGCTCTCATAAGGAGTAGAGTAGGTAGGTGAACAGATGATCTCCGCATGTGTGGTTCCCACCGTGAAGCATGGGGGAGGTGTGAAGGTGTGGGGGTGCTTTGCTGGTGACACTGTCTGTGATTTATTTAGAATTCAAGGCACACTTAACCAGCATGGCTACCACAGCATTCTGCAGTGATACGCCATCCAATCTGGTTTGCGCTTAGGGGGACTATAATTTGCTTTTCAACAGGACAATGAACCAGCACACCTCCAGGCTGTGTAAGGGCTATTTGACCAAGAAGGAGAGTGATGGAGTGCTGCATCAGATGACCTGGCTTCAACAATCACCCAACCTCAACCCAATTGAGATTGTTTGGGATGAGTTGGACCGCAGAGTGAAGGAAAAGCAGCCAACAAGTGCTCAGCATATGTGGGAACTCCTTCAAGACTGTTGGAAAAGCATTCCAGGTGAAGCTGGTTGAGAGAATGCCAAGAGTGTGCAAAGCTGTCATCAAGGCAAAGGGTGGCTACTTTGAAGAATCTAAAATATATCATATATTTTGATTTGTTTATCACTTTTTTGGTTACTACATGATTCTATATGTGTAATTTCATAGTTTTGATGTCTTCACTATTATTCTAAATTGTAGAAAATAGTAAAAATAAAGAAAAACCCTTGAATGAGTAGGTGTGTCCAAACTTTGACTGGTACTGTAAGTGACTACAACTACCGGTGCTGACCCACACAACAGTTATCCACTACAGGGTGAGGAAGACCTAGTCAAAACACTGAATCACAAGCACTGCTTTAAATGAACGGATAAATATATATTCCCTCTCTCTCTCCCCTGGTCTCTCATTTACCCATCCTTACTTTGTTGCTTGGCAAGGACGTTGAGGGGGGGTTGTTTGGGTTCGGAGGAGAGGAGTGAGTCCATGTTCACGAGTGAAGCTCCTGCGCCAAGGAACCAAGCTGGCGATTTGTTGCTTTTGTCTGCGGCGGCTCCATTGTCTGTAGAGAGAGAGCAAATATTATTGTGATATACAATAAGAGATTGATATAAGATTTTGCCAAACCCTAGAGGAATCATTGCCTATGGGTGGGAAGTATAAATATGAGCAAGGATGGGTTTCACCAGACAAGGATGTGTTAAGTATAGTGTTGGAGACAGACAGAGGGAAGACAGATGGAGTGCTAACACACAAAGAAAAACATTCATGGAATCTGTGAGCGTAACCAAACATGCGTGACTGAAAAAGGGAATACAGCGTTTAACTAAGGGACTTAGGAATCCAAAAAAATCATCTTACCCCAGGACACATCAATTGCCGACTATCCCAGAGAAAGAAAAAGGAGCACTCAGATATCTGCATGCAAGGATGTTGGAGGCTTATTGCCTGGACAAAAAGACAGGCTTACATTGCGGCGTATCAGACGCCTTCCTCAGAGCTTGGAGGCCTTTAGGAAGCATACATTACTACAGTATATTACCTGTGCCATTACTTGGAGCTCCCCATGGGTCAGAGTTCATAGTGTCTGTAGTGGTGGAAGCCCCTCCATCTCCCCAGGGGTCACTTGTTGATGCTGTGTCTGTGGGAGCAGCAGTTGCACCCCAAGGGTCACTGGCGGTGGGCGGAGTCGATGCTGGGGGAAAGGGGAAGGGGTTAAACCAATCTAATGGGGAACTCCAACCCAAAAATGTAAATATGGTAATTGTGCTCTCCATCTTAAAAATGACTATATATTAATTTCCTATCGTGTGTTTAACTTTAGGATTGAGCCAAAATCTGTATTAAGAGCACGTGTGATGATGTCACAAGGTTATAACCATTACCAGTAGTTCATCAACTACTTCTCAGACAGAGTTCAGTGTGTAAAATCGGAGGGCCTGTTGTCCGGACCTCTGGCAGTCTCTATGAGGGTACCACAGGGTTCAATTCTCGGACCGACTCTTTTCTCTGTTTATATCAACGATGTTGCTCTTGCTGCGGGTGATTCCCTGATCCACCTCTACGCAGACGACACCATTCTGTATACATCTGGCCCTTCTTTGGACACTGTGTTAACTAACCTCCAAACGAGCTTCAATACCATACAAAACTCCTTCCGTGGCCTCCAACTGCTCTTAAACGCTAGCAAAACCAAATGCATGCTTTTCAACCGTTTGCTGCCCGCACCCGCCAGCCCGACTAGCATCACTACTCTGGACGGTTCTGACCTAGAATACGTGGACAACTACAAATACCTAGGTGTCTGGCTAGACTGTAAACTCTCATTCCAGACTCATATCAAACATCTCCAATCCAAAATCAAATCTAGAATCGGCTTTCTATTTCGCAACAAAGCCTCCTTCACTCACGCCGCCAAACTTACCCTAGTAAAACTGACTATCCTACTGATCCTCGACTTCGGCGATGTCATCTACAAAATAGCTTTCAATACTCTACTCAGCAAATTGGATGCAGTCTATCACAGTGCCATCCGTTTTGTTACCAAAGCGCCTTATACCACCCACCACTGCGACCTGTATGCTCTAGTCGGCTGGCCCTCGCTACATACTCATCGCCAGACCCACTGGCTCCAGGTCATCTACAAGTCTATGCTAGGTAAAGCTCCGCCTTATCTCAGCTCACTGGTCACGATAACAACACCCACCCGTAGCACGCGCTCCAGCAGGTATATCTCACTGGTCATCCCCAAAGCCAACACCTCCTTTGGCCGCCTTTCCTTCCAGTTCTCTGCTACCAGTGACTGGAACGAATTGCAAAAATCGCTGAAGCTGGAGACTTACATTTCCCTCACTAACTTTAAACATCAGCTATCTGAGCAGCTAACCGATCGCTGCAGCTGTACATAGTCCATCTGTAAATAGCCCACCCAATCTACCTACCTCATCCCCATATTGTTTTTATTTACTTTGCTGCTCTTTTGCACACCAGTATCACTGCTTACACACCATCATCTGCTCATCAACATCTGCTCATCTATCACTCCAGTGTTAATCTGCTAAATTGTAATTACTTTGCTACTATGGCCTATTTATTGCCATACCTCCTCATGCCATTTGCACACACTGTATATAGACTTTCCTTTTTTTTCTATTGTGTTATTGACTGTACGCTTGTTTATTCCATGTGTAACTCTGTGTTGTTGTTTGTGTCGCACTGCTTTGCTTTATCTTGGAACAGGTCGCAGTTGTAAATGAGAACTTGTTCTCAACTAGCTTACCTGGTTAAATAAAGGTGAAATAAAAAAATAACCATTACTCCTTACCTGGTGGTCCCCATGCGTCATCATCAGCCTTCGAGTCATCGCCAAATGGATCTGCGGGGGGAGAGGCAGCTGTGGTCCCCTCGTCTCCCCAGGGATCAGCCTTCTTTTCGGACGGTGGATTGGATGGAGCACCCCATGCATCTGAAGCCTCGGTTGGTGGACTGGATGGTGCCCTAAAAGGATCAGCACCTTTCGTTGGGGTATTCAATGGGGCCCCAAAAGGATCAGAATTGTCTTTTGGCATATTGGATGGTGCCGAAAATGGATCCTCTTTTGGTGCCCCAAACGGATCGGCTCCATCTTTAGACATATTGGATGGTCCTGAAAAGGGATCATCTTTTGGTGCCCCAAATGGATCGGAACCACCTATTGGTGTATTGGATGGTGCTGAAAAGGGATCATCTTTTGGTGCCCCAAACGGATCAGAACCACCTTTTGGTGTGTTGGAGGGTGCTGAAAAGGGATCATCTTTTGGTGCCCCAAACGGATCAGAACCACCTTTTGGTGTATTGGATGGTGCTGAAAAGGGATCATCTTTCGGTGCCCCAAATGGATCGGAACCATCTTTTGGTGTATTGGATGGTGCTGAAAAGGGATCATCTTTTGGTGCCCCAAACGGATCAGCTTCAACTTTAGATGATGCATTGGATGGTGCAGAAAATGGATCAGAACCATCTATTGTAGCTGCAAAAGGATCTGAACCATCTGTTGGGGCACTGGCTGGCGCCGCAAAAGGATCTGCTTCTTCTGTTGTAGCATTAGATGGTGCACCCCATGCCTCCTCGGATGGCGCTTTGGATGATCCGCCCCATGCATCCTCGGATGGAGCTTTGGACGCAACCCCCCAAGGATCAGGAGCGGGTGTTTTGGCTGCTGCACCCCATGCATCCTCTGATGGTTCATCTGCCCCGCCAAAGGCGTCAGCAACTTTTCCTGCTTTGGCGGCATCCTCCCATTCAAGCTCTTCCTTGGTCATCTTTGACTGCAATGACATAAGTGATTGGACAATCATGATGTCAAACACACATTTATTTGGTAGATGATCCAAAATTGTCCTAAGTGTACAATCATTTACTGAAGTCCAAATAAAGGGAGAAATCAGACTATTGAAGTGTAAAACTAACCCGTCGTTCCTCCTCTTTTTTCTGGGCCTCTATTCTCAGTTTTTCTTGCTTCTTGGCCTCAAAGCTGGCGGCGAGGTCAGCCACAGAAGGGATGTTGGCCAGGGAGGGGAGCCCGGTGGCTCCTGGGACATACACTGGCTTGTAGTTGGGGTCCTTGGGGTCGTTGGGGTCGTCCGAGGAGGCTGTGGGAAGAGCACGATAAGATATAGCATGATAAGATACATTATGTCAAACAGGGTTGGGGTTCAATTCAGGTTTCAATTGAAGAAATTGCTTATTGTTTTCTGTGAGATTTTCCGGAATGTTTTAAGAGAAATGGGTCAAATGAAGTCTCTCAAATGTAGAGTGTGTGCTCTCTAATGCTCACCAGTGGCGTTCTTTGAGATCTTGTCTCTGGTCTTGAGCGCAGACTCTCGCTCTTCCTTTAGTTTCTCGTCGTCCTCCATAAGAACCAGTACTACCTTGGCCTTCTCCCTCACGTTCACCCCCTGTGAAGGATAGCATGAGCAGACCTTAGCACGTACCGCTAGGCAGCTCTCTTTCTGGAGCATGGGGCTCCCTAAGTGTAACTGTACCAAATTAGTATGGGAAAGCTCAACATCAGAAAAGAAGTGGCCAGTGTATGAATGGCAAAGCACTGTGTTAGCTTAGATGTTAGTAGAGCCAGATACTTCCAAGCCTCACTCACTTATTGGACTGGTTTCCCGGGCCGGTTTAAACCTATTCCTGTTCTACAAAGCACTTTCACTGGAGATTTTCTGAATGTACTAATCATAAAAGTGATGCTAATTTTGTCATTTTTATTAGGATCCCTATTAGCTAACGCCGTAACGCTAGCTAATCTTCCTGGGGTCCAACACCAATTAACAAGACATTACAAACAACCACAATCAAGACTTCAAACATTCAACAAGTAGACAATACAGATAATTAAAATACCTGACAGGAAACACATTTAACATTCAGTTGATACTTTCTATTTCCTGTCCAGTCATATGGTCTATCACATTCGATGTTCTTTTATTTTTTTCTTGAAGGTGGATTTACTTTTTGCCTGAGAAATATGGATTGGTAAAAAGTTCCATTTAGCTATAGCTCTATATAAAACTGTAGATTTAAAGCGATTTGTCCTTGGCTTGAGTTGTTTTAGCTGCCCTGAATTTGCCTGTCTGGTTTGGTGGTTATGCGTGTTGCTAATATGTACTAATTGGACTGAGAAACACTGTGTTGTTTTTTTTTTTTTTAAATATAGCATTCCTAAAGAAAATCAGAAGACTAGATAGTAATTTGTTTTTAACGTGAAGCCATGAGAGATTCGGATGCATTTTAATAATATTAATTCAGTTAGAGCAATGACGAGATAATCTGGAGATAAAAGTTATGCTAATGGTAATTATGAATACGTAAATTCGCTCACAGTTAATTTCTCAAGTGGGGAGGCTTAAAGTAATACCTTGGAGATGGAACTTGCATATCAGAGGAGTTGGTGGGACAAACATGCATTTAGCAAGCTTTAGTACCTGATCTTTCCCATCCTTGTCCTGGAAACGGAACTCTGTTAGCGCTTTCACAATGTAGACGTTGTCCTTCATCGTATTCAGAACGCGGTCTGAGCCCGTCTTTAACAGGTTCTCCAACAGGGTCAACGACTGCAGTTGGGGGATGGGAGTAAAAAAAACTAAATAGGGAATCAAGATGATCATCGCCTACTCCTTAAAAACACTCTCAGAAACATGATCCCTGCATGGAGCAATCGTCAGCAGGAAAATAAATACATCATTCATAAAAATGTAAGATGGCACCACAGTGAAATCCAAGACGTGCCAGAAAAATATGGCGAAGATGGGAGCGTTTTTATGAAATTACAAGTGGATTGTAAAAGTTGAGAAAGATTACAAAATACAGTACCAGTCAAAAGTTTGGACACACATTGCAGGGTTTTTCTTTATTTTTTACATTGTAGAATAATAGTGAAGACATCAAAACTATGAAATAACACATATGAAATCATGTAGTTACCAAAAAATTTGTGGAATTTCTTTCCTTCTTAATGCGTTTGAGCCAATCAGTTGTGTTGTGACAAGGTAGGGGTGGCAAACAGAAGATAGACCTATTTGGTAAAAGACCAAGTCCATATTATTGCAAGAACAGCTCAAATAAGCAAAGAGAAACAACAGTCCATCATTATTTTAAGACATGAAGGTCAGTCAATCTGGGAAATGTCAAGGACTTCGAAAGTGCAGTCGCAAAAACCATCAAGCGCTATGATGGAACTGGCTCTCATGAGGACCGCCACAGGAAAGGAAGACCCAAAGTTAGTTAACACTAAGTTCATTAGTGTTAACAGCTTTAGAAATTGCAGCCCAAATAAATGCTGCACAGAGTTCAAGTAACAGACACATCTCAACATCAACTGTTCAGAGGAGACTGCGTGAAGCCAGCCTTCAAGGTCTATTTGCTGCAAAGAAACCACTACTAAAGGACACCAATAAGAAGAAGAGACTTGCATGGGCCAAGAAACACGAGCAATGGACATTAGACTGGTGGAAATTTGTCCTTATGAGTCCAAATTTCAGAATTTTGGTTCCAACCGTTGTCTTTGTGAGAAGCAGAGTCGCTTGACCAGCAACACGTACCAGTATTGTGGAAAAACTCAATAAATATAACAATTCCTAAAGCATCTAATCCCTCTGTGCTGAATGACTACTGTCTTGTTGCCTTGACATCCTTAGTAATCAAATGCGTTAAGAAAATTGTGAAAAGTCCTATTCTCAGCGTCATCCAGAAGCTCCTCGACCCATTTCAGTTTGCCTATCAGCCCAACAGAGGAGTCGATGATGCCATTCTTACTCTCCTCAACATGGTCTACAGACATCTAGAGGGTGTGCCCTCCTCAACATGGTCTATAGACATCTAGAGGGTGTACTCTCCTCAACATGGTCTATAGACATCTAGAGGGTGTACTCTCCTCAACATGGTCTACAGACATCTAGAGGGTGTACTCTCCTCAACATGGTCTACAGACATCTAGAGGGTGTACTCTCCTCAACATGGTCTATAGACATCTAGAGGGTGTACTCTCCTCAACATGGTCTATAGACATCTAGAGGGTGTACTCTCCTCAACATGGTCTACAGACATCTAGAGGGTGTACTCTCCTCAACATGGTCTATAGACATCTAGAGGGTGTACTCTCCTCAACATGGTCTACAGACATCTAGAGGGTGTGCTCTCCTCAACATGGTCTATAGACATCTAGAGGGTGCCAAATCCCCTGTCAGAGTTTTGTTTGTTGGCTTTTCTTCTGCCTTCAACACAATCCAGCCTTACATTCTGGCACAGAGACTCATTCAGGACTTCTCCTTAGATTGGGGGCTGGTTTTGTGGCTGTTGGACTCCCTGAGCCACCGGTCACAGCGGGTCAAGGTGGATCCCCACGTGTGGGACATACGCACCACCAACACAGGCTCTCCTCAGGGATGTGTTTTGTCCCCACTCCTGTACATCTTATACACTAATAGTTGTACTAGTTCCCATACTGACAGACACCTTGTTAAGTTCGCTGATGACACTGCCCTTGATCAGCCTGTTGCATGATGATGAGGAACACCATGGCCCGGTCCTAAATGACTTGGTAGTGGTGTGACCAATCACACGTGGTCCTCAATATCAATAAGACCAAAGAGATGTGCATAGACTTCAGGAAGCATACAACACCTACCTCTGCAACATCTATTAGAGGTCAGAACATAGAGATTGTAGAGGAATACACATATCTGTGTGTCCTCTTGGACAATAAGCTTCAGCGGAGTAAATGTGCAGACCTGATCTACAAAAAGAGTCAACAGAGACTGTACTTTCTCAACAAGCTGGGATCTTTTAATGTTAATTGTACTTTACTGACTCTGTCTTACAAATCTTTCATTGAGAGTATTTTCACTTTTTGTATTGTTTGTTGGTTTGGCAATGCCACTGTCAGCCAGAGAAATATGCTGAGAAGGATTATCACCACAGCAAGCAAGGTACTTGGAGTCAATCAGACAAGGCCTGGATGAGATCTTTAAGATCAGGGCCTTCCGCAAGGCTCACAAAATAATTTGACCCAAGCCACCCCCTGTACCCAAACTTTAAACTACTCCCCTCTGGGCGCAGGTACCCCTCAGCAGGAAAAACAGAACTAGACAATAATTTGTGCCAGGTGTGATATCCCACCTAAATAATTCGGGCTAATGTTCCTATCGACCCAGTAAAGCCAGCAGGCTAGTCCCTTTTTATTGGTATGTAACCGATACGAAAGTTGTATTGTCAATTTGGTTTGTTATTTAAACGTCACTTTAAACGTGTACATGACACTGCAACAACATTTCCCCATTGGGACAATAAAGTCAGTAAAGTAGGTGAACGGATGATCTACACATGTGTGGTTCCCACAGTGAAGCATGGAGGAGGTGTGATGGTGCTTTGCTGGTGACACTGTCAGTGATTTATTTAGAAATCAAGGCACACTTAACCAGCATGGCTACCACAGCATTCTGCAGCGATACACCATCCCATCTGGTTTGCGCTTAGTGGGATTATCATTTGTTTTTCAACAGGACAATGACCCAAAACACACCACCAGGCTGTGTAATGGCTATTTTACCAAGGAGAGCGATGCATCAGATGACCTGGCCTCCAAAATTATCCGACCTCAACCAAATTGAGATGGTTTGGGATGTGTTGGACCACAGAGTGAAGGAAAAGCATCCATCAAGTGCTCAGCATATGTGGGAACTGCTTCAAGACTGTTGGAAAAGCATTCCTCATAAACCTGGTTGAGAGAATACCAAGAGTGTGCAAAGCTGTCATCAAGGCAAAGGCTGGCTACTTTGAAGGTTACTTTTTTGGTAAGTACACGATTCCTTATGTGTTATTTCATACCTTATGTCTTCACTATTATTCTACAATGTAGAAAATAGTCAAAATAAAGAAAAACCCTTGAAATGGGTAGGTGTGTCCAAACTTTTGACTGGTACCGTGTACGTCCGATGCCAATATAAATACTGTAGACGAAATGTATTTGTATCTGATTTGTGGCGAAAGAAACAAGAAAGTGTTAAATAATATATATATATAAGTTTTACAAAGCTCTCAACCACAAAAACCACCAACCTACTTGAATAAGAGAACATAATATTACAGGAAGCATGGACTGAACAGAAATATAAAAGCACCATTCCTATACAAAGGCTTGATATCGACATTGTCGTCTCTGAAAGGTAACCACACTGAAGTGATCGGTACCAGTAACTCAAACCCAATGCGTCATAGCAATCCACCCCACCAAAGGCAAGATAAATAAATCATTTGATGTGACGGAAAAAGAGAGAGGCGTGGTTCTATCCAGCACTGGTTGATGAACTGAGCTGTTCAGCAGGGTAGCGCATCAATTATTCAGAATAAAGTTTCAGAATAAAGAATGCATACAACCAGTGAGCCATACAGTACGAACAACTTTGACGTTATGATGAGTAGATGTACATCTGTAGATTAGATTCTTGTATTCACAATCTAAATCTTTCGAACTATAAATATGTGTAATTATACCCCTTTTGGCCTCACCTTGTAGATGTGCCTCCAGTTCTTGTCGTCTTTGAGGCGTTTCCACAGCATGGTCATGATCTCATTGCAGGCCACCACATTGTAGGTGAGGTCCGAGATGTCGGCCATCTGCGAGCTGGAGGGGCCCCAGGGGTCATTGGAGGTGGCCTCCCTCACCTGACAGACATACAGCAGTGTTAACACAGATTATTTTCCAGACGGAGAACAAAGACTCCCCTATTTGACCTAGATAGTTTGTGTATATGCATTGATATGTAGGCTACGTGTGCCTTTTTAAAAATGTTATATAGTTCTGTCCTTGAACTGTTCTTGTCTAATGATGTTCTGTATTATGTCATTCTGTAATATGTTTCATCTTTTGTGTGGACCCCAGGAAGAGTAGCTGCTGCTTTTGCAACAGCTAATGGGGATCCTTATAAAATACCAAATACCATCCAGGCCTTCTGGCACCAAACTTGTACTATATAATTGTAGGAAAATACTGGTGATAGAGTCACTGGTGTTACAGACAGGGGTAGCAGATGGAGGACTTACCCATGCTCTGCTACAAAGGGTGTGTCTTATTTCAGAACGATGCTGCAAAGGCACTTCAGAATGCTGACAGTGTCAACTGAACAGCAGGGGAGGCCATTCTTACCCTACAAGGGCCAGTGTGGATGCAGGCTTTTGCCCCAGCCAACCAGTACTAACTCGATTCTACTAAATTAAAGCCTGATCCAGGACTGCGATCAGTTGAATCATGTGTGCTACTAATTGGCTGGCACAAAAGCCTGAACCCTCACCAGCCCTTGCAAGGTAAAATGACCCACCCTTGGTACAGCATTTAGAGGAGAGAAAGAGAGGGATAGAGTGAAGATGAAGGGAAGTATGTAGAGTAGTAGAGAGTGAGAGGAAGATGAGACAAATCAAGAGGAAATCAGAGAGCAAAGGATAGAGAGCGAGAAAAGAGAGAGAGCGAAGGGGAAAGGAAAGGAGGAAAGACAAGATGGGCGACGATGGAAAGTAAGTCATATCCTTTACCTTGACCTCAGCCTCAGAGAAGTTCTGAACGAGGTTCTTCAATTGTCGGCGTAGCATAGAGGACGTCATGGTGCCTGATGGGGTGTCTCAAACCACAAGGACCTAGTCAGGATAAAGACTAGTAAAAGCATATACACACACCTTTCACTCATATATTAACCATGCCGCTTCAGTCTTGCCTCGCGTAACACCAGACATGTACATGTCTGTAACACAGGAGAAGCTGCTCGGCACTTAGCCCAAATCATGCTGCTTATACCTCTGCTTACCTATTGAAATAAAACGGACTGTGGGTGATGTCAAAGAAGCGAGTCTCTCTTTCGATCTGCTCTCACTGGATGCTCATTCTGTTAGCCTCTCTCCACGACAACATTGGGTCCCAGCACACACAGATCTGGAAAATAATTATCCTAAAAAGGGAGCAAAGCAATGACAAAGCTATAGGCAACTTCACATTGGCATGCCACTGGGCAACAAATTGTATCACCCAGTCATGCAATGGTTAGCTTTGTGTTTTTAAATGTAAATACCAAACAGAAAAATGTCAAAAGCAGCCTAGTAACTAGACATCGTCATGATTGTAACCAAATCAACGCCATTCATGTTAGCAAAAGGCTAAACTAGCTTAGTAGCTAGCTAGCGTCATGCAATGCCAATGTAATGCCGACAAATCCAGGATCTACAGTGCTACAGATTAGCTATGCACCCGAGTAGGCTACTGTCGATTTAGCATGCTATTTGGCAATATTCTTATTGAAGAACAGTAATTACGATAGATCAACCAAGCTACTGTCTGCATCACGATTCAGAACCATGGACAGCTACCGTAGCTAGCCAACGTCAGTGCATCTTCATGGCTGTCGAATGTTGTTTTCATCCAAGCTTTAGCGTAGCAAGCAATCTAACCAGTTAGCTATCAATGACAGCCGTCTAATGACAACGACAGCTTGGAAAATATAGCTTTGGTAAACTTCTAAGGAGAGCGGACACTTTTAAGATAACATGCTTCCATTGGGTATCCATGTTTCATATGATTTTGCGTGTATTTGAAAGGAATACGAACCTTCGGGATGCTTTCAGGGATCTGCTAAGAACTACAATTTCCGCTTCCGTCTGCAATCCGCACCTGACCTGTCTAAAAGACCACTCCCCCTACTTAATAATCACGAGAACGTTACATTGTTGTCAATAAAATTAAACAATGTGGCAATAATGTAACGTTGTCTCTATTGGGACTGAAACAAATACTATGTTTGCTTCTTTGTTCTTCCACAAATGAACTGATTATCCTTGGGAGCAGTCATGCCTGTTTCTCATAAAGTATGTGTTTATTGAGCATTTTCTGGGTCTCAAAAGTGTACATAAACAGCTGTTTGCCATATTTACCTATGCCATCTATGGGTGCTTACACATCTAGCCTATTAATACATATTATTGGAAGAGGGATGCTGCCTTAAAACATTGGGGGATGTGCGCAGGGTCAATGCATCCATTGATGGAGCACAAACTCTGCTCTGGAATCCCCATCACGTCATCGCCGTCTTGTGAGTATATAGGCCACTCGCAAAAAAACCGAAAGGAACTATAAATAAGCCACACATCAATTTAATTTACATCAAGATGGCGACCGAGGGCGAATACGAGTCGATCCTTTGCGTTAAACCCGACGTCAACGTTTATCGAATACCACCGAGGGCTACAAATCGTGGATACAGGTAAATATAAAGGGTTGGCCCATATTTAGGGTGTTGGACAAAAACCGCGGTGCCGGTGGTTCTATCTGTGGTCATGGTGCTGCATCGTGTGTGTGCCCATCTGTCTGTGCGCTAAGTGGATGTTAACAGCAGTTGACGTGTGTCTAATATTTGTTTTGCGTAGGCCTACGACTCACTAATTATTCTGCTCCATTGGTAATATTGATGTTACTCTCGCAAAGCTGGCACTATCAGTGCGGATGAATCGACAGTGTATGGCATGATATGTGTATTTGCGTGTGCTGTTTATCAGCATAATTTAACCAGAAAATGTATTGACAGCAAATGTTATATGGATGTATATTAGGTGATAAATAGCCCTATATCCATGGGCCTATAATACAAGGCTCCCGATCATTCTACACCAGTCTATTATGATAGTAACATTGATTACAGAATAGCTCAAATAATGAAACCAATGTATATTAAAGGCATCTGAAACAAACAGTTCAAGGCTGCCAGGGAGAAAGTAGAGTAGTTTCAGCAGACTACTGTTTTCAGTCTGGCCTATATGTGTGTGGCCCAGTTAAATGTAGGCTAAATGGTTTTAAATGAAATTCTCAAAAACCGTACATTATCTGATATGCTATTAATTGGGGGTTGTGATCTTCATAATAGTCTTGCTTCAGCCTTCAGGAATTATAAGAACAAGACAATTGGGTCAATTCAGAATTCTCTCCATATTGTACAGTACTATTTGTTACAAAAGCTGGTCTGAGAACAGTTGGAATAGGCACTGTTTACTGACCTTCTGACCTACTGCCTGTTTTGCCTTGTTATTGGCTACCTCTGACCTGGGTATTTCCTGTAGGGCAGCAGACTGGAAACTGGATGTGCCCGATTGGTCAGGGCGCATGCGGATCACGGCGAAGGGGAAAGTGGCCTACATCAAACTGGAAGAGAAAGTCTCAGGTGTGAGAGTCGTGTGTGTGTGTGTGTGTGTGTGTGGGTGGGTGGGTGGGTGGCAGGCACAGGTGCCTCTTTGTCCCAACATTGCTCATTAGGGCCCTTTCAAAGTAGCTAGTAAAATGAACTTCATACAGCATATCTGTGGTTTATTATTATGATTGTGTTTCTCCTCCCATCCTGCAGGGGAGCTGTTCGCTCAGGCCCCTGTCACAGAGTATCCCGGCATCGCAGTTGAAACCGTAAGCGACTCCAGTCGCTACTTTGTCCTGCGAATACAGGATGACAATGGTGTGTGTGTGTGTGTGTATGAGTGAAGAACCCCTCACTGTGCGTTCATAGCTATGTCAGCCTTTTACACAAGTCAGATAGTTATGTCAGCCTCCTTTAGCAGGTTTTAGTACTTTCATCAGTCTATGTCAACATATTTTTTCTGATCACAGTGCGCTCATAGAGTTTGTCAGCTCTCCTCAAGTGTAAGTTTACTCTACACTTACAGTACCGGTCAAAAGTTTGGACACACTGACTCATTCAAGGGTTTTTCTTTATTTTTACTATTTCTACAATGTAGAATAATAGTGAAGACTTCAAAACTATGACATAACACATGGAATCATGTAGTAACCAAAAAAGTGTTAAACAAATCAAAATATGTTATATTTGAGATTCTTCAAAGTAGCCAACCTTTGCCTTGATGACAGCTTTGCACACTCTTGGCATTCTCTCAACCACCTTCACCTGGAATGCTTTTCCTTTATTCTTGAAGGAGTTACCACATGCTGAGCACTTGTTGGCTGCTTTTCCTGCTGTGGTAGCCATGCTGGTTAAGTGTGCCTTGAATTCTAAATAAATCACTGACAGCGTCACCAGCAAAGCACCATCACACCTCCTCCATGCTTCACGGTGGGAACTACACATGCAGAGATCATCAGTTCACCTACTCTGCGGCTCACAAAGACACAGCAGTTGGAACCAAAATTCTCAAATTTGGACTCATCAGACCGAAGGACAGATTTCCACCGGTCTAATGTCCATTCCTCGTGTTTCTTGGCCCAAGCAAGTCTCTTCTTCTTATTGGTGTCCTTTTAATAGTGGTTACTTTGCAGCAATTTGACCATGAAGACCTGATTCACGCAGGCTCCTCTGAACAGTTGATGTTGAGATGTGTCTGTTACTTGAACTGTTACTTGAACGCATTTATTTGGTTTGCAATTTCTGCGGCTGGTAACTCTAATAAACCTATCCTCTGCAGCAGAGGTAACTCTGGGTCTTCCTTTCCTGTGGTGGTCCTCATGAGAGCCAGTTTCATCATAGCGCTTGATGGTTTTTGCAACTGCACTTGAAGAAACTTTCAAAGTTCTTGAAATGCTCCGTGTCTTAAAGTAATGATGGACTGTCATTTCAATTTGAGCTGTATGGACGTGGTCTTTTACCAACTAGGGCTATCTTCTCAAACGCATTAAGGTGGAAAGAAATTCCACAAATTAACTTTTAACAAGCCACACCTGTTAATTGAAAAGCATGAGAGAATGCCAATAGTGTGCAAAGCTGTCATCAAGGCAAAGGGTGGCTACTTTGAAGAATCTCAAATATAACATATATTTTGATTTGTTTAAACACTTCCTTTGGTTACCACATGATTCCATGTGTGTTATTTCATCGTTTTGATGTCTTCACTATTATTCTACAATGTAGAAAATAGTAAAAATAAAGAAAACTCTGGAAGGAGTAGGTGTGTCCAAACTTTTGACTGGTACTGTATGTCAGCTCGATGTCAATGAACTCATACAGCTATGTCAACCTACTCTCTCAGGCCGCAGTGCGTTTATTGGTGTTGGATTCGGGGACAGAGGGGACTCTTTTGACTTCAACGTGTCTTTGCAGGACCACTTTAAGTAAGTGATGGAAGGGGTCACTCCAGGGACAATGTGACTGTCAAGGCACTCAAACATTGGCGCTTCGCCATCTCCCACTAATAACAAACACACGTACTGTGGTCTGTCTGCAGCATAAGTTGCCAGCCAAAACAACGTGTCATTGCGTTTGCTTGTTCCAGATGCTGCAGTTTTCAAAACAGCTGATGTTACATTGCTTTTTCCTGTGTCAGTGCAGTCAATATTGTGTGTGTTACAGGTGGGTGAAACAAGAGAATGAGATCAGCAAAAACCCTCAGGGGACAGCTTTGGGACCAAAGCTGGACTTGGGATTTAAAGACGGACAAACCATCACCCTTAATATTGGGGTAAAGACCAAGCACAATTGAACTAGATCATTCTTGTAGAAATTGTATAACAAAATCCTAGCCCTTGCCGCTGGGGTCTGTTTGGGATTGGCCATTTGGCTTTTCCCCAACACCAATATTCCTTCAGAATTCCAATCTTGTTTTCTCTCTCATCCTTTCTCTCTTCAAGCAAGGCAAAAAGAGGGATAAGCCACGCCCACAGGGGGCAGGTGGGCTCGGTCTCCTACCGCCACCACCAAAAGGAAAGATGGCTCCTCCTCCTTCCTCTGCCTTCTCCAATTACAACACAGTGCCTCAAACAGGAGGCTCAGATACGGGTACATCAGTTAAAACTCTCAATAAAGCCTTGATAAACTTCTCTATAGCTAAATAAAGCTTTGATTGGTAAACTACATGGCCACATTAGTGGATTCGGCTATTTCAGCCACTCCCATTGCTGACAGGTGTATAAAATTGATCACACAGTCATACAATCTCCATAGACAAACATTGGCAGTAGATTGGCCCGTAGTATGACTTTCAACGTAGCACTGTCATAGGATGCCACCTTACCAACAAGTCAGTTCATCAGATTTCTGCCCTGCTAGAGCTGCCCCGGTCAACTATAAGTGCTGTTATTGTGAAGTGAAAATGTCTAGGATCAACAAAAGCTCATCCGCGAGGTGTTAACCACACAAGCTCACAGAACGGGACCGCCGTGTGCTGAACTGCGTAGCACATAGAAATTGTCTGTCCTCGGTTGCAACACTCACTACCGAGTTCCAAACTGCCTCCTGGAAGCAACGTTAGCACAAGAACTGTTCATCGGGAGCTTCATGAAATGGGTTTCCATGGCCGAGCTGCCTCACACAAGCATAAGATCACCATGCGCAATGCCAAGCGTCAGCTGAAGTGGTTTTAAACTGGACAGAATTGAAGCAGTGGAAAGGCGTTCTCTGGAGTGATGAATCACGCTTCACCATCTGGCAGTCCGACGGACAAATCTGGGTTTTAGTGGATGCCAGGAGAACGCTACCTGCCCAAATGCATAGTGGAGGAGGAATAATGGTCTGGGGCTGCTTTTCAAGGTCCGGGCTAGGCCCATTCGTTCCAGTGAAGGGAAATCTTAATGCTACTGCATATAGGGCGATTCTGTGCTTCCTACTTTGTGGCAACTGATTGGGGAAGGCCCTTTTCTGTTTTAGCATGACAATGCCCCCGTGCACAAAGTGAGATCCATACAGAAATGGTTTGTCGAGATCGGTGTGGAAGAACTTGACTGGCCTGCACAGAGCCCTGACCTCAACTCCATTGAACACCTTTTGGGATGAATTGGAACACCGACTGCGAGCCAAGCCTAATCGCCCAACATCAGTGCCCGACCTCACTAATGCTGTCGTTGCTCAATGGAAGCAAGTCCCCACAGCAATGTTCCAACATCTAGTGGGAAGCCTTCCCAGAAGAGTGTAGGCTGTTATAGCAGACACTCCATATTAATGCCCATGATTTGAAATGAGATGTCCGACGAGCATGTAGTGTCCCTGTAGTATAGCTTTTGGCCATGTAGTGTAGCTTTGATTGTTCATTTTTCTCTCTCTCTGTGTCGTGTGTCTCTTTCTCAATTCAAAGGGCCTTTATTGGCATGGAAAACATGTTATCATTGTTTATTTCACTTGCTTTGGCAATCACAAATGAACAGTTAACACAAACATTTCAGGAGTTTCTCTCTCTCTCTAGGCTGTTTGCTAGATCTGGACAGTAGTAACTCCAACACTGTGGTCCAACCATCCAACCCCAGCAGTGATCTTTGGGGAAACTTCTCCTCTCCTACAAGGTAACTTGTTAGAACTGTCTGTGACGGAGCTTATTTGAGCTTTTTTTTCTTGTTATGCTATGACATACTGATATATGCTTGATATACTGTAATACCAGCATTGCTATGAGTCAATCAGCCTGTAAAAATAGTCTCTTCATCTTCAGTTCGCTCCCTCCAACATCGCGACAAGAGCACACGCCGAATTGGGGCCAGTTTTGAGTGCACATCATCGCCTTTTTCATTTGTCTCCATCGCTGAACGCAACGCCTCCCTCCGTCGCTACAAACACAGTCAAAGCAAACTTTCCAAAAGTCAAAGAACACTATGCACGTCTAGAAAGTCTTTATCAAATCTAAGAATGGATGTACACTACAATCTCCTCCCAAAGTAAAAATAATAATAAAAAGTAATATTAGGGATAATAATGCAACTCTATTGCAAATATTCAATATTTTGTCATATGAGCTTCATGGTATGTCTTCAATATATCCTAAGGGCTATGATGATAGGATCTTCAGTAGCAGCAATTTTACAGTACTGCTTTTTACCCGGCAACAGCGCCCTCTTGTTAATGTTTACCTAAACATACCTACATGCTTGATTTTTAGAGAGTGTCATTCCCCATGGGTTCCCATCTTTCCCACAGGGTTTTCCTCTGATCATAGTAGGGAACAGCATTCGTAGTAAATAATTGTGAAAAGGAATTGCTCAGACACTCGCCCAATTTAGTTTCGCCCCCGTTCTCCTCAGTGTGCAATCGTTCACTCCCCCTCAATGATTTAAAAGCATTGGATGAGTGTATGCTTTGGCTGGAGGGACTCTATCATATTCCTTATGATTGCATTCAAACTATAGGCTATTTTTGGGAGAAGGAGGAGAACTGGAATGGGGCTCATATTGATGAACTTATCTGTTTCCATTGTACTGACTGCCTCACACTTGGCCTGTTTTAAAGAGCGAAGAGCATGTATTCTTGTTAACTTTGCTGCAGAGGACTTGACACAGCCCTCTACAGTCCATTTGTAAGTTGGTAGATGTGATGTAGTGTACATTGGGTGAAAATCCCTACTTGTAATGACAGAACATACAGTTGAAGTCGGAAGTTTACATACACCTTAGCCAAATACATTTGAACTCAGTTTCCCAATTCCTAACATTTAATCCTAGTAAAAATTCCCTGTCTTAGGTCAGTTAGGATCACCACTTTATTTGAAGAATGTGAAATGTCAGAGTAATAGTAAAGAGTGATTTATTTCAGCTTTTATTTCTTTCATCACATTCCCAGTGGGTCAGAAGTTTACATACACTCAATTAGTATTTGGTAGTGTTGCCTTTAAATTGTTTAACTTGGGTCAAACGTTTCGGGTAGCCTTCCACAAGCTTCCCACGATAAGTTGGGTGATTTTTGGCCCATTCCTCTTGACAGAGCTGCTGTAACTGAGTCAGGTTTGTAGGCCTCCTTGCTCGCACCCGGTTTTTCAGTTCTGCCCACATATTTTCTATAGGATTGAGGTCATGGCTTTGTGATGGCCACTCCAATACCTTGACTATGTTGTCTTTAAGCCATTTTGCCCCAACTTTGGAAGTATGCTTGGTCATTGTCCATTTGGAAGACCCATTTGCGACCAAGCTTTAACTTCCTGACTGATGTCTTGAGATTTTAATTCAATATATCCACATAATTTTCTTTCGTCATGATGCCATCTATTTTGTGAAGTGCACCAGTCCCTCCTGCAGCAAAGCACCCCCACAACATCATGCTGCCACCCCTGTGCTTCACGGTCGGGATGGTGTTCTTCGGCTTGCAAGCCTCCCCCGTTTTCCTCCAAACATAACAATGGTCATTATGGCCAAACAGTTCTATTTTTGTTTCATCAGAGCAGAGGACATTTCTCCAAAAAGTACGATCTTGGTCCCCATGTGCAGTTGCAAACCGTAGTCTGGCTTTTTCATGGTGGTTTTAGAGCAGTGGCTTCTTCCTTGCTGAGCGCCTCAGGGCGAGGCTCGTTTTACTGTGGATATAGATACTTTTGTACCGGTTTCCTCCAGCATCTTCACAAGGTCCTTTGATGTTGTTCTGGGATTGATTTGCACTTTTCGCACCAAAGTACGTTCATCTCTAGGTGACAGAACGCGTCTCCTTCCTGAGCGGTATGACGGCTGCATGGTCCCATGATGTTTATACTTGCGTACTATTTTTTGTACAGATGAACGTGGTACCTTCAGGTGTTTTGGAAATTGTTCCCAAGGATGAACCAGAGTTGTGGAGGTCTACAATTCTTTTTCTGGGGTCTTGGCTGATTTCTTTTGATTTTTCCCATGATGGCAAGCAAAGAGGCACAGAGTTTGAAGGTAGGCCTTGAAATACATCCACAGCTTCACCTCCAATTATGTCAATTAGCCTATCAGAAGCTTCTAAAGCCATGACATCATTTTCTGGAATTTTCCAAGCTGTTTAAAGGCACAGTCAACTTTAGTGTATGTAAACTTCTGACCCGCTGAAATTGTGATAGTGAATAGTGATAGTGTTGGAAAAATGACTTGTGTCATTCACAAAGTTCATGTCCTAACCGACTTGCCAAAACTATAGTTTGTTAACAAGAAAATTGTGGAGTGGTTGGAAAACGAGTTTTAATGACTCCAACGTAAGTGTATGTAAACTTCCGACTTCAACTGTAGGTGTAAAACTAATGATATTCGCAAAAGTGCTTTTCAGTGTTTAATTTGTATGAGTTTTAAAGAAGTAGCCCGGGATGCCAGATCTGTGCCCGCCTACTCCTCCAGTCTGGCAACCAGGCTGTGAAATGATGATTGTCTAACACAGTGTAATATGAATGTGTAACAACTGCAACTATTGTTGTCGAGGATGTGCTGTTGTATATGGATTGAATAAGTTGCCTCGTGTCAAAGGTGTTTGTTTACCTTCCCCAGAACATGGTTTCAGATGGCTCTGTCATTCCATAGTTACTGTAATTTCACCAGACGCGTACTTATGATTTATTGCCTTGGTCGTCATTACTCATGACATCTGAAAGTGGCAATAAAAACCTTCAACGGGAGTCGTGTGTCTTTGTGCCTTCTTCCTGATGATGCATGGTAGAAAAGGTTAGACTTTGATTAAGAGGGTCAAAAAACAAAAATAATTACGTTTGTCATTTTTTTCAATCTCAAAATATGACGTTTGTATTTTGTTATTTCAGCTGTTCATGAGAGTGTAGACAGTGTTTTGCCTTTTATGTATGTCAACGGTGTTCGAAAAACATGCCTTTCAAAAAAACAACAGACATTCCAAAAATTAGGACATTTAATATTTGGAAGTTGTACATTTACATGAAATGTAAATAGTTAGTGTAACTCTCAACTTCTACCACTAGGGGGACAGCCCAACGCTGACCACCACGGAGCCACTTTGAACTGCTTCGTACATGCTCTGCTTTTTAACCTGCCACTCCAGCCTCAGTACATCTACTCACACCTACATACTGTACCAGGGACTTGAAGGCAAGTACAGGCAGACGCCGATTCCCACGTAAAACTACCTGACATTATCTGAAGCACGAGGTTGATAAGTTAACAGACCCGACACATTCGTCACAAATACCAAGTTGACACAACAGGGTCAGGGGGACATGGGCAAAGGGGACATAACGTGAAGAACACCGTGGACAGATAAGACTGACACGAGCCAGGCAGAGGCGGGAAGTAAATTAAGAGAGCGAGAGAGAGAAAGGGGGTCAGCGTGACTCCATGACTGGTTGCTGGTGATATACATTTTTTTACATTACATTTTAGTCATTTAGCAGATGCTCTTATCCAGAGAAACTTTAAGGAGCAATTAGGGTTAAGTGCCTTGCTCAAGGGCACAACGGCAGGTTTTTCACCTAGATGGCTCCTGGATTATGCTTATAGTTTGACATTTTTTTTAATCTCAAAATATGATGTTTGAAAGTTAGATTTGTATTTTGTTGTTTCGCCTGTTCATTAAAATTAAGACAACGTTTTACCTTCAAGGTGTGGACTGTATGTCAAAGGTGTTAGTAAATATGGCTTCCCAAAATAAATTACAAAAATGAGGACATTCATATTTAAAGTTGTACATTTACATTCCTATATCCCTTGACAGGGAAAAAGTATGTCAAACCAGTGACCTTTCGGTTACTAGCCCAATGCTCTTATCCGCTAGGCTACCTGCCGCCTTGATATGACCCAGGCAGAGGGGTGGGCATCATCTATCCATGGCTGGTCGCTTTTAGCATTGCTGACAGAGAAAGCGATTGACGGATATGGATGGATAACAAGAGTAATGAGAGAGATGGAAAAAGGAGAACAGGTACAGTCCTCCGCTGAGCATCATCTATCTCTCTCCATTCCCCCACCTGTCCCTGGATATTGTTCCACTGATCAATTGGCAACACGTGGCTGATAGACATGCACTCATAGTTCTGAGGAATGGGGCTTGCTATGCTATTAGTCTGTCAATGCTTTGAAGATGACATAGTCTGAAAATACCAAGAGGGTCTGCACCAAGCTCAGTGTCAAATATCTGTACATTTTTCACATTTCAAGGGATAATTCAGCCAAATTGGAAATGTAGCATATTTGTTTACTTAGTCCACTGTCTGTATGCACAAGAAAAGACTGCAATCCATACTTTGGTTTTGTTCAACTAGCCACTGCCACCAATGGCTGATATTAGCATTTTCTAACCAAAAGCCATGTAAGTCAATGTTCCCCAGTTAGCATGCTTAACAGTTCATGCACAAATCATCCAAAAGTAACTTAATTTGAAATAAACAATCCCCTTCAGCGATTATTTGGACATCAAATTTGAAGCATGCTAACTGGGGACTTCCACTGACCGACATTAGAAAGTTGTAGTATTAGCGGTTGGTGGCAGTGGTTAGTTGTGACAGAGGATGTTGCTCTCTTAAAACACAATGCCACTTACCTAGGTTGTAGTCTATTCCGCAAAACAGTTTTGGGATAAATGTGCGGTATTTCGCTTTAGGTATTTGATTGAGGTGTTTTCAGAGCCCCATTCATTCTGAAAATATCTTTGAAACACCTTTGAAACATATTATAAAAGTCTCTTTCAGGAGGACGTGACTGCATAGCATTTTTGAAAAGTAGCTTTATTATGTTATCCTTTATTTCAAATTATATTTGTATACAAGTGTAAAGGACGTCACGTTACTTGCTTAACAAGTACCACTTCCTCCCTATTCGGCCCATACCTGGCACGAACTCGGGACTTCTGCCTTGCTAGCTAACACGTGACCACCCTCTTGAAGCGCGTTAACAATCAGGGCCACGCGAAAAGCTAGCTATTCCCTAGTGCAAGTGGGGCCACTTCAGGCATCCCCATGTGCTACACAAGCATATGAGATTCTAGTTCTGATTCCAATTATCTCGTCTCCTCCATCCATCATTTTTTGAAGTTGGCTCACAAACACAGGTCTGGTTGAAGGCAGTTGGTGGTTCAGGTATCAGGCCACAGAGTGCTAGGCTGCACTAGTCTTGTGCTAGGCCCATTAACAGGCTCGTAGTTACTGGATGCTAATATTAACTTGCCCATGAGAGGCTGACGCCTTATGTGTCTTGTAAAATTGTATGTCAACGTTTAATACACGTCTATTAATGAAACTCTGAGCCAAAAAACGAGACCGATCGGTTTTAATTCAGTTAGCATGGGATCTGATGTTGTGGCCACGTGAAAATACATTTTCAATATACCTAAAATGCATGTCTCTCGCTCTTTCTCTCCCCCCCACTCTGACACACACATAATTCAGCATACATTTACAAGCACACCATCAATGACTCATATCAGGTGAAATGTCAGGAGTGAGCCGCGGTTGGAAAAGTGTATTGGAGCTGTGCAGCGATCCTTCTCACCCCCCTCCAACCCAGCCCCTCTCCTTCTCATGTGTAATACTCTAATTAAACTGCCCAGTCGTTAACGAGACATTATTAACGACTTTAACGAGTTTTGGCCAAGTGGGTTATAACCTGGTGTTGTTAGCCTGCCACATCCAGATGATAACTATTTTATCCGTCCATATATATTTGTTACTGGCTAGTGCCCCTTTTCTGACGCCATTTTCGGCCCCTTGTCTTGCTCCTAAAGCCGGGGTTTTTACTCTTGGATTCACGCAAAGGGCAACCCATGTAGGGTGACCTACATAGTGTTCATGTTACACATAAGTTTACCCATCTGGGCTGCACTGTGGTGATTTGAGGACTATCGGGCATTGGGGGCTTCAACCTCAGTGTTTTACAAGGGGATCAGGTGTTCTGGCGCAGAACTTAACACTTGCATTTACATTGACCTTTTTAGTCATTTAGCAGACGCTTTTATCCAAAGCAACTTACAGTAAGTGCATTCATCTTAAGACAGCAAGGGGATAAAACCACATATCACAGCTGTGGTAAGTACATTTTCCCTCAATACAGAAGTAATCAGCAAAGTCAGTGCTAGTAGGAAAAGACAACTGCATAAAAAAGACTGAGATGTCTTATTTAAGATACTCTTTGAAGAGGTAGGGTTTCAGTTGTATTCAGAAGACGGGCATGGACTCTGCTGTCCTAGCTTCAGGGAGAAGCTCGCTCCACCTTTGAAGAGCTTTGACTGGTCTGAGTGGGAGCTGACCCCCCCGTAGGGGTGGGACGACCAAGAGACTAGAGGTGGCAGAGTTGGAGTGCTCAGGCTGGGGTGTTGGGTTTGAGCATAGCCTGAAGATAGGGAGGGGCGGTTCTTGCTGCTCCGTAGGCAAGTATCATGGTCTTGTAGTGCAGTGGTTCCCAAACTTTTTATAGTCCCGTACCTCTTTAAACATTCAACCTCCAGCTGCGTACCCCGTCTAGCACCAGGGTCAGCGCACTCTCAAATGTTGTTTTTTGCCATCATTGTAAGTCTGTCACACACACACACTGTACGATACATTTATTAAACATAAGAGTGAGTGTAAGTTTTTGTCACAATCCGGCTCGTGGGAAGTGACAAAGAGCTCTTATAGGACCATGGCACAAATAATAATATAAAAATAATCAATAGTTTTGCTCTTTATTTAACCACGTAGAAAACCTTATTTGTTCGTAAATTGTGAATAACTACAGGTTAATGAGAAGGGTGTGCTTGAAAGGATGCACATAACTCTGCAATGTTGGGGTTGTATTGGAGAGAGTCTCAGTCTTAAATCATTTTCCACACACAGTCTGTGCCTGTATTTATTTTTAATGCTAGTGAGGGCCGAGAATCTAACACACAGACACACTCTAACACACAGACACACCACCCGACACACGCCCTCTAACACACAGACACACAGACACACTCTAACACACAGACACACTCTAACACACAGACACACTCTAACACACAGACACACTCTAACACACAGACACCTCAGCACACAGCCTCTGACACACACAGACACACTCTAACACACAGACACACAGACACACTCTAACACACAGACACACGCCCTCTGACACACAGCACCCGACACACCACCGACACACAGACACACGCCCTCTGACACACAGCACCCGACACACAGACACACACAGACACACGCCCTCTCCCGACACACAGACACACTCTCCCGACACACCGACACACAGACACACTCTGACACACTGACACACAGACACACTCTGACCACAGCACCCGACACACAGCACCGACACACAGACACACTCTAACACACAGACACACCGCACCCGACACACTCTGCACACACAGACACACTCTGCACACACAGGCACACCGCACAGACGGCACACTCGCACACACAGACACACTCGCACACACAGACACACTCGCACACACAGACACACTCGCACACACAGCACACTCCCCGCACCCACACACGACACACTCTAACACACAGACACACTCTAACACACACATCATATTTTTGTGGTATTATTTGTACTGTTATTTTAGTTAAACGTTTTGGTATTGTTTGTATATCCTTGTATTTTAAATTTGTGTGACTGTCCTTGTCTATCAATGTATAAATGTTTAGTTACTTCTCATGTGTTGTATTTTTTGCAGACCCCAGGAAGAGTAGCTGCTGCTTCAGCAAAAGGTCAACACAATTTGTTATAATAGTTTATCAAGTTGTCATAAACCATCTATACATTAATACTTAACTTGTTTTATAAGCAGCTTACAAGCCCTTTATAAAGCCTTTATTAACTATACCTTAATGTAAAGGATTACCAAATAGATAAAAGAAAATGGCTGAAATCATATAGGTGAGTATGACATAACCACTTGAGAAGTTTTCCAGTTGTCTTGTGTCGGTTGATTTACAATCCAATAATGTGTGTTTTTTTTGGGCTGGGCACCAGGCAATGGTTCTACATACTGTACATATATATCCTTCCCGTCCTAGATTCTAAGGGGCTGACCTTGTCGTTTCCAAGAAGTTGCGAGTGTCAGAGAGCAAATGTATTCAAGCAAATAAATTGACTAGCTGACCATGGTCTGCAGAACTAACCCCCTTTGGGTCGTAGTAAACAAAGACATATTGCAATAGTTTTAAAGAAGAACTATTTTATTGACAGACTTATTGTACATGGAGTTAGAGGGATATGTGGACATGGAGTGTTTATTGTTCATGTATGCGCATTGACGGTAGGAGAAAGAGACTTGACACCACTATGTGTACATGTGTGGTCTGTTCAAGGAATTCACCCTGTGTTTGTGATAATGTTGACTGAAAGTGTGTGCAACTTTTGAAGTGAATGCTGTGTGTGAACTGTTTGACTTTGTAGGGCCACAAGCGAGAAATTGGCAGAAAACGGGTTTGGGGTTGGGGTAGATAGATAGGGGATGGGTAATAAACTGTGGCCGGTCAATTTGAAATAGGTTTGTGGTGGCACCCTGGGAAGATCTCTGTGTGTGTGTTTGTATCTGCATGCGAGGGCATGTGTTTGTATATAGGCCTATGCATGCCAGGTCATCATATTATGGTCCTTAAATAATGTTCAGTTGCTCGCACAACATAATGCAAATGTATCATATCAAACAGCCATTTTGTTCCAATCTACCCTGAATCTCAGTCACTGTGTCCTCTTGTGGAGTGGAATGGTCCGAATACATAAAATGGCCTCCATATTGCCGTCCATTTGTAATGGAGACGATGACAGATTCTGCTGACATCGTGCATTATTATGGGCTTTTTTTTGGAGCACCCTGCAGGGCAGACGAGCAGATTTATGTTGTACCAGTTCCTTCTATGGCGGGGAGTATGGCTACTTGTTGAAGGCCCACTGCCAGTTCACATTACGGCGTGATAGTCATGACCCACTGGGCATAAATGTCAGTTCAACGTCTAGTTTTGATTTACATTTGTTTGAGTTAACGTGAATTCAACTTGAAATCAACAAAACATGTCACCATCTCATTGGATTTAGGTTAAAAGTTGGGTGGAAAAATACGAAATTCCCTTACTTTTTACAAAGCCAGTCAGTTTTCCATGTTGATTCAAAGTCATCACATCACATCCAAGATGACGTAGCAGTGTGTTTTGTCTTGTCCCGCCCTGTCCCGTGTAAATATCGCTTTCCTCGTTTTGCTTCGTATATATTTCGTATATATTTTAATCTCACTTTCCATCTGCGGACTGAATATACTCTCCTACAACCCGCCTCACCCAATGTGGTACGGATCTGCTATTTTTATACTTTTTAACCGGAACACCCATCAGAAGCTAGCCAGCTAACTAGCTACTAGCTAGTAGTCAGTTAGCCACTGCTAGCGGTCTTCACCGTTAACTCGGACACCAGCCAGCCACAGCTCAGTCAATACCTCACAGTCTGCACAGCGCGATATCAACCCAGAGCATATCGGACTGCTTTTTCTCTACCACATCTCCGGATTCCTACCGCAAGTTCTGAACCTTTACACCAGATCATTGCAGCTAGCTTGCTGCAATCCATGTGCCTACTCCTGGCTATCGTCTCTGTCCCGAAGCAAGCACCAGTTAGCCTTAAGCTAGCCTCGAGCTATAGGCCCATCTCCCGGCTAGCTGAAGAGGTCCACCAGCTAATTCTTGGGCTACAATACTTCTTTTGCCAATTGGCCTGTTTCCTTTACTGCCGACACGGAGCCCCGCCGATCCATCACTACTGGTCTGCCGACGTAATCGTCCGAGGTGGTTTCAACAGGCTCTTCCGTTGCGAAGTCACCGAAGGCCCATCTGCTAGCCCCGGCCCGCTAGCTGTTTGAATCGCCGTGTCTCCAGCTCGACTAGCGTAGTAGCAACTACTGAACGGCTCCCTGACTCACCTATTGCTACTCATTGAACCCTATGATCACTCAGCTACACATGCCTCACCTTAATGTCAATATGCCTTGTCTATTGCTGTTTTGGTTAGTTATTATTGTTTTATTTCACTGTAGAGACCCCAGCTCTGCCCAATATGCCTTAGATAGCTCTTTCGTCCCACCCCCCACACGTGGTGACCTCACCTGGCTTAACTGGTGCCTCTAGAGACAAAACCTCTCTCATCGTCACTCAATGCCTAGGTTTACCTCCACTGTACTCACATCCTACCCTACCCTTGTCTGTACATTATGCTTTGAATCTATTCTTCCACGCCCAAAAATCTGCTCCTTTTACTCTCTGTTCCGAATGCACTAGACGACCAGTTCTTATAGCCTTTAGCCGTACCCTCCTCTGTTCCCCTGGTGATGTAGAGGTTAACCCAGGCCCTGCAGCCCCCAGCACCACTCCTATTCCCCAGGCGTTGTCATTTATTGACTTATGTAACCGTAAAAGCCTTGGTTTCATACATGTTAACATCAGAAGTTTGTTTTTTTCACTGCTTTAGCACACCATCAACCCTGATGTCCTAGCCGTGTCTGAATCCAGGCTTAGGAAGGCCACCAAAAATCCTGAAATTTCCATCCCCAACTACAACATTTTCTGACAAGATAGAACTGCCAAAGGGGCGGAGTTGTAATCTACTGCAGAGATAGCCTGCAGAGTTCTGTCATACTATCCAGGTCTGTGCCCAAACAATTTGAGCTTCTCTTTTTAAAAATCCACCTTTCCAGAAACAAGTCTCTCACCGTTGCCGCTTGTTATAGACCCCCCTCAGCCCCCAGCTGTGCTCTGGACACCATATGTGAATTGTTTGCCCCCATCTATCTTCAGAATTTGTACTGTTAGGTGACCTAAACTGGGATATGCTTAACACCCTGGCCATCTTACAATCTAAGCTAGATGCCCTCAATCACACCCAAATTATCAAGGAACCTACCAGGTACAACCCTAAATCCATAAACATGTGTACCCTTATAGATATCGTCCTGACCAACTTGCCCTCTAAATACACCTCTGCTGTCTTCAACCAGGATCTCAGCGATCAATGCCTCATTGCCTGCGTCCGTAATGGGTCCGCGGTCAAACGACCACCCCTCATCACTGTCAAACACTCCCTAAAACACTTCAGCAAGCAGGCCTTTCTAATCGACCTGGCCCGGGTATCCTGGAAGGATATTGACTTCATCCCGTCAGTAGAGGATGCCTGGTTGCTCTTTAAAAGTGCTTTCCTCAATCTTAAATAAGCATGCCCCATTCAAAAAATGTAGAACTAAGAACAGATATAGCCCTTGGTTCACCACAGACTTGACTGCCCTTGACCAGCACAAAAACATCCTGTGGTATTCTGCATTAGCATTGAATAGCCCCCGCGATATGCAACTTTTCAGGGAAGTCAGGAACCAATATACACACTCAGTTAGGAAAGCTAAGGCTAGCTTTTTCAAACAGAAATTTGCATCCTTTAGCACTAATTCCAAAAAGATCTGGGACACTGTAAAGTCCATGGAGAATAAGAACACCTCCTCCCAGCTGCCCACTGCACTGAGGCTAGGAAACACTGTCACCACCGATAAATCCACGATAATCAATCATTTCAATAAGCATTTTTCTACGGCTGGCCATGCTTTCCACCTGGCTACCCCTACCCCGGCCAACAGCTCTGCACCCCCTGCACCCCCCCCCCCCTTGTCCTTCACCAAAATCCAGACAGCTGATGTTCTGAATGAGCTGCAAAATCTGGATCCATACAAATCACCTGGGCTAGACAATCTGGACCCTCTCTTTCTAAAATTATCCGCCGCAATTGTTGCAACCCCTATTACTAGCCTGTTCAACCTCTCTTTCGTATAGTCTGAGATCCCCAAAGATTGGAAAGCTGCCGCGGTCATCCCCCTCTTCAAAGGGGGAGACTCTCTAGACCCAAACTGTTACAGACCTATATCCATCCTGCCATGCCTTTCTAAAATCTTTGAAAGACAAACAGATCACCGACCATTTTGAATCCCACTGTACCTTCTCCACTATGCAATCTGGTTTCCGAGCTGATCATGGGTGCACCTCAGCCTCGCTCAAGATCCTAAACGATATCATAGCCACCATCGATAAAAGACAATACTGTGCAGCCGTCTTCATTGACCTGGCCAAGGCTTTCGACTCTGTCAATCACCGCATTCTTATCAGCAGACTCAACAGCCTTGGTTTCTCAAATGACTGCCTCGCCTGGTTCCCCAACTACTTCTCAGATAAAGTTCATTGTGTCAAATCGGAGGGCCTGTTGTCCGGACCTCTGGCAGCCTCTACGGGGGTGCCACAGGGTACAATTCTCGGGCCGACACTTTTCTCTGTATATATCAAGGATGTCACTCTTGCTGCTGATGATTCTCTGATCCACCTCTATGCAGACGACACCATTCTGTATACATCTGGCCCTTCTTTGGAGACTATGTTAACAAACCTCCAAATGAGCTTCAATGCCATACAACACTCTTTCCGTGGCATCCAGCTGCTTTTAAGTGCTAGTAAAATTAAATGCATGCTCTTCAACCGATTGCTGCCCGCACCCGCCCGCCCGACTGGCATCACTACTCTGAACGGTTCTGACTTAGAATATGTGGACAACTACAAATACCTAGGTGTCTGGTTAGACTGTAAACTCTCCTTCCAGACTCACAATAAGCATCTCCAATACAAAATCAAATCTAGAATCGACTTCCTGTTTCGCAACAAAGTCTCGTTCACTCATGCTGCCAAACATACCCTCGTAAAACTGACTATCCTACCGATCCTTGACTTTGGCGATGTTATTTACAAAATAGCCTCCAACACTCTACTCAGCAAATTGGATGCAGTCTATCACAGTGCCATCCATTTTGTCACCAAAGCCCCATATACTACCCACCACTGCGACCTGTATGCTCTCGTTGGCTGACCCTCGCTTCATATTCGTTGCCAAACCTACTTGATCCAGGCCATCTATAAGTATTTGCTAGTTAAAGGCCTGCCTTATCTCAGCTCACTGGTCACCATAGAAACACCTACACGTAGCACGCGCTCCAGCAGGTATATTTAACTCTTCATCCCCAAAGCCAACACCTCCTTTGGCCGCCTTTCCTTCCAGTTCTCTGCTGCCAATGACTGGAATGAATTGCAAAAATCACTGAAGCTGGAGACTTATATCTCCCTCTCTAAGTTTAAGCATCAGCTGTCAGAGCAGCTTACCGATCACTGTACCTGTGCACAGCCAATCTGTAAATAGCACACCCAACTACCTCATCCCCATATTGTTATTTATCTTTTTGCTCTTTTGCACCCCATATCTCTACTTGCACATCATCATCTGCACATCTATCACTCGAGTGTTAATGCTAAATTGTTAGTATTTCACCTCTATGGCCTATTTCTTGCCTTACCTCCCTAATCTTCTACATTTGCACACACTGTACATACATTTTTGTGTTATTGACTGTACGTTTGTTTATGTGTAGCTCTGTGTCGTTGTTTTTGTCGCACTGCTTTGCTTTATCTTGTCCAGGTCACAGTTGTAAATGAGACCTTCTCAACTGGCCTACCTGGTTAAATAAAGGGGGGAAAGAAAAAAAAGAACAGAATGTTTTTGTTGAAATTACATGGAAACCACGATGATTCAAACAGTTTTTGCCTAGCGGGGCACTTGCAGTCACAGTTGTTATTCTACCCTCCAAGTCCAATCATTTTGAAAAATCTGAAATCATGTCAATTGTCCTGTGTGGCTCAGTTGGTAGAGCATGGTGTTTGCAACGCCAGGGTTGTGGGTTCAATTCCCACGGGGGACCAGTATGGAAAGAATTTATGAAATGTATGCATTCACTACTGTAAGTCGCTCTGGAAAAGAGCGTCTGATAAAATGTAGTTTTCACATTTTAGTCATTTAGCAGACGCTCTTATCCAGAGCGACTTACAGTAGTGAATGCATACATTTCATACATTTTTTCTCCGTACTGTATTGTCTTGGTTAAAGTAATACAGTAGAGTAGCTAGATAACTTACTATAGAATCAACACAAAGTGCAGAAGACTGTAAATATCACAGCAATCTAGAGAGGAAAACTTTGAATTTATGAGTTTAATCCAAATGTTAAATCATAATAAACATTTTATTAGACTCAATTCCAACCACAGGACATTATGACATACAGATGATATTTACATATTATAAAAAACTTACTGTAGTCACACTTACTGTAGAATTTACTAGATTGAACACATCAACATGCTAATTTATAAAGTGCTTACAAGTCCCTATACTAACCAAATGCAACTGTGTCTATCCCCAAAGGCTATCCAGTATCAACAATGACTTGATGGCTATTTATCTTACAAAAAGTGCAACTGTAGTGGTATTATATTCTGTACAGGGTCTTTTTTAGCACCAATGTGACACATCAGAGGATATGGATTGTTTTCTGGAGGTCAGAAATATTGTCTCTTTCACCTCTGAGTGTGTAAGTTTATGATCTTGTGTCGCCACTCCCTTATCTCTCCACCCTTCCCTCCCTCTCTTTCACGTTTCTGATTACCTCTCTCCCTCTAATTTTCTTCCTCTCCTCTTCCAACCGTGTCTTCTCCTTCTTCCGCAACCAGTCTCCCCCGAGGTAGCCCAGTACATCGTCGGGCCTACTGCGAAGCCTAGGCTGTGGGTGGAGAAGTGCCTGGAAAAGGGAGCAGGCCAGTGGGGTGAAATAGGCAAACTGGGGGGCGACCGGATTGGATTTTTTCTCGTTCAGATTCTGCTTGTCTTCATCCAAACTCATCATGATGTCCTCGTCTTTTCCTTCCCCCCATAGGTCTAGTTCGTCGTCCTGACCATCTTGATCTTTCTCCTGGTCAAACCACTCTTTGTACTTGATGTACGAGCGGTCGTCGGATGCGGTCTCCGTCCAGGGTAGACTGCCAGTCAGCATGGCGTAGATGAGGATCCCCAAGGCCCAGCAGTCCGTACTGGCCTCCACCGACACCCACACCCTCTTGATCTTGTTGTGCAACCCATTTCCTCCATCAGGTTTTGAAGCAGTATTATGTCTACTATCCTCCGACTCCTTCGCTATCTCTGCCTCGGGTGTACAGTAAGCAGAACTGTACCACACACCGGGTACCTTGGTTCCCGTGGCCTTGGCCATGCCGAAGTCGCCCAGTTTGACCCAGCGGCAGGCAGCGTCGACCAGGAAGATGTTCTCGGGCTTGACGTCGCGGTGGACGAAACCCAGGGAGTGGAAGTGGGTTAGGGCACTGCTCAGCTGGGACACGACCCTCTGGACACAATCCTCCTCCACACCCACCTGGGAAAAAGACAGAGGCAAAGTTGAACTACATTTCCCACTCTTACGGCTCTGTTCAATTAGATCCACTTTAGTTGACTTCCATAGGGTGGGTGTTTTGACAGTGTCGGGAGGTGGAACTGCATTATAGGTCTCAAATCCACAAGTGGCTCCCGGCATTATACCTGAAGCGGGCATTGCTATTGGCTGCAGGGAGTCACATGAACAGAAATCCCATGCAGCCTTGTTTACAAGTTTGAACACTAGAACGTGAGATGTAATCTACACCTCCAATACGATGATAGAAACCCTTATAATTTTATTTCAGGATTTTTCAATTTGAGCGTCATTATTTCTATATAGCCTACACTTTCTAGTTTTGAATTTGTAATGTGTGGATCGCAAGAGCAGCTGCTCACCGATTTGACATTACACCTCCAAAACAGGCTCTATGCAGGTGTCTGCCATTGCCGGTTAATTCTTGATCTGATTGGATCTAGACCTTAGTTAACAAAGATGCATACGAGAATAATGACACATTTCCCACATACACTATACCTCGGGGACAATGACGTCGTACAGATCACCGAAGAGGCTAGCTTGCTGGGCGAAAACGTAATGTGAGGGGGTGGAGAAGGCAATGCCGAGGGCCTTGGTCAGGGACGGGTGGGTGCAGAAGGAGAGGGAGAGGTTATACTCTCGCAAAAAGGCGAAGAGATTTGTGGAATCACGAGGAAAGAACTTCAGGGCCATTGGAGTTCCTTGAGGGAAGGAAGAGAGAGTGAAAAGTGATCAGAACAAAAGAAAGAGAGAAATTCGGTCGATATGAGGCCAGACAAACTGGGTTTAGGGTTAAAACAAACACGTAGTTTACCTCTTTTCCTATGTACAGCCAACATGACCTTCCCGTACGACCCCTCCCCTAACATCTTGACCACCTGGAAGTGGTCCGAGGTCTCCAGTGATGTAAACGACTGGACGGTGAGATGGCACATCTCGTCCAATAACCTTGTGGCAGCCTGCGGAGATGGGAACATATATCTGTTATGATGCTTGTCGTCATGACGATTTTGGCAGCACTAAACCAGGTATAAACACATCCCTTTATAGCTCTATGAACAGCTCAAAGGCTCTTATTGGACAGTTTTTGGACACCCCCCTTTTCAACAAGCCTTTGATTTATCCGTTCGACTGTTTACTTTTTCATTGGCTGGCACCAGGCAGGCGATTGTGTGATTTTTCTATATGAGCCAACCGGATTGACCCCAAGACATCCCATTAATACATAGAGAGCCATGGATATATATACATCTCTGAGTGGCATAGCTAGCTCCACAGGGGTAAGCCCTCCCCGGACCCCTGCCAGAGCGGCATAACCTGAACAGCCTGTAGGGACATGGGCTCAACACCTTGGTTATGTAACTTCGTGTTGGGGGAAACGGAGGCGTATGGTTTGGGTTTAAAGTTGTACTGCACTGTACCCAACTTCTGACTACTGCGCCATATGTTAATGAATTACAACATGCAATGCTTAGGAACATTTGGTATCAATAGTGTATGCATCAAAAGTATAGGGATTGATTAGATATGAATATGAATAAATATAGCGGGTAAGCATTTTATAATACCTATCATGAACAAGCATTAGTATACAGTTAATAGGTATTTCATTATACATGTTTATTTATTTATAAGCATTACAAGGATTCCAATTCATAAGCTTCTATAACGTTTCTAATAATTAATACAGCATTTAAAAACATGTATAAGCATTTCAAATGGCTTTTGCATGAACGTTATTATAAAGTGTTACCAAATAGTACATACTACATAACCAATTTTCCTTATCTAATAACCTGCTGTCTAATATCAGTAACACATTTGATCCCATTTTGTCACATAATGGGGACATCTCACATCGGTTTAAGGCACTGCTGTTGCCCCCCCACACGCAATAATTGAATACATTTCCCTGTTTATATAATGGCGCAATAAAATGTTATTTTGAAGTAATACATTTCGAAAAAATAAAGGAAGTAAAACTATATTAAATCAATTTCATAAGAAGTCAGCATCTTAGAAAACTACTACAAATGTCTACCTAAACATTGATGAATGTTGGCTGAATGAAACACATTGTTCATAATTCTTTCTTGGTTGCAGAGGAAAATGGGGTGAACGGATAGCTTCCTTACTGTCATTTTGGCTCTGTGGTTGACTTCAGTCTCTTTCACAGTGATATTGTGATGTTCCTCACAGACAAGTTACAGTGAATCTGTATCCCTGCCCACATCGACCAAGTAGTGCACCTTTCAATACCGCTTCCACAACACATAGGCTGCACATTAGCTCTTCCAACTATAAGGTAAAAGAGTTGCTCTAGAGATCTTGTAGAGTAGTTGTCCGCGTCTGTCTTTCTCAGCAGAGGCTCCACTATCTCTCCTGTTTGTGAGTTTTGATATCTCCAACCCCTACTTTGATCCCTGCATTATCTCGCTCCCCTTTTCCTCTTCTCCTGCACTCCTCTCACATTCTCTCCATCCCACCGGATTCTCTGGTGAGCTGTCTGTCCCACCAGTCGACGGCCAGCCCCTCCCAAGGCCAGTCAATATTTTGAGTTTGTTCTGTCAATCAGTAAATGAACGCCTGTGTCTATCCAAACACTTGTCTAGACTCTCTCCCTTTTTCCAATGGCACCTCTCACTCACTCACTCACTCACTCACTCACTCACTCACTCACTCACTCACTCACTCACTCACTCACTCACTCACTCACTCACTCACTCACTCACTCACTCACTCACTCACAAACACATACAGTGGACACACATTCTCTCTCTCTTTGTCTCTCTTGCTCGCTCTCTCTCTCTCTTGCTCTCTCTCTCTCTTGCTCTCTCTCTCTCTCTACGCTTGCTGCATTCCACCTTTGAAGAGGAGCGAGAGAGGGCATGCCACTCTGACAAACGTGTGCTTGAATAACCACTTCTGACCTGTGCTTGGATAACCACTTCTGACCTGTGCTTGGATAACCACTTCTGACCTGTGCTTGGATAACCACTTCTGACCTGTGCTTGGATAACTACTTCTGACATGTGCTTGGATAACCACTTCGGACTTGTGTTTAACAAGCGGCTCACACTCGATCACAGGCTTTCAAATGACTGCCTCTTTTTTTCTGAACTTTTCCACCTGTTTTGTGCCTCTTTCTTTCTCTCTCTCCAACTCCCTCCCTCCCCTCGTTTGACAAACCGAACAGCTGAAGGAGGTCGCGCACCAAAACAGCTTTATAGTGCGATCCTCTCGTACCTTGAGTGCCTGTCAACTCTATTTCCTCCAGCTTGCCAACTATCCAAATATCTCCCCCACCTTCACCCATCCAACCAGCTATCCTGGCCAACATATTTTCTAACTCCTCCAGTCCCAAGGAGGATCCCTTTCTCTGCGACTAGAATTACCACGCAACTTACACCTGTACTGTCACTTTAGCTGTGTTAGCAATATGTCATCTGTGTTACGTGTTCATGTGTAGCAGTGTTCTGGGTGACACTTCCTTCAACGGGTACCTACATAAATACTTATTAACACAATCATAACCTATACGTAATGAATTCATAAGCAGTTCATAAGCATTAATAGAACAGTCTGTGACTCAGGTGGCTGGGGTCCCTGTTGATTGTCTTAGCCTTCCAGCAACACATGCTGCTGTAGGTGTCCTAGAGGGCAGTCAGTGTGCACTCACTGGTGCGTTCGGCTGAGCTTACCACCCTCTGTAGCGCCTTGCGGTGAGCGGTGGAGTTGCCATACCAGGCTGTGATGAAGCTCGACAGTATGCTCTCGATGGTGCTCCTGTAGAACACTGTGAGGGCCATTGGGGACAGGCAACATTTCTTCAGCCTCCTGAGGTTGAAGAGTCGCTGTCGTGCCTTCTTCACCACAGTGTCCTTGTGGTTTGACCATTTCTGCTCCTCTGAGAAGTGTACGCCAAGGAACTTGAAGTTTTTTACCGTATCCACAGCGGCCCCATTGATGAGGATGGGGGCGTGCCCAGCCTGGTTTCTCCTGAAGTCCACAATCAGCTCCTTTGTTTTGCTGACATTGAGGGAGATGTTGTTTACCTGGCACCAGGCCATCAGAGTGCCTACCTGTAGGCCGTTGTTGGTAATCAGGCATACTATTGTCGTGTCATCAGCGAACTTGATGATGGTGTTGAACCTATGTGAGGCCACGCAGTCGTGGGTATACAGAGCATACAGGAGGGGACTGAGGACACACCCTTGTGGGGCCCCCATGTTGAGGAAACGTGTTGAGAAGGTAATGTTCACCACCTGAAGGGCAGCCCATCAGGAATTCCAGGACCCAGTTGCATAGGGAGGACTTCAGTCCCAGGGCCATGAGCTTTGCTGTGAGCTTCGAGGGCACTATGGTATTGAAGGCCGATCTGTAGTCTATGATCAGCAGGTAGCCTGGCGGGTAGGAGCATTGGGCCAGTAACCGAAAGGTTACTAGATCGAATCCCTGAGCTGACAAGGTAAAAATCTGTCATTACCATCCCTGAGCAAGGCATTTAACCCACTGTTCCCCAGGCGCCGGTGATGTGGATGTCGATTAAGGCAGCCCTGTGCACCTCTCTGATTGAGACAGGTTGGGTAAAATGCGGAAGACACATTTCAGTTAAATGCATTCAGTTGTACAACTGACTAGGTTTCCCCCTTTCCTCACATATGCATTCCTTTTGTCCAGGCGGGTGAGGGCAGTGTAATGGCGATTGCGTCATCCGTGGATCTGTCAGGGCGGTAGGCGAATTGGAGAGTATCGAGTGTGCCAGGGAGGGAGGAGGTGATGTGGTCTTTGACTAGCCTCTCGAAGCACTTCATGGTGACAGAAGTGAGTGCTACGGGTCGGTAGTACTGCTATGAAAGCATGATGAATGTGTTATGAAGTCATATGTACAATTAAATGAAGTTACCCAAACAGTATGTCATTTTACATTGAATGATGTAAAGAAATGCAGGACAACATGGTAATATATCACTGTCTTTAATTTTAGATGGGCAAACCCCACGGATATTATAATGTATTTGTATAAAAATATGTGATGCCAGCATCACAAATATAATAGGCTCATATATGACACACTTGGGTCATAAATAACTATACATTCAGTAAATACAAAACAAAACAGGGTCATAGGCTCAGTCAGATTTAGGGTTATGATCAAGGTTAACCCTAATTCAAGCACATTCTTCAGTAACAGCACTGTAATAAGGATATAATAAATTACTGTATATTAAAGAAGAGGAATTTGCATTTCAACATGTAAATGACCTAACATGCTGACTAGACTTGACACGCACGTGCGTCCGTATGCGCCATCGCGTGCATGTTGATTTTGTCCATCCACAATAGATGGGATCAGGATGTGCAGGTTTAAATATCAAAACGAACTCTGAACCAACTATATTAATTTGGGGACAGGTCGAAACGCATGAAACTTTCATGGCCATTTAGCTAGCTTGCTGTTGCCAGCTAATTTGTCCTGTGATATAAACATTGGGTTGTTATTTTACCTGAAATGCTGAAAAGGTCCTCTACTCCGACAATTAATCCACAGATAAAAGGGTAAACTGAGTTAGTTTCTAGTAATCTCTCCTCCTTCAGTCTTCTTCTTCTTCTTCATCTTTGGACTTTATATGGCGGCTGGCAACCAACTTTAAGGTGCATTACCACCACCAACTGGATTGGAGTGTGGACCTCAGTTCAGCTTTCAATCACCCACATGGGTATATGCTCCCTAAAAACCAATGAGGAGATGGGAGAGGTGCGACTTGCAGTGCATTCGCGAGCATAGCAAAATAAATGTACACATACATGTTATTCAATCATTTCATCCAAACTGCTCATGCGCGTCAACGAGCATCTGCACAGCCAGGCGCTAAAATAGAAATTGGCTTTATTTTTTACGATTGACGCGCTCCAGTCCAGTTGGTGGTGGTAATGCACCTTAAAGTTGGTTGCCAACCACCATATAAAGTCCAAAGAAGAAGAAGAAGAAGAAGACTGAAGGAGGAAAAAACCTACACTCGATCCCTCCGATGTCAACAACTACAGACCAGTATCCCTTCTTTCTTTTCTCTCCAAAACTCTTGAACGTGCCGTCCTTGACCAGCTCTCTTGCTATCTCTCTCAGAATGACCTTCTTGATCCTAATCAGTCAGGTTTCAAGACTGGGCATTCAACTGAGACTGCTCTTCTCTGTGTCACGGAGGCTCTCCGCACTGCTAAAGCTAACTCTCTCTCCTCTGCTCTCATCCTTCTAGACCTATCTGCTGCCTTTGATACTGTGAACCATCAGATCCTCCTCTCCACCCTCTCCGAGCTGGGCATCTCCGGCGCGGCCCACGCTTGGATTGCGTCCTACCTGACAGGTCGCTCCTACCAGGTGGTGTGGCGAGAATCTGTCTCCGCACCACGTGCTCTCACCACTGGTGTCCCCCAGGGCTCTGTTCTAGGCCCTCTCCTATTCTCGCTATACACCAAGTCACTTGGCTCTGTCATATCCTCACATGGTCTCTCATATCATTGCTATGCAGATGACACACAATTAATCTTCTCCTTTCCCCCTTCTGACAACCAGGTGGCGAATCGCATCTCTGCATGTCTGGCAGACATATCAGTGTGGATGACGGATCACCACCTCAAGCTGAACCTCGGCAAGACGGAGCTGCTCTTCCTCCCGGGGAAGGACTGCCCGTTCCATGATCTCGCCATCACGGTTGACAACTCCCTTGTGTCCTCCTCCCAGAGTGCTAAGAGCCTCGGCGTGACCCTGGACAACACCCTGTCGTTCTCCACTAACATCAAGGCGGTGACCCGATCCTGTAGGTTCATGCTCTACAACATTCGCAGAGTACGACCCTGCCTCACACAGGAAGCGGCGCAGGTCCTAATCCAGGCACTTGTCATCTCCCGTCTGGATTACTGCAACTCGTTGTTGGCTGGGCTCCCTGCCTGTGCCATTAAACCTCTACAACTCATCCAGAACGCCGCAGCCCGTCTGGTGTTCAACCTTCCCAAGTTCTCTCATGTCACCCCGCTCCTCCGCTCTCTCCACTGGCTTCCAGTTGAAGCTCGCATCCGCTACAAGACCATGGTGCTTGCCTACGGAGCTGTGAGGGGAACGGCACCTCCGTACCTTCAGGCTCTGATCAGGCCCTACACCCAAACAAGGGCACTGCGTTCATCCACCTCTGGCCTGCTCGCCTCCCTACCTCTGAGGAAGCACAGTTCCCGCTCAGCCCAGTCAAAACTGTTCGCTGCTCTGGCACCCCAATGGTGGAACAAGCTCCCTCACGACGCCAGGACAGCGGAGTCAATCACCACCTTCCGGAGACACCTGAAACCCCACCTCTTTAAGGAATACCTGGGATAGGATAAAGTAATCCTTCTAACCCCCCTTAAAAGATTTAGATGCACTATTGTAAAGTGGTTGTTCCACTGGATATTATAAGGTGAATGCACCAATTTGTAAGTCGCTCTGGATAAGAGCGTCTGCTAAATGACTTAAATGTAAATGTAAATGAGGAGAGATTACTAGAAACTAACTAGGTTTACCCTTTTATCTGTGGATTAATTGTCGGAGTAGAGGACCTTGTGCATTTCAAGTAAAATAACAACCCAATGTTTATATCACAGGACAAATTAACTAGCAACAGCAAGCTAGCTAAATTGCCATGAATGTTTCATGTGTTTCAACCTATCCCCAAATTAATATAGTTGGTTCAGTGTTCGTTTTGATATTCAAACCCGCGTGTCCTAATTGCGTCTTTTGTGAGCCCGTGCTCGGTCTAGTCAGCATGTAAAAGTTGAGTACCCCTGATTTAAGACCACAGGGGGAAGTAAAAAGCAATTGACCGTATAGAGTGCATTATGTTTGAAAGAACGACAACATGTTACAGTAAGCTGAATCTTAGATACTCAAGTTGAACACTTCTCATTCACAGTAAGTAAGCGTACCTAGAAAAGTGGCAGAAATCTTTAGTTAAATTCAAAAAGTTAACAGCGCTTTGGAGGAAGGCATTTGTTGTCGCAAAGAGTAGGAACCTAGGTGGCGGGAACCTTGATGTCAAAGGCCCTGAACCTGTGACTTAAGGAGGACCAGCACTCTGGTAGACCATTGACAGTAGAATCCTAACCGTTCAGGAATCTCGTAGGAGAGGAGGACCACGTCCCAGGTTGTGAGTCGAGTTGGGAAAGAAGGAATGGAAATCTGGGGTAGTGGGCACGCGATCTATAATGGTGGGAAAAAGCGGGGTGGGAAAAGTTAGAATGGTGTCAACTAAGAATGTTATTTTACTGTCAAATATTACATCTTAACATACCACAGTCAATTATCAAAATCCAAACAGATTTTCCATATTTGTTATATTATATAGGTCGTTTTTTCCCCACAGAGTGACTAAGCTAAAATGCTTGGGTACATTAAGGTTTCTACCACTGGCATTAGTCAGCTCTTTTTGTGCCACCTCAGCTGTGCGTCATATTGATCTGAGTGGAGTAGGATGACATTGCCCCTATACTCTTCTAAGGTCAGTTATTTTTTCTCTCACTTATGGATAAGGTTAGGAATCTGAGAGCATAAGTGGATCCTAGATCTGTACCCAGTCTAACTATTACGGTGGCAAGGCATGTGAACTAAACGGTTATAGAGCAAACAACCTAATTATGACAACACATAGGTTGTAATATGGATTTATTTTTCTGGCCTGGCTTCCCCAGTGATTTTCCACACACACCGCTACTGTACCCAGAGTATATTGAGCTACCTACCTGCTGTAGCGCAGTGGAGCAGAGGCTTAAGATATGCTGTAGGCCTCTAGTGACCTCTACTGTCTTGAGAGAGACCGGCAGGCTCATACTGACTCGGACATCAATCAGCCAATCAAGGTGCAGCTTAAAGGAGCGGAAATCCGTGTAAAGTTGGGAGAGAGAGTCGTTTAGCTGGCAGAGGGGAGAGAGGGTGACAAGGTGTGAGTTCTAAAGACTCGGGACTTGACAATGTGTTATAAACACATGATTTAGTACAACATCAAAAAGCTTCTGAAAAGTGTTCCGGGTGAATTGATAAAGCATCCCTGAAGCATTCCTCACAATATAGTAAATAAACCGAGCGGTGATGAATTATGGAATACATTTATGTCGCTTTAAGTCACCACATTTATGTCACTTTGTCAATTTCACTCAATGTAGCACTGTATACAGTGCCTTGCAAAAGTATTCAGACCCGTTGGATTTCTTCACATTGTATTGTGTTACAAAGTAGGATTACAATTGATTTAATTGTCCGTTTTTGTCAACAATCTACACAAAATACTCTGTCAAATTTGATTTTTTTTTTTTATATAGATGAATAAAAATGAAATAACTAAAATATAGTAGTTGCATAAGTATTCAGCTCCCTGAGTCAATATATGTTAGAAACACTATTGGCAACAATTATAACTTGTTGGGTAAGTCTCATAAGAGCTTTGCACACCTGAATAATTCAGGTGAAAAGAATAATGGCCAAATATAGTGCAATATTTGACCATTATTCTTTTCAAAATTCTTCAAGCTTTATCAAGGTGTTTGGGATCATGACTAGACAGCAATTTTAAAAGTCTTGCCATAGATGTTCAAGCAGATTTAAGTCAAAACTGTAACTTGGCCACTCAAGAACATTCACTGACTTCTTGGTAAGCAACTCGAGTGTAGATTTGGCCTCGTGTTGTAGGTTATTGTCCTGCTGAAAGGTGAAAACCTCTCCCAGTGTCTGGTGTGAAGCAGATTGGAGCAGGTTTTCCTCTAGGATTTTGCCTGTGCTTAGCTCCATCCCATTTCTTTTCATCCTGAAAAACTCCCCAGTATTTGTCGATGTCAAACATACCCGTACCATGATGCAGCCAACAGTATGCTTGTAAATAAATAGGCAGTTACTCAGTGATTTGTTGTATTTGCCCCAAACATAAGGCCTTGCATTTATGCCAAAAAGTGTATTCCCTTGTCGTTTTTTTTTTTGCAGTATTACTTTAGTGCCTTGTTTACTTTAATGTTTTGGAATATTTTTATTCTGTATATTTGTATTCTTCTTTTCACTCTGTCATTTAGGTCATTATTGTGGAGACACAAACTTGTTGTTGATCCATCCTCAGTTTTCTACCATCACAACCATTGAACTCTGTAGCTGTTTAAAAATCACCAATGGCCTCATGGTGACATTCCTAAGCAGTCTCCTTCCTGTCCTGCAGCTCAGTTCAGAAGGACGACTGCATCTTTGATGTTCTGGGTGGTTTAATACATCATTCACAGCATAATTATTAACTTGACCATGCTTAAAGATATATTCAATGTCTGATTTGTTATTGTTAACCATCTACTAATCACTGCCCTTCTTTATGAGTCTTTTCCCATGGTCTTTGTAGTTGAATCTGTGCTTAAAATTCAATACTTGACAGATGTTGTATGTATGAGGGACAGTGGAAGGGGTAGTCATAAAAAAATTATGTCAACCTCAATTGTTTCACACAAAGTGAGTCCATATAACTTATTATGTGATTTGTTAAGCCAAATTTTACTTCAAAACTAATTTAGTCTTGCCTTAACAAGAAGGGTGAATACTTATGCAACGACTATATTTGTGTTATTTAATTTGTAGAATTGTCTCTTCACTTTGGCATTATGGAGTATTTTGTGTAGATCAATGATAAAGAATTGCAATTGAATCTATTTCAATCCCACTTTGTAACACAACAATACGTGAAAAAAGTTCAAGGGGATGTAGACTTTCTATAGGCACTGTATGTACTGTGTCTTCTGAAAGTGTTCACACCCCTTAACTTTTTCCACATTTTGTTGTGTTACAGCCTGAATTTAAAATGTATTACATTTTGATTTTGTGTCGCTGATCTACACACAATACCCCATCATGTCAAAGTGGAATTATGTTTTTGGAAATTTTTTGCTAATTAATAAAAAATTCAAAGCTGAAATGTCAGTAAGTATTCAACCCGCTGTTACGGCAAGCCTAAATAACTTCAGGAGTACAAATGTGCTTAACAAGTCAGATAATAAAGTTGCATGGACTTTTAATGACTACCCTATCGCTTCTCTACATCTCACACAGAATTATCTGTAAGGTCAAAATCAAATCAAATCACATTTTGTTGGTCACGTATACATGGTTAGCAGATGTTGACGCGAGTGTAACTAAATGCTTGTGCTTCTGGTTCTGACAGTGCAGTGATATCTAACAAGTAATCTAACAATTCCCCAACAACTACCTAATACACCCAAATCTAAAGGGGTTAATAAGAATATGTACATATACATTTATGGATAAGCGATGGCCAAGCAGCATAGGTAAGGTGCAATAGATAGTATAAAATACAGTATATACATGTGATATGAGTAATGTAAGATGTGTAAACATTATTAAAGTGGTATTATTTAAAGTGGCATTGTTTAAAGTGACTAGTGATCCATTTTTTTTTAAAGTGGCCAGTGATTTTGTCTCAATTTAGGCAGCAGCCTCTCTGAGTTAGAGATTGCTGTTTAGCAGTCTGATGGCCTTGAGATAGAAGCTGTTTTTCAGTCTTTCGGTCCCAGCTTTGATGCACCTGTTCTGATCTCGCCTTCTGGATGGTAGCGGTTTGAACAGGCAGTGGCTCGGGTGGTTGTTGAACTTGATGATCTTTTTGGCCTTCCTATGGCATCGGTTGCTGTAGGTGTCATGGAGGGCAGGTAGTTTGCCCTCGGTGATGCGTTGTGCAGACCGCACCACCCTCTGGAGAGCCTTGCGATTGAGGGTGGTGCAGTTGCCGTACCAGGCTGTGATACAGCCTGACAGGATGCTCTCGATTGTGCATCTGTAAAAGTTTGTCAGGGTTTTGGGTGACAAGCCAAATTTCTTCAGCCTCCTGAGGTTGAAGAGGCGCTGTTGTGTCTTCTATACCACACTGTCTGTGTGGGTAGACCATTTCAGTTTGTCTATGATGTGTACGCCGAGGAACTTAAAAACCTTCCACCTTCTCCACTGCTGTTCCTTCGATGTTTATAGGGGGGTGCTCCCATTGCTGTTTCCTGAAGTCCACGATCATCTCCTTTGTTTTGTTGACGTTGGGTGAAAGGTTGTTTTCCTGACACCACACTCCGAGAGCCCTCACCTCCTCCCTGTAGGCTGTCTCGTCGTTGTTGGTGATCAAGCCCACTACTGTTGTGTCGTTTGCAAACTTGATGATTGAGTTGGAGGTGTGCATGGCCACGCAGTCGTGGGTGAACAGGGAGTACAGGAGGGGGCTGAGCACGCACCCTTGTGGGGCCCCAGTGTTGAGGGTAAGCAAAGTGGAGATGTTATTTCCTACCTTCACCACCTGGGGGCTTCCAGCTTGATGATGAGCTTGGAGGATACTATGGTGTTGAATGCTGAGCTGTAGTCAATGAACAGCATTCTTACATAGGTATTCCTCTTGTTCAGATGGGATAGGGCAGTGTGGAGTGTGATGGCAATTGAGTCGTTTGTGGACCAGTTGGGGCGGTATGCAAACTGAAGTGGGTCTAGGGTGGCTGGTAAGGTGGAGGTGATATGATCCTTGACTAGTCTCCTTAAGCACTTCATGATGACAGACGTGAGTGCTACGAGGCGGTAGTCATTTAGTTCAGTTATCTTTGCCTTCTTGGGTACAGGAACAATGGTGGCAATCTTGAAGTATGTGGGGACAACAGACTGGGATAGGGAGCGATTGAATATGTCCGTAAACACACTGCGTATGCTCTGAGGACGCGGCTAGGTATGCCGTCTGGGTCAGCAACCTTACAAGGGTTAACACGTTAAAATGTTTTACTCACGTCGGCCACGGAGAAGGAGGGGGGGTGCAGTCCATGTTAGTGGGCCGCGACGGTGGCACTGTATTATCCTCAAAGCGGGCAAAGAAGGTGTTTAGTTTGTCTGGAAGCGTGACATCGGTGTCCGTGATGTGGCTGGTTTTCTTTTTGTAGTCTGTGATTTCCTGTAGACCCTGCCACATACGTCTCATGTCTGAGCCGTTGAATTGCGACTCCACTTTGTCCCTATATCGGCATTTCACTTGTTTGATTGCCTTGTGGAGGGTATAACTACACTGTTTATATTCAGCCATATTCCCATACTTCTTTCCAAATTCGATTGTTCGCGCGTTCAGTTTCCAGTCTGCGTGATCAAAACAATCTTGAAGCTTGGATTCCGATTGGTCAGATCAGCGTTGAATAGTTCTAGTCACTAGTACATCCTGTTTGAGTTTCTGCTTATAAGACGGTAGGAGCAAGATGGTGTTGTGGTCAGATTTGCCGAAGGGTGGGCAGGGGAGGGATTTGTATGCATTGCGGAAGTTAGAGTAGCGGTGATCGAGTGTATTACCACTGCGCATAGTGCAATCAATATGCTGATAGAATTTAGGTAGCCTTGTTCTCAAATTTTCTTTGTTAAAATCCCCAGCTACAATAAATGCATCCTCAGGATATATGGTTTCCAGTTTACATAGAGTCCAGTGAAGTTCCTTGAGTGCCATCTTGGTGTCTGCTTGAGGGGGAATGTACAAAACTGGGACTGTAACTGAGGAGAATTCTCTTGGGATGTAAAATGGCCGTTTGATTGTAAGGAATTCTAGTTCTGGTAAGCAGAAGGACCTGCATGTTGTTATGATTACACCATGAGTCGTTAGTCATGAAGCATACACCCCACCCCCGCCCTTCCTCTTCCCAGAGAGGTGTTTATCTCTGTCGGTGCGATGCATGGAAAAGCCCGGTGGCTGAACAGATTCCGACAACATATCCCGAGAGAGCCATGTTTTCGTGAAACAGAGAATGTTACAATCTCTGATGTCTCTCTGGAAGGCAACCCTTGCTCGAGTTTTGTCTACCTTGTTGTTAAGGGACTGGGCATTGGCGAGTAGTATACTCGGGAGCGGTGGGTGAAGTGCACGACTATGGAGCCTGACCAGGAGGTCGCACCGTCTGCCCCTTCTGCGGCTCCGTTGTTTTGTGTCGGCTTCTGGGATTAGATCCATTGTCCTGGGTGGTGGTCCGAACAGAGGGTCCGCTTCAAGAAAGTTGTATTCCTGGTCATAATGTTGGTAAGTTGATGTCGCTCTTATATCCAATAGTTCTTCTCGGCTGTATGTAATAAGACTGAAGATTTCCTGGGATAACAATGTAAGAAATAATACATAATAAAACTAAATACTGCATAGTTTCCTAAGAACTCGAAGCGAGGCGACCATCTCTGTCGGCGCCATCTTGCTCAGTTGAACAGTTTTCCAATGCCTCGCAAAGAAGGGCACATATTTGTAGATGGGTAAAAATTCAAAATTAAAGCAGACATTGAATATTTCTTTGAGCATGGTGAAGTTATTAATTACACTTTAGATGGTGTATCAATACACCCAGTCCCTACAAAGATACAGGCGTCCTTCCTAACTCAGTTGACGGAGAGGAAGGACACCGCTCAGTGATTTCACCATGAGGCCAATGGTGATTTTTAAACCAGTTCCAGAGTTAAATGGTTGTGATAGGAGAAAACTGAGGATGGATCAACAACATTTTAGTTACTCCACAATACTAACCTAAATTATGGAGTGAAAAGAAGGAAGCCTGTACAAAATAAAAACGTATTCCAAAACATGCATCCTGTTTGCAATGAGGCACTAAAGTAATACTGCAAAACATGTGGCAAAAAAAACTAACTTTTTGTACTGAATACAAAGCATTATGTTTGGGGCAAATCCAACACAACACATCACTGAGTACAACTCTTCATATTTTCAAGCATGGTGGTGGCTGCATCATGTTATGGGCATGCTTGTCATCGGCAAGGAATAGGGTGTGTTTTAGGATAAAAAGAGAAGGACTGGAGCTAAGCACAAGAAAACCTGGTTCGGTCTGCTTTCCATCAGACACTGGGAGACAAATCCACCTTTCAGCAGGACAATAACCTAAAACACAAGGCCAAATATACACTGGAGTAGCTTACCAAGACGACATTGAATGTTCCTTAGTGGCCTAAATACAGTTTGGACTTAAATCGGCTTGAAAATCTATGGTAAGACTTGAAAATGGTGTCTAGCAATGATCAACAACCAACTTGACAGAGCATGAATTTATTTTTAAGAATAATGGGAAAATATTGAACAACACAGCTTTGCAAAGCTCTTTGAGACTTACCCAGAAAGACTCACAGCTGTAATCGCTGCCAAAGGTGATTCTAACATGTATTGACTCAGGGGGTTGAATACTTATCGAATCAAAATATGAGTGTTTTATTTTCCATTAATTATTATTATTATTTGTATTTTTTTATTTACATTACGTAGTATTTTGTGTAGATGTTGTAACACAACAAAATGTGGAAAGGGTCAAGGGGTGTGAATACTTTCTGAAGGCTGAAAGCATGCAATAAGGACTGGACTCGAGAAGACGGGATACATACCTTCAGTGAACTGAGGTGATTTGCCGTGTGTTCCATCTCTGGAAGAGTGTCAAGGTTGTATTCCAGAAGCTCTATACCGCTGAACTCACTTTCACTCTGAAGGAAGAGGGCATAGGTAAGAGTTATATTGGATGGTCAACTAATGAGAGTATGTTGACTAGCATTGACTGTGCTGTGCCTAACAAAATACGGTCAACTCACTCACCTGAAGATTCCTTGTCAGCATCTGCAGGTTTCTCATTTGCTGGACCATCATTGTCAGACGGGCACAGAGGGGGAACTTGTGGCTTGGGCGTGACCACGAAAGGACAAGCAGCTGGGCTAGTAGCAGCAACAGGAGGAGAGACTGTGTTGAGTTAAGCCACGCTGCAGAGATAAGAAAAAAAATCCTCATTTTAAAGAGGTACATTGTATGAGGCATTGGATCAGGGTTACATTCAAGATCGCAGCATTCATTTACGTTTCAAAATAGGTTTGCTTTGAACAATTGCCACTGTTTACAATGCTATGAAACATTATTCAACAATTACAAAGCAGTGATTTAATAGCCTGGTACCAGACCAAATGGTAGGCCTACATTAGAGTGAGTGGACATGCTGATTGGTTGCCACGTAACAGGGGTTTGTCTTCCCAGAGAGCAAGAAGCCATCGTGGAACCAGATATATTTTTTTTACCTGGCCACTCTCCCCTTCACTTTGGCACAACATGCCTTTACCATGAGATGCCATATGCTACCATGAGCAGGAAAAACATAGATATGATAGGTTCCATTTCAAAAAGAGGTTCCGTTTGATGAAGGAGTCATCCAATCACCATGGAGTCCAACTGTTTCATCATTGACTCATCAAGCCGACAACTTCAAATAATATTTTCTAGACTAGGGGTATATTGCTAGCTAGCACTATGACTCAGAGTTTAGACAGTAGGCTAGTGATTCATTTGATGCAACCAAATCATGAGTATTGATGTCAACTGTTTTCCTAGCCAGCAGACTGCATCAGAAACACTGCAACCAAACCTTCATATAAATCCCCAACCAGAACTAAACAAGATATTTCAGTTGAAGCCAAGTCATTGATGAAGAATGCTGAGTATGTTGTAATAGACATCTTAGGTTCCTTGTAAACATAAAGGAGCAACATGTTGATGACCAGTACACCACCAGTAGAATAATACAGTAGCATCTATATCCCCTATACACTTCTTATAAACCATTATCAATGCTTGAGAAACAGGATAGGGTTTGAAACAACTTCAAAGAAAGTCACCATTTCCTGTACAATACTTTCACTTGATTGAAAAATGCATTTGTCATTTCATTACCTGATAAATAGAACGCAGTCTGACGCAGGCAAAAGTCTATGATCCTTTTAACATCTTCTTAAGGTTAGAAACAACGTACTTATGTTGTTAAATGTCATCAATTTAGCCATGGAGTTAAAGAGAGTAACCTTAGAGGTAACCATTTCCTGTTCAGTCATTTCATGTAAAAATGATTGTCACTTGCACTGTCAAAAAGTTATTTCTGACCCAGTTTTCATACAGATGTTCAGCTGATTCAGATACCACTGAACTGAAGTTTCATGTAGCCTTGGGCTGACCTAACACACCCCCATGTATTTGAGAATTTCCTTAGAAATTCTCCACACATTGTTGCTTGTAAGTGCATTGCCTTGTCTACGTACAGTGGATTAGTATTCTGGAAATGTATCATTATAGTGTGTTGGATATGCCTATATTACTCTCCTAAATAGAATAAAATTGCTTAAGTTATAAGTTCAGTGGTTTTATATATTTATTTATTTGTGTATTTGTTTCCATGTTGTTTGCCCAAATCCTCTCTTAAATGGATTGTGTTGATTTCAAATCCTATTTAGATGATTGGGAATGAAATTGCAAACGTTCTAAATGGTGAAGATTGATTTACATGAGGAATTGGTCCAAAAGTGCTAGTGTGGATTGCAATCACTCTTTGTCCATAGACTGCTTTCAAGGTAAAAAATCAAATACAGACATGCTCAAATTTGTTGGTACCCTTACAGCTCATTGAAATAATGCTTCATTCCTCCTGAAAAGCGAGGAAATTAAAAGCCAATTTTATCATGTATACTTGCATGCCTTTGGTATGTCATAGAATAAAGCAAAGAAGCTGTGAAAAGAGATGAATTATTGCTTCTTCTACAAAGAGATTCTAAAATGGCCTGCACACATTTGTTGGTACCCCTTAGAAAAGATAATAAATAATTGGATTATAGTGAAATTTCAAAGTAATTCCTTTCTTTAATTAGTATCACACGTCTCCAATCTTGTAATCAGTCATGCAGCCTATTTAAATGGAGAAAGGTAGTCACTGAGCTGTTAGGTATCATTGTGTGCACCACGCTGAACATGGACCAGAGAAAGCAAAGAAGAGATTTGTCTGAGGAGATCAGAAAGAAAATAATAGACAAGCATGGTAAAGGTAAAAGCTACAAGACCATCTCCAAGCAGCTTGATGTTCCTGTGACAACAGTTGCAAATATTATTAAGTTTAAGGTCCATGGAACTGTAGCCAACCTCCCTGGGCGCGGCCGCAAGAGGAAAATCGACCCCAGATTGAACAGAAGGATAGTGCGAATGGTAGAAAAAGAACCAAGGTTAACTGCCAAAGAGATACAAGCTGAACTCCAAGGTGAAGGTACGTCAGTTTCTGATCGCACCATCCGTCACTTTTTGAGCGAAAGTGGGCTCCATGGAAGAAGACCCAGGATGACTCCACTTTTGAAAGAACAACATAAAAAATCCAGACTGGAATTTGCTAAAATGCATATTAAAAAGGCACAATCCTTCTGGGAGAACGTCCTTCAGACAGATGAGTCAAAACTGGAGCTTTTTGGCAAGTTACATCAGCTCTATGTTCACAGACGAAAAAATGAAGCTTTCAAAGAAAAGAACACCATACCAACAGTGAAACATGTAGGAGGCTCGGTTATGTTTTGGGGCTGCTTTGCTGCGCCTGGCACAGGGTGCCATGAATCTGTGCAGTGAACAATGAAATCTCGAGACTATCAAGGCATTCTGGAGCGAAATGTACTGCCCAATGTCAGAAAGTTCTGTCTCAGTCGCAGGTCATAGGTCCTCCAACACGATAATGACCCAAAACACATAGCTAAAAGCACCCAAGAATGGATAAGAACAAAACATTGGACTATTCTGAAGTGGCCTTCTATGAGTCCTGATCTGAATCCTATCGAACATCTATGGAAAGAGATGAAACTTGCAGTCTGGAGAAGGCACCCATCAAACCTGAGACAGCTGGAGCAGTTTGATCAGGAAGCGTGGGCAAAATTACCTGTTACAGGTGCAGAAGACTAATTGAGAGCTACAGAAAACGTTTGATTGCAGTGATTGCCTCTAAAGGTTGTGCAAAAAAATATTAGGTTAGCCTCTCTAGGGTAGGGGGCAGTATTTTCACATCCGGATAAAAAACGTACCCGATTTAATCTGGTTATTACTACTGCCCAGAAACTAGAATATGCATAGAATTGTTTGATTTGGATAGAAAACACCCTAAAGTTTCTAAAACTGTTTGAATGGTGTCTGTGAGTATAACAGAACTCATATGGCAGGCAAAAACCTGAGAAGATTCTGTACAGGAAGTGCCCTCTCTGACCATTTCTTGGCCTTCTACACTCTCTTTATTGAAAACAAAGGATCTCTGCTGTAACATGACACTTCCTACGGCTCTCAGAAGGCGCCAGAACGTTGAATGATGACTTTGCAGCCCATGGCTGAAAAACAGTAGCGCATTTGGTAAGTGGTCGATCTGAGAACAATGAGACGGGTGCGCGCGTGCACGTGAAGAGGCCATTTTCAACTTTGAGTCTTTGAACGAAAACAGGGTTTCCCGGTTGGAATATTATCGCTTTTTTATGAGAAAAATCGCATAAAAATTGATTTTAAACAGCGTTTGACATGCTTCGAAGTACGGTACTGGAATATTTAGAATTTTTTTGTCCACCCTTCGTCACCCTTCGGATAGTGTCTTGAACGCAAGAACAAAACAGAGGATATTTGAACATAACTATGGATTATTTTGAACCAAAACAACATTTGTGGATGAAGTAGAAGTCCTGGGAGTGCATTCTGACGAAGAACAGCAAAGTTAATCCAATTTTTCTTATAGTAAATCTGAGTTTGGTGAGTGCCAAACTTGGTGGGTGTCAAAATAGCTAGCCCGTGATGGCGAGCTATCTACTCAGAATATTGCAAAATGTGCTTTTGCCGAAAAGCTATTTTAAAAATCGGACATAGCGATTGCATAAAGGAGTTCTGTATCTATAATTCTTAAAATAATTGTTATGTTTTTTTGTGAACGTTTATCGTGAGTAATTTAGTAAATTCACCGGAAGTTTGCGGTGGGTATGCTAGTTCTGAACATTTACATTACATTTAAGTCATTTAGCAGCCACTCTTATCCAGAGCGACTTACAAATTAACGTCACATGCTAATGTAAAAAGCTGGTTTTTGATATAAATATGAACTTGATTGAACAAAACATGCATGTATTGTATAACATAATGTCCTAGGAGTGTCATCTGATGAAGATCATCAAAGGTTAGTGCTGCATTTAGCTGTGGTTTTGGTTTTTGTGACATTATATGCTAGCTTGAAAAATGGGTGTCTGATTATTTCTGGCTGGGTACTCTGCTGACATAATCTAATGTTTTGCTTTCGTTGTAAAGCCTTTTTGAAATCGGACAGTGTGGTTAGATTAACAAGAGTCTTGTCTTTAAAATGGTGGAAAATAGTCATATGTTTGAGAAATTGAAGTAATAGCATTTCTAAGGTATTTGAATATCGCGCCACGGGATTCCACTGGCTGTTGAGTAGGTGGGACGATTTCGTAGAGAGGTTAAAAGTGCTTCCCTCACAATCTTAAATAAGCATGCCCCATTCAAAAAATGTAGAACTAAGAACAGATATAGCCCTTGGTTCACTCCAGACTTGACTGCCCTTGACCAGCACAAACACATCCTGTGGTGTTCTGTATTAGCATCGAATAGCCCCCACGATATGCAACTTTTCAGGGAAGTTAGGAACCGATGTACACAGGTAGTTAGGAAAGCTAAGGCAAGCTTTTTCAAACAGATATTTGCATCCTGTAGCATTAATTCCAAAAAGTTCTGGGACACTGTAAAGTCCATGGAGAATAAGACCATCTCCTCCCAGCTGCCCACTGCACTGAGGCTAGGAAACACTATCACCACCGATAAATCCACGATAATCAATCATTTCAATAAGCATTTTTCTACGGCTGGCCATGCTTTCCAGCTGGCTACCCAGACCACGGTCAACAGCTCTGCACCCCCCATAGCAACTTGCCCAAGCCTTCACCCAAATCCAGATAGCTGATGTTCTGAAAGAGCTGCAAAATCTGGACCCCTACAAATCAGCTTGGCTTGACAATCTGGACCCTCTCTTTCTAAAATTATCCGCCGCAATTGTTGCAACCCCTATTACTAGCCTGTTCAACCTCTCTTTTGTATCATCTGAGATCTCCAAAGATTGGAAAGCTTCCGCAGTCATCCCCCTCTTGGGAGACACTCTAGACCCAAACTGTTTCAGACCTATATCTATCCTACCCTGAATTTCTAAGGTCTTTGAAAGCCAAGTTAACAAACAGATCACCGACCATTTTGAATCCAACCGTACCTTCTCCGCTATGCAATCTGGTTTCCGAGCTGGTCATGGGTGCACCTCAGCCACGCTCAAGGTCCTAAACGACATCATAACCACCATCGATAAAAGACAATACTGTGCAGCCGTATTCATCGACCTGGCCAAGGCTTTCGACTCTGTCAATCACCGCATTCTTATCGGCAGACTCAACAGCCTTGGTTTCTCAAATGACTGCCTCGCCTGGTTCACCAACTACTTCTCAGACAGAGTTCAGTGTGTCAAATCGGAGGGGCTCTTGTCCGGACCTCTGGCGGTCTCTATGGGGGTGACACAGGGTTCAATTCTCGGGCTGACTCTTTTCTCTGTATACATCAAGGATGTCGCTCTTGCTGCTGATGTTCCTCTGATCCACCTCTACGCAGACGACACCATTCTGTATACTTCTCGCCCTTCTTTGGACACTGTGTTAACAGACCTCCAGATGAGCTTCAATGCCATACAACTCTCCTTCCGTGGGCCCCAACTGCTCTTAAATGCAAGTAAAACTAAATGCATGCTCTTCAACTGATTGCTGCCTGCACCTGCCCGCCCGTCTAACATCGCTACTCTGGACGGTTCTGACTTAGAATATGTGGACAACTACAAATACCTAGGTGTCTGGTTAGACTGTAAACTTTCCTTCCAGACTCACAATAAGCATCTCCAATCCAAAATTAAATCTAGAATCGGCTTCCTATTTCGCAAGAAAGCATCCTTCACTCATGCTGCCAAACGTACCTTCGTAAAACTGACTATACTACCGATCCTAGACTTTCGCGATATCATTTACAAAATAGCCTTCAACACTCTACTCAGCAAATTGGATGCAGTCTATCACAGTGCCATCCATTTTGTCACCAAAGCCCCATATACTACCCACCACTGCGACCTGTATGCTCTCGTTGGCTGGCCCTCGCTTCATATTCGTTGCCAAACCCACTGGCTCCAGGTCATCTATAACTCTTTGCTAGTTAAAGGCCTGCCTTATCTCAGCTCACTGGTCACCATAGCAGCACCAACCCGTAGCACGCGCTCCAGCAGGTATATTTCACTGGTCACCCCCAAAGCCAATTCCTCCTTTGGCCGCCTTTCCTTCCATTTCTCTGCTGTCAATGACTGGAACGAATTGCAAAAATCACCGAAGCTGGAGACTCAAATCTCCCTCACTAACTTTAAGCATCAGCTTCAGGGCAGCGTACAGATCATTGCACCTGTACATAGCCCATCTGTAAATAGCCCACCCACCTACCTCATCCCCATTTGTTTTGCTCCTTTGCACCCCAGTATCTCTACTTGCACATTTATCTTCTGCACATCTATCACTCCAGTGTTTAATTGCTAAATTGTAATTATTTCACCATTATGGCCTATTTATTGCCTTACCTCCCTAATCTTACTTCATTTGCACACACTGTATATAGACTTTTCTATTGTGTTATTGACTGTACGTTTGTTTATGTGTTACATTTATGTTTAACTCTGTGTTGTTTGTGTCGCATTGCTTTGCTTTATCTTGGCCAGGTCGCAGTTATGAGAAGTTGTTCTAAACTGGCCTACCTGGTTAAATAAAGGCAAAATAAAAACATTTTAAAAAAGTCCTCCGACACATTGGTGCGGCTGGCTTCCGGGTTAAGTGGGCATTGTGTCAAGAAGCAGTGCGGCATGGTTGGGTTGTGTTTTGGAGGACGCACTGCTATTGACCTTCGGCTCTCCCGAGTCTGTACGGGAGTTGCAGTGATGAGACAAGACTGTAACTACCAATTGGATACCATGAAATTGGGGAGAAAAAGGGGTAAAAAAATATATATTCTAAATGTAAAAATGTAAAAATAAATAAATATGGAATAAACAATGGTGGATGCCAATTACTTTTGTCAGTTTAAATTTTTTTCAGAGAAAATAGTGCATTCTTCATTTTTGTGGAGGGGTACCAATAAATTTGAGCACTTCTGTATATAAATATATCATAATCGCGGAACTATACATTCAATTTGCACCCCCCCCCCCCACACACACACACACACACACAGACATACATCCCCAGTCAATAGTATATCAGAAATACTTACTTTTCATTGTCACCCCAAAATCCAAAAGCTGTAAAAAAAAACTGTCAGCAGCCTCAATCGTTCGTCCCTCTAAATGAGTTCACAAATCCAAACGTTCTCTTTTATAGAATCTGTACGATGACACGTCACCTGAGTCACCCTCTCCATTCATAGAAGAATGCCCCCGCAATTCTCCTCTCCCTCCTCCCTTCTAAAACACGGCTATTCACTTTCTTTCTTTGTTTTCCATCATACCGGTTGGGTTCTTTATACTGGTTGGGTTATTTTTACTGGTTGGGTTCTTTATACCAGTTGGATTCTTTATACTGGTTGTGTTCTTCGTACTGGGTGGGTTCTTTATACTGGTTGGGTTCATTAGTTGGGTTCTGGTTGGGTTCTTTAAACCAGTTGGATTCTTTATACTGGTTGGGTTCTTTATACTGGTTGGGTTCATTAGTTGGGTTCTGGTTGGGTTCTTTAAACCAGTTGGATTCTTTATACTGGTTGGGTTTTTTATACTGGTTGGGTTCATTAGTTGGGCTCTGATTGGGTTCTTTAAACCAGTTGGATTCTTTATACTGGTTGGGTTCATTAGTTGGGTTCTGGTTAGGGTCTTTATACTGGTTGTGTTCTTTATACTGGTTGGGTTCATTAGTTGGGTTCTGGTTGGGTTCTTTTTACCAGTTAGGTTCTTTATACTGGTTTGGTTCTTTATACTGGTTGTGTTCTTTATACTGGTTGGGTTCTTTATACTGGTTGTGTTCTTTATACTGGTTGTGTTCTTTATACTGGTTGTGTTCTTTATACTGGTTGGGTTCTTTATACTAGTTGGGTTCTTTATACTGGTTGTGTTCTTTATACTAGTTGGGTTCTTTATACTAGTTGGGTTCTTTATACTGGTTGGGTTCTTTATACTGGTTTGGTTCTTTATACTGGTTGTGTTCTTTATACTGGTTGGGTTCTTTATACTGGTTGGGTTCTTTATACTGGTTGTGTTCTTTATACTGGTTGGGTTCTTTATACTGGTTGGGTTCTTTATACTGGTTGGGTTCTTTATACTGGTTGGGTTCTTTATACTGGTTGGGTTCTTTATACTAGTTGTGTTCTTTATACTGGTTGGGTTCTTTATACTGGTTGTGTTCTTTATACTGGTTGTGTTCTTTATACTGGTTGTGTTCTTTATACTGGTTGGGTTCTTTATACTGGTTGTGTTCTTTATACTGGTTGGGTTCTTTATACTAGTTGGGTTCTTTATACTGGTTGTGTTCTTTATACTGGTTGTGTTCTTTACTGGTTGGGTTCTTTATACTAGTTGGGTTCTTTATACTGGTTGTGTTCTTTATACTGGTTGTGTTCTTTATACTGGTTGGGTTCTTTATACTAGTTGGGTTCTTTATACTGGTTGTGTTCTTTATACTAGTTGGGTTCTTTATACTAGTTGGGTTCTTTATACTGGTTGGGTTCTTTATACTGGTTGGGTTCTTTATACTGGTTTGGTTCTTTATACTGGTTGTGTTCTTTATACTGGTTGGGTTCTTTATACTGGTTGTGTTCTTTATACTGGTTGTGTTCTTTATACTAGTTGGGTTCTTTATACTGGTTGTGTTCTTTATACTGGTTGGGTTCTTTATACTGGTTGGGTTCTTTATACTGGTTGTGTTCTTTATACTGGTTGGGTTCTTTATACTGGTTGGGTTCTTTATACTGGTTGGGTTCTTTATACTGGTTGGGTTCTTTATACTGGTTGTGTTCTTTATACTGGTTGTGTTCTTTATACTAGTTGGGTTCTTTATACTGGTTGGGTTCTGGTTGGGTTCTTTATACTGGTTGTGTTCTTTATACTGGTTGGGTTTTTTATACTGGTTGTGTTCTTTATACTAGTTGGGTTCTGGTTGGGTTCTTTATACTGGTTGGGTTTTTTATACTGGTTGGGTTTTTTATACTGGTTGGGTTCATTAGTTGAGTTCTGGTTTGGTTCTTTATGCTGGTTAGGGTCTTTATACTGGTTATGTTCTTTATACTGGTTGGGTTCTTAAAACTGGTTGGGTTTTACTGATTGGGTTCTCCTATCAGGCTGTTCTATGGAATAATCTTGGCTTTGAATTAGTGATGCAATCAGACACTGGAAAAAAAATTGTCCCACTCCTTAACGCTGATATCATATGAGTTGCATTGAGGCTCACCTAAAAGAGATTATTCAAAACTAACATTTATCAGACATGTTTGATACTGTATTTGAAACGGTTGCTAAGTGGTGATTCATTTTTATCTGAATTTTAAATCGTTCTCCTCCCTTAGTAAAATAATCCCCAAAAATGTCCCCACACTGCACCCCACACACAACCCACCCAACCGTCTCTGTAGCTATCAAGTACTGTCAGATCTCCCTGTTAGCATTCTGCCTGTTGTTGTTTCATGGATGGACATGAACGCAAAGAGACTCACACAGAGCAGACAAAGGAGATGAGCGCGCCATGATGTCATCAAAGATCCCCCACTTCCCTCCTGGTGGGAAATCAGGGGGCCCCAAGGGGAGCAGGGAGGGGGGAGGGTCAGAAAGTGATGTCAGATCACGCCCTGCTTCTTTTGCCATTCCCCCCCGACCGGCCACCCACTCCTCTACTTTCTTTCCTGTTCATTGATGGAGGCAATGGAATGTGTGGAATTTCAAGAGAGAAAACACGGTAGAATGGCATTAACAGATTTATCCGACTGATTACCACACAACCCACAATCCCCTGCATGGTTTAACATCCTTTACAGAGAAGACGACAGCAATACACTGATGATGCTCAACCACAAACCAAAATCCTTCAAGAACAATTTAGTACTATTTTAGGAAATACAACTATCAGTGCATAAAGCATTGCATTAATCCAGATACACAGTCTTACACATTGAGATGTAAATACATAGCTCACAGGGGCAACACAGAGGCATTATGCCCATTGAGTTTATCCATTTGTACACTGAAAATACAGAAGTTATGGTTCATCTTACGCATGAATCCAAAGATATCCAATTTGGCCATCAATGCCCCCTTTTTTTAAAAATCAGGTGCATGACGCCTCTGAATCATTTTGAACTCTTTCAGGCGAAGTACAGTAGCAGAGGTGATGACATTCAGAAAACATCAGGTTAAAATATATAATATCATGTCTTTTGTGACTAAAAATGATATAGTATAATCCGAAGCAAAAGATACAAGATGATCATTTTCCATACGAAAGCTAAAATGAAAAGGTCAAATCTGGAGCTGTTTTGCCATGTGGTTTCAGGGCGCAGCTATTTCACTTCTTCTGCCAATTCCATTGGGGTTTTCATGAGCGTGAGCTTTACCTGGGGCAGCCCTAGTCATCTGTCAGAGGAAAACATTGTGTATGGACACACAAACACATTTATGATTTTTAACTGTACCTTATTCAAATGAATCCTCACACATAACAGTTAGCTTAAATACCTAAAAACTCAAACTTGGTATTTTGTTGTTTTGAGTTTATATTTGAGGTTTTTCTTCATAGTCACCTGGAGTTCGTCATAGTCAGAGCTGGTGCTGGCGATCCTTAGGTTGGTGTATGTGTTGTCCGCTTTCCCTGAGAGGGAGAGCTCGATCTGCTAAAATTTTGAGGATAAATCATTTCATGTAAACAGAGGAGTCATATTACCCAACAGAGGTAGCAATACTATATAATATTTAATACGAAATAGGAGTATTAGCGTTACACGTTTTATACAAAGCCCCAGTAAATTTTGTCAAAGACGCAACATGTATAATAGTCATACTGAGAATTGTTAAAGTTTTGACGTGGAATTTAACACATCAAACTCTGAGTATCAAACCGCGTCATCAACTGCCAATGTCTTAAAATTGCTCAGTGGTTGAGGTTGGTTAAACAGAATATTATGAAATGAAAATGTTCCTCTTACTTTCAGTCTTCTGGAGAGACTTAATAGGGAAGGAAAAGGGGGAACTTGGGTTAGAACAAAGAGGATTGGAACAGTCCTTCAAGAAATCTATTATATAAATCTATTCCTAAACTCGATGGGCATGACTACGTAAACAATGATACCTTTTATATTTATACACATCCACGGTGACGGTCAGAACATAAAGCAACACCATCACTCCACAGATGATGTAGGGGGCCATCTTAAAAAATTGGTCACCTGAAAACAATCGGAATAGAACATGTGTTTTTAAAGTTAATTTGTTGTCCATTTGTCTTGAGTGTTATCCACAACAGCACTTTTCAACAAATCAAATGGCACTCTATTTCGTATAGTGCACTATTAGGTCAAACGTAGTGCGCTATTCATAAAGTGAACAAAATGGCTTACTTTCGAACTCCAGAGGCATGGCCTTTGACCTCTGTGATCCGTTCTGGTTGTGGGCCTCACAGAGGTAGAGCCCGCTGTCCGCCTTGCTGACCAGGAGGACTAGTGTCTGCCCATTGGCCTTCCAGGTCACCTGCCCACTGATGTCTTTGTACCAGGAGTAGCGCTCCACCGGTGGGTTGGCATCACTCTGGCAGGTCAGGGTCACTGCCCTACCCTCAGGCACAGGCCCTGTTGGGTTGGACAGGGCTACAGTGTTTTTAGGGGCATCTGGAAGACAAAATCCACACAGTTAATTCAACTTCCTGTGAAGTATACAAGCTCATTTTGATTTGAAATATTAAACACCAATTCCCACGGGGAACGTTCGTCATGTGAGCGTCAACAAGCGTGCGAATGATAGAAATATAACGTATTGAAGTGAATGAGAGAAAACAGAAAAAAATACAAATTATTAGTGTCATTTTGAAGTCTCACTAGTGAGCTGGAAGGTTGCCATAGTACTGAGAACTTGATCTCGAAAGCACTATTGAGAAGATACACATACAGTGTACAGTATGAGGATGGGAAGAATCCTTGCACAGGTATGATTAGCTTAATCACTGCCTATTATCTGCTAATTCATGTCTAACCAGTTCGTTTGTTATGCCCTGTGCTCTTTAATACTGTTAGCACTTAACAGTTAAATCACTAAACATGTTTAAACACAGAATAAGGAGATTACACTACTGTTTATGGTTGTGGTCTCTCACACAGAACATTGAGGGTCAGGTTCCCCTGAGTCGTCTTGGTGGTGCCCCCTGGCTGCAGTGTGTAGCGGGCAGAGCATTTGACCATCAGCCCGTGATGGGGGAGGGAGGCGGTAAAGGTCAGGGTGGAGATCATGGTCATGAGCCCATCTATACCCTCCTGTAGCTGGCTCTCAACACTTCCACCCAGCCCAGAGGTCCAGGTCAGGGAGGGTGGCAATGTAGGGCAAGGGGCGGGGGCAGAGCAGCTCAGTGTACCCTGCTCCCCCTCTATGATGTTGCCCATAGGGATCAGTTGGGGTCTGGGTGGGGTGACTGGGTGGATGAAGATATGTGGGAGAAAGGGTGATATTGAATCAATAACATGACAGAAAGTGGCCTGGGTATAGCTCAATGGCATGCCGTGTGGGGCAACCAGGTTGAAACTAACTTTGCTAACAATATCACTTTCATGTTGAGTATTTGATTCTAGGGGCTCGATTCAATCAGATCCGCTTTAGCCGACACCCGCAAACGGTTGTTTTGGTGATTTCTGAGGTGGAATAGTTCAAATCCACAAATGGATCCTTGCGTTACCTTATCTGGGACACTGAATTGGACCACCCGATTTCACAATTCGACAAATCCCATGCAGACACATTAGAAGTAGGCAGTTCTGAAAATGTTGCCTCATTGTTGACTTTCAACTGCATAAATAAGGAGAACGTAACCAGGTGGCTTTTGTTGGCTATAGCCCATTTAGTTTAATGATATTACTTGAGAGTAATTATTTCTATCATCGATAGAGCCTACACTTTCTATCACTGTTTTGAACTTCTAAAGTGGTAGGGATAATAAGGAAGGAAGTGGTTTGTGACACACAAGAGCAGCCACTCACCAATTTGTCAGCTCTTACCGCAGTCACATGTCCAACACCACCAAAACATCCATTATGCGGATGTCGGCCAACACGCGTTAACGCTCCATCTGACTGGATCGAGCCCTATGTTTGCTGTTAGTATTCATAAGAGTTCAATCTAGTCATTTTGTTAGAATGTTTAGCCCTAAGGGTATAATTCAATTGGAAATCATATACAGTGCATTCGGAAAGTATTCAGACCCCTTGACTTTTCCTACATTTTGTTATGTTACAGCCTTATTCTAAAATGGATTAAATTGTTTTTTTTCCCTCATCAATCTACACACAATACCCCATAATGACAAAGAAAAAACACGTTTTTAAAAATGTTAGTAAATTTATTACAAATAAAAAAACGTAAATATCACATTTACATGAGTATTCAGACCCTTTACTCAGATCTTCGTTGAAGCACCTTTGGCAGAGATTACAGCCTTGAGTCTTCTTGGGTATGACACTACAAGCTTGGCACACCAGTATTTGGGGAATTTCTCCCATTCTTCTCTGCAGATCCTCTCAAGCTCTGTCAGGTTGGATGGGGAATGTTGCTGCACAGCTATTTTGCACAGCTGTGTGTTTAGGGTCATTGTCCGGTTGGAAGGTGAACCTTCACCCCAGGTTGAGGTCCTGAGCGCTCTGGAGCAGGTTTTCATCAAGGATCTCTCTGTACTTTCCCTTGATCCTGACTAGTATCCCAGTCCCTGCCGCTGAAAAACATCCCCACAGCAGATGCTGCCACCACCATGCTTCACAGGAGGGATGGTGCCAGGTTTCCTCCAGACGTGACGCTTGGAATTCAGTCCAAAGAGTTCAATCTTGGTTTCATCAGACCAGATAATATTGTTTCTCATGGTCTGAGAGTATTTGGGTGCCTCTTGGCAAACTCCAAGCGGGCTGTCATGTGCCTTTTACTGAGGAGTGGCTTTCGTCTGGCAACTCTACCACAAAGGCATGATTGGTGGAGCACTGCAGAGATTGTTGTCCTTCTGGAAGGTTCTCCCATCTCCACAGAGAAACTCTGGAGCTCTGTCAGAGTGACCATCGGGTTCTTGGTCACCTCCCTGACCAAGGAAGTATCACGTTTCAGGTATGACCCAGATGCAGACAGTGTCAAAGTAACAAAAGTTTATTTCTAAATACAGGGGCAGGCAAACGACAGGTCAAAGGCAGGCAAGGGTCAGTAATCCAGAGAAGATGCAATGGGTCCAGAACAGCAGGCATTCTCAGGGTCAGGGCAGGCAGGGGTCAATAATCCAGTGAGGTGGGGCAAGGCATAGAACGGCAGGCAGGCTCAGGGTCAGGGCAGGCAGAAGGGTCAAAACCAGGAAGACTAAGAAACAGGAGCAAGAAACAGACAGGAGCAGGGGAACAAATGCTGGTAGGTTTCACAAACAAAACGAACCGGCAACAGACAAACAGAGAACACAGGTATAAATACACAGGGGATAATGGGGAAGATGGGCGACACCTGGAGGGGGGTGGAGACAAGCACAAAGACAGGTGAAACAGATCAGGGTGTGACAGGAAGAGTCTTGGTGGTTCCAAACTTATTCCATTTAAGAATGATGGAGGCCACTGTGTTCTTGGGGACCTTTAATGCTCCAGAAATGTTTTAGTACCCTTCCCCAGTTCTTTGCCTCGACACAATCCAGTCTCTGAGCTCTACGGACAATTAATTCGACCTCAAGGCTTGGTTTTTGCTCTGACATGCACTGTCAACTTGGGACCTTATATAGACAGGTGTGTGCTTTTCAAAATAATTTCCAATCAATAGAGTTTACCACAGGTGGAATCCAATCAAGTTGTAGAAACATCTCAAGGATGATTAATGGAAACAGGATGAACCTGAGCTCAAATTCGAGTCTCATAGCAAACGGTCTGAATACTTGTATAAATACGGAATTTCTAAAATCCTGTTTTTGCTTTGTCATTATGGGCAGGGGCGAAAATCTGATATCAACTTTGGAGGGGACAATTACATTAAATTTTCTCAAGAGCAATTCCTGAGCGTGACACCAAAAGTAGTGCTGTAACACATAGCCTACATTGTAATATGGTAAATGTATATTGAGGAACCAAAGAAATAAGGTGTTTGCCGTACTCCTAACTACCGGTACCCAAAACTACACAACTAATTACAACAGCACTACCATTGCCTTTAACAAATCTTAGTTCAGTCACCAGTTTAAGTTGAGAGTGGGGGTATCCATGGCATTTTCCAATTATGTTCCTATTTTACAAGTCAAAAAAATGGAGAACCTTTCATAATGTTGCCAAACAAAGACTCAACAAACTTACCTGAGACTCCCTGTCTCTGCCAGTCTGTCCCTGCATATCTGTCCCCAACTCTGCTGTCTGTGTGCCATCTGTTGCCTGCTCTGCCTAATGACATCATTGTGAAACATTTCCATTAGAATTTCATTTCTTTCTTATGAACATTGTATCAACTAGTCTTGGAGATATTAGGCTACTCGGGTTCTTACTTTGCGTTTTGGTGTACTGAAAAATACTCTGATGTCCGTCTTTTATTTTTCTGCCATTTTTCTACCTGGCTGGCTGGCTGGCTACACACACACACAGTGTGTAGGTTATTTACAGTAGGAGATGGGCTTCTATCATCTTCTATCATTCTATTTGGGCTTCGATCTAAAAGGTAGCTAGCAAATGTGAAACAGATTAAAATGACAAGAGTTGACAGCTGTATGAGTTCACCATTTACACAACATATGCTGCAACCTTTTATAATTTTAATAGTTTGTTTCATATTGGCTGGCTTCCAACAATAGCTGAATTTGCAAAGCTAGCGAGCACCAATTCCGTTTCAATGGTGTTTGCTATAATCTTTGCTACCCGGGTTAAATAAAGGTGAAATAAAATAAATAAATAAAAGTTCCCTTGTGACAATTTAGCTTTTGCAACGAGACCATTAAATATATTTAAGACAATGGTAGAAGAGAGTGTAGTTCTGTTCAGTTTGGACTTCAGTTTATCGCTAACCTTATCGCAGGGACTTTGAAGCACTAACTTACATCATCTGCATGATGATCTTGGAATAAATTGACGATAGCAAAGATTCCATCTTTGACGAGGCCACATAAATGGAATAGGTACTAGCTAGCGTAATAGTTAATATTTGCGCGCTAGCTCTGCATATTCAGCTAGTGTGTGTGCGCGATTGACTGGATTAACCTCACGTCAGTTACGTTCATTGAGTGCCTTTCAGACAGTAGACACGACCCCTCTGTTACCTTGCCAACTAAGGAACTGGCAGTGGATCAAACCATTGTGAGGCAAAGGGTGGGGGGGTCGCAATCTTTTGAAACTTAAAAACGCGCTATTAAGTGTCTATAATCAGCACAATTGCTTTCATTGCGTATTATTAATATTATTTAAATTACATAGTTATGTTTCAGTGATATATTGGGGGGGACAAATCATATTTTTCCAAGGATGGGGGGGTCGTGTCCCCCCCGTCCCCCCCGGGATTTCCGCCCCTGATTATGGGGTATTGTATGTAGATTGATGAGGGGAAAAAAATATATAATCCATTTTAGAATAAGGCTGTAATGGGACAAAATGTGGCAAAAGTGAAGGGAGCTGAATACTTTCCGAAGGCACTGTATTTCTTAGGAAAGGTAAAATGCAGTACCTGTATGATTGATATTTACACCTGGTAGAAAGCTATACTTGAGGGGATTTGTTCCAGCACATTCCAGCCTAAAGATATACGTGTCATCATATCCTGCAGAGAAACTGTTGAAAATAGTGGTGCAGTTCTTGTTCAACAGATTTCCCAACATCACTCCCTTGATGATGTTCTTGGCATCCGTTTGGGCTGAGTGGAAAACGATATTTCCCCATTCTGAATGTTTCTTCCAAAGCCCATGGAGTGTGCAGTTTTTCAAGGGAGCATCAAACTCGGCAGGGATCTGGAATCTACATGGGACCATTAGGCAGGATCCACCAACAGCCACAATGCTTTGGGGCATCCACAGACTCCACTGTTGGCAGAGAGCACCTGGAGAACACCGCACCATCAACAAACACTGAACCGCAAAACCTGGACTCAGGGATAGACGTAACATTGTAAACATAAAATCTGTCTGCCTTCATTTAGTATGATATGTTACGAATTACAATTCGTTTATGATATATCACGCATTTCAATTTGTATAGTATGTTAAGAATTTGCAAAATGTATGATATGCTACGAATTCCACTTTGCTGTGCAAATGTTAGCTACAGTTGGTGGCTATGTGGGGTTAGGGTTAAAATTACGGTTGAAGTTAGGGTTAGGTGTTAGGGGTTAGTTTTAGGGGAAGGTTTAGCTAACAGGCTAAGTACTACTGTAAGTAGTTGCAAAGTTGCTATTTCGTTAAAATGCTAAAGTTGTCCGTGATTTGATTAAAAAATGAGACCTTTGGGTTGCTAGACGTTCACCTCTACCCATCCTCCCCGACCAACCTCCCTCCTTCCTTTCGTTTTTTTTGGCATTAATAACCTTCTGTCTTATATTACGTTTGGTATGGTTACATATCATACTAATTTGAGTGTCACAGATTTACGTTTATTATATTACGTCTAGTCTATGAGACCAGGCTGAACAGCAAAACAAATTTCTCTACACACACACACACACGAAGATTTATCAATCTCACACACATTTGTTCAAACGTACAAGCACACATTGCAGAGTTGTTATCAGTAAAATGTCAGTAAAATTGTCAGTAAGTCTAAGTGTGTACCAGTTAAGAGGGACGTACAGTAAGCACAATTAGGGAGAAACTGACCTTTCAACAGAAAAATGGTGAAAGCAATAAACCACAGACCCATCTGTGATGTTGAGGTGCCTTTCACAGTAACAATACACCTCAAATAAACATAGAGACAGAAAAATACTGTGTTTATTGTGTAATGCTTCTGAGATACTCTAAATGTGTCTTTTAGATTAAATTAGGAAAAGGCCTTACCTGTGACTGAATAATAGAGATCATGGATATTGAGATGACAGATATATCCAAAATGGCACAGGGTGTTCAATCAAAGCAAGAAGCTGTCTTTTCTTTTATATGCATTGTGAAATAAAGGGAAATCCAAACCCTGTTTGCTTAATGCTGAACCAATGACAAACATCAGAATAAAGAGGATGTTTGCTACAGTTGATGGAACATTGGAACATTTGCAATTGGTTGCAACATTCTGACAGGACATCTCTGACTTCTCTATTGTAATAAGGCACAACGTGATGACTTGACACAGTCTGCCACCGGAGTGCAACATCCCCTTGTAGGAGCCACCAAAACTATCAGGGGCCTGAGGCATCCTGCAGATAGCTTTTATAAAGCTCTGTATACAGTCGTGCAGTACATGCATCAGTAAGACAGCTATTGGTACATTTGGAAAGTGATATACTCTAACTAATCATAAAGTCATAATTTATTACTATTGATTTTGGGCGCATTCGCCTCATTCTGGGTGTGTCTGTTGGCTGAACATAGAGAATACAGGCAGGAAGTGGACACTAGGTGTCACGGCTGTCGGAAGGATCGGACCAAAGTGCAGCATGGTTGTGGTTCCACATATTTATTCCGTGAAACATTTGCGATGCACCAATAACTTGAATAACAAAAACAACAAACCGTGACGCAGAGAGAAATAAACACTACTCAAAAGATAACAACCCACAAACACAAGTGGAAAAACCCCTACTTAAATATGATCTCCAATTAGAGACCGAGGACAGGCTGCCTCTAATTGGAGATTATCCCAAAAACCCCAACATAGAAATAGAAACCTAGAATAACCACATAGAAATAGATAACATAGAAAACCACCCAAAAACACCCCCTGTCACGCCCTGACCTACTCTACTATAGAAAATGACATCTTACAAGGGTCAGGACGTGACACTAGGACTCCAGTTGAAGAGGGAAGAGCGTCTAACAACCGAGTAAGGCATGGGCAGTAGTACACATCCCCTTCCACACCCCCCATCTGCGTGAGCAGAGAGAGGGGATGGGAAAGCCGATGGGAGCGAGAGAGATGGAACGTGAGAAAGAGAGAGCGAGAGACAGGAAGTTCACAGATCTGATCACTTTTCTCTGGCCACTTCACCCAAGTGACACAATGATTTATGGCTGGAGTTCACATCACTTAGACACACAGACACACTCACACACACAGGAAGGACAGAGGAGATCGTGAGGATTGTCTGTAAACTAAAGACACACAGCTTAGAACTATGAACCTCCACACTTTGGTCAACCTCTGAAGCTAAACATGCTGGACAGCTACTACTGAAGCATCTCAACTCATAGGTAAGTATTATCAGTATGAATAACAACAACCATATACAGCGTTTTTTTGGCATTACTTTTCATATAGTTTCTTAAATCACTTTATTTGGATATTTTCAAATACAGGAGAGAATATTCTCTAGATGTTCTGACTATCTATACTGGCCACCCAAACTGTACACGTACGTAGTTGTAGCATGCTATAGCCTATTCTGGACAAATGATGAGATTCTGTGGATAGTTAGCTGAACAGATCATCTGTCAGGGACTATATAAAGAAATATGTTACCCTTTATCTGTGTCCATTGCTTTCCATTGCAATATCACCACTTGCCAGCTCAAATTGAGTTGCCAACAAAACGGATAATGATTAGCCACTGATATACATTACTAGATTAAAATATTGAGTAAAATCTAGGCTAGATATGGACGTTTTTTTTTCAGCATTCATTGAAACTTAATTTAGCCAGCAACAGTAAGTCATTGTGAACAAAGTTTCTTCTACCTTTACGAGCAGGGGCGAACAGCAGTTAATCACGTAGGCGAGCATAAATATTGTAGTAACACAAACAGTGCCATAAAACAGGAGGTGTAACAGAACAATGTAATCTTCATCATGTATACAATGAAGTCCAGAACAATCAGTCCACTGTGCTAGACACATTGCTCATGAAGTCGCCAGTACATACAGTATGTCAGTCACATCTAACGATATGACATAATTCTTTATCTTGACAATAAAGAAATGAAGCAGAAAGGATTTTACTTTGTAAGGTCTATTTACATGAATGAAATACATCCTCAAACTGATAAAGAACAACCAATGAATGTAGCCTGTCAATATTGACTTTGACCTAGTGCAGAGAGCCAGCTTTATGACAACGCAAGAATTTAGGGGGATTCAAATCGTATTAGCGTCATATCAAAGAAGCCTCTGCTCATGAAACAACACAAAACCGTACGAGAGGTGGAGTGAGTCCTTGGCTCATGGCACAATAACACATTCCTAATAGTCTTGCTCCTAGGTAAACCCCATCCCTTATATAGACTGGAAGCTTATTGGTTGCCAGACAACAGGACTATGTTTTGTTTTACTGTTTGCTCACTCATGGGAATATATATACAGTGCATTCGGCAAATATTCAGACCCCTTGAGTTTTTCAATATTTTGTTACATTACAGCCTTATTCTAAAATGGATTAAATCGTTTTTATTTCTCATCAATCTACACAAAACATCTGATAATGACAAGGCAAAAAAAAACTTTTATTCATATCATATTCTTTGCTGAGTGACTCAAGAACCCGAACTGGTCACTCTGACATAGGTCCAGAGTTCCTCTGTGGAGATGGGAGAACCTTCCAGAAGGACAACCATCTCTGCAGCACTACACCAATCAGGCCTTTATGGTAGAGTGGTCAGACGGAAGCCACTCCTCTGTAAAAGGCACATGACAGCAGCTCGCTTTGTCCTTTTAAAAAGGGTGCCTAAAGGACTCTCAGACCATGAAAAACAAGACTCTTTGGCCTGAATGCCAAGCTTCACATCTGAAGGAAACCAGGCACCGCTCATCACCTGGCCAATACTATCACTACGGTGAAGCATGGTGGTGGCAGCATCATACTATGGGGATGTTTTCAGAGGTAAACCAAATTAATTAATTTTAGAATAAGGCTGTAACCTCTTCTGCAGATTTACTATCTCACCACCAGGGGGTGTTGCAGCACCCCTACTTCTCGCAGCTATGACGCAGAGAGACTGGTCAAATGAGTCATAAGCCAAAAACATTTTATGATTCCTGTCTATGCATGCCTCTGGAAAGGAAATGGAGATACTGTATGCGAAGAGGATCAGGATGGCAGTCATGTTCAGACAACATTCCTTGTTGGACTGATATGTTTTAGGGGGATTGCAGACAGTATGTCAATATCCGATGAATTGTATAGTATGGAGGTTGGTGGAACCTTAATTGGGGCTCGTGGTAATGGCTGGAGTGGAATCGGTGGAATGGTGTCAAATACAAAGTGGAATGAGTGGAATGGTGTCAAATACATGAAACAGGTGTTGATATTCCATTTAGTCCATTCCAGCCATTATTATGAGCCGTCCTCCCCTCAGCAGCCTCCTGTGGTGTGCACTTTGGGAAAAGGTTAAAAAAAGGGTCAAACTGTGGGTAGTTCACAGTCCCAGACCCCCGCCACATACTCACAAAAATACACACACACGCCTTCCCAGTCATAGACATAGGAATGGACTGTCATGAATAGATTACATCATGCCTGGTACACAACATCCCATCTGAAGATTCAGAATACTTCCTAAACAGCAAAATATATTTCATTTTAATCTTAAAGTCAAGAATTTATAGAGTTCTGTTCATTTGTGACTATGAGTCCTCTTCCTGATAATATTAAACCTCTTAAGGATCCGCCCCGTTTTTAAAGTTTTTGCCTAAAATGACATACCCAAATCTAACTGCCTGTTGCTCAGGCCCTGAAGCAAGGATATGCATATTATTGGTACCATTTGAAAGGAAACCCTTTGAAGATTGTGGAAATGTGAATATAACACAATAGAACATGGAATGTAGGAGAATATAACACAATAAATCTGGTAAAAGACAATACAAAGAAAAAAAACGAATGTTCTTTTGTATTTTTTGTACCATCATCTTTGAAATGCAAGAGAAAGGCCATAATGTATTATTCCAGCCCAGGTGCAATTTAGATTTTGGCAACTATATCGCAGCAGTGTATGTGTAAAGTTTTAGACTGATCCAAGGAACCATTGCATTTCTGTTCAAAATGTTGCATCAAGACTTCCCAAATGTACCTAATTTGTTTATTAATAACTTTTCATTTTCAAAATTGTGCACTCTCCTCAAACAATAGCATGGTATTCTTTCACTGTAATAGCTACTGTAAATTGGACAGTGCAGTTAGATTAACAAGAATTTAAGCTTTCTGCCAATATCAGACATATCTATGTCCTTGGAAATGTTCTTGTTACTTACAACCTCATGCTAATCACATTAGCCTACGTTAGCTCAACCGTCTCTTGGACAGGACACCTATCCCGAAGAAGTTTTTAACTGACTGGCTGCTGGCTGTGACAAAGTGTTCTACCATTAGAGGAAACAGTGTTACACAATATGACTCATCTATAGGAAAGCCATTAAGTATAATGTAGATTAGAAGGAAGTCATTCTGTGTATTCAAACTATTGTCGCCCTTTTTTACAGAATGACACCAAACGCCACACTTCTGTTCTTCCTCGTCACCTCAGCCGCCCGAGATGACGAAGCCAAGGTGGTGGACATCGATGCCGTCATGAACAAATTAAACATTGTCCTTCTCACGCTGACCATTGTATTGGGCACCACGGGCAACTCTGTAGTCATCTGGGTGGCAGGCTTCAAGCTCAATCCTACCGTCACCAATGTGTGGCTGGTCAACCTGGCCGTGGCCGACCTCATCTTCTGCCTGAGCCGTGTGCTCTCACTGACCAAGAAGCTCTTCTTCGACTACTGGCCGTTCGGCATCTTCTTATGCAAGTTCAATGGCTTCTTCAGGTATACCAACATGTTCTGCAGTGTGTTCCTGCTCGCCGTCATCAGCATGGACCGGACGCTCTGCATCTGGTACCCCGTCTTTACCAAACGGCGTAGGACGATCTGCGCCGCCCGCCTGGTGAGCGCCGGCGTGTGGGCAGTGGCGGCCATTTTGAGCGCCCCCTACTTCGCCTACCGCAGGGTTTACTTGGACAAGAACAACCTGAGCAAGTGCTCTCTGGAGGACAATGAGCCGAATGGCGATAATAGCGCTAAGCTAGCGCTCTACCTAATGCGCTTCCTATGCGGTTTCCTGCTTCCTTTCCTCATCATCCTCTGCTGCTACATCCTAGCAGGGTTAGGCATCCGACGCACCCGCCTGTTGGGCAAGTCACGTCCACTCCGTATCCTGGTATCGCTGGTCTGTGCCTTCTTCCTGTGCTGGGCGCCATACCACTGCCTCCTACTGGCAAAGATGGTGAACAGCAACAGTACGGTGGTGAAGGTGGGGCTGACAGGGGCCACAGGCTTTACCTACTTCAACAGTTGCGTGAACCCGCTGCTGTACTTCTGTATGGGGTTGGACATGAGAGGGTCGAGGTTCAGGCAGACCTTAGTGGGGGTGTATCGGAGAGCACTAGCCGATGACAGAGATGGTCGCTCCACGCAGTCCAACGAGCGCACAGTGGATGATAGCTCTGGCTCTGCGTCACAACCTACACTCAGTCTCAAGTGAATGTGGCCCACATCTGAGGGAAGTCACATTTGAATTTTCCATATTGCTGACACCTCATTCACTCTCATTGATGATACAAAGAGGGGAAAATAAAGAGTTGAGAGAAAATAGGTAGAGGGGAGTCAGAAGAAGAGGATGTGATCTGGACAACTTGACTTGAGGAAGCGTGGTGGTCGCTTGTTTCTCTTTTAGTCACCACATTGCTCCTCCTAGTCAGACTGTCTCTATCATGTCTCAGTCATATGACTGGTCTCTCCTTCAGACTAACTGTATCAGAAGTGAACAAAGTGGCTTAGCTTAAGCTCTGTGGTTGCCAGATCAGATAAAACCGGAGGGCCACGTTTCCACTTAATATGCAACGTCAGACACCACACTCACAGCGGAAGAGAAATGAAAACCACAATTCACTTTCTGACTCTCTCTCGCTCTCTCCCTCCTTCCCTCTCACTCACTCTCTCTCTCTCTTTCTCTCATTCTCCTCTCTCTGATTATATTTTTCAGGACTCTTGTACTAAAATAAAAAGTGTGAAAGAGACAATTCAGCCAAGATCTATTTATCTTTTGATAAATATTCTCAATGAGAATCAAAACTGTTTTCCTGTATTGTCTGAAACTGTGTAGCTGGCGGTGTCATTCATGAAAGGCCTAAATGCCCAGGATGCAGAGAAACAGAAATCCCCCTCAGCACAATGGAGGAAAGGAACATAAATGGATGGGAACAAACAGAACAGACCAGCCAGCCGCACCCTCCTTCCTCTCATCTTTTTGATGCTCTGTCCTTTATCGATGTAAATTTCTTTTTTTAATCAATGTGTCACGTCCTGGCCAGTATAAGGGTTAATTGTCATTTTAGTTTGGTCAGGACGTGGCAGAGGGTATTTGTTTTATGTGGTTCAGGGTGGTGTGTTAGTTAGGAGGGCGTTTGATTTATTATTTCCGGGTTTTGAGTTATGGTCTATGTTGTATTTCTATGTGTAGTCTGGTTGATCTATTTCTATGTTGAGTTAATTGGGGTGGACTTCCAATTGAAGGCAGCTGTGTGGTGTTGCCTTTGATTGGAAGTCCTATATTAGTTGGGTGTGTTTGTCTGTGTATTTGTGGGAGATTGTTCTGTGTTTAGCCTTGTCAGACTGTTTTGTTGATCGGTTGTTCTTTTTTTTGTTGTTGTTATTTTTGTACGTTCATTCTGAGTTTATTAAATGTCAAGATGAGCTTACACATACCTGCTGTGTTTTGGTCCTCCATTACCAACGACAATCGTGACACAATGTGTGTAAAACAAATTGACCAATTGCCATTGTCGAGAAAGTACCATGCCACATTCTTCAACCAACATGTTGACCTATAGGAAGAGGGAACTCCTACTGTATGTCTGATTTGTCATGAGTCAAAAGGTCTTGAATTGAGCAACATGTGAAATAATAAAATGGGTTGAAGGCAGTGGGGTGAAGGGTGCTGCTGTGTATGTAAGTACACAAGTTATGTTTTTCTTTGCTTCTGTTTCAGCAACACACATCCTCTATAGTTGTTTTTTTCACTGATCATCATTCACAAGGGGGCGACAAAGGTTTTCTTGATGTCTTCTCATTTGTTGTGAAAGCAAAAGAGTCCCTCTTGTCTCGTTGTCTTCCCTTGCTAGCAAGTTGGCTGAACACTGCAAGCTAGCTGGCCTTTTGAAATAATTGGATGTCTAATCAAATAATATTAAATGGCAAATACTTTCCGGTGTAACCTACAACATTATCCCAATTTGATTTGCTGCTTCAATGTATTGGCTCCCATATCAGCTAAACATAGAATGTCAGAATTCTTTTGTCGGAGCCCCTCCTGTTTTAAGCCCCACCTGTTTAGCTAAAAAAAGTAATGTTGCCTGTTTTGCATGCTATTTTGGCATTAATATTATATATCAAAATTATTACTGAGTTAATAAAGCTGCATACAAACATGTTCTCTTTGTTGCACTCTTGAGTAAGACAGCTCCAAAATGTAGGTGTTTCAGCCTAGCTCAGTTTTTTCTGTGGTGGAGAGGCAGCCAGTGGAAAATACAGAGTGTAGGGGTTGGTAATCTTCTCTAGTTGTGCCGTGATTGGCTCAGTGTTCTGTCACTCATGGGGACACTATGTCACCACAAAATCTACAGGGAGAGCTAGAAAGTTCAAGCCCCCTTGGGAGCTGTCATAGATTTACATTAGAAGTGCCCATCCAAGAAGGCTCAAGGTCATTGGCCACAGATAAAATGACATCAAATCACGTTATATCTACCGTAGCTTTGATTGGACATGTCCACATCATACTTTTAAAATCTTAGCTAGCAAGCTAGACAAGCAGTCATCATGAATCACGTCGGCAAATCCTTTTCAATCCTTGTTATATGAATAGAAATGATAGATAAAACGTATCAGTGCTCATCGGCCATTGGATATTAACATTACACAACAAGTTGGAAATCGCAAATTCAGCAATGAGTGGTTTGGAAGGAATCAGTGGCTAACTGCAAGTGTTGCAAAGTAATCACTATTTTTCTTCCACTGCCTGCTATTCGGTGGTGGTGTGTGGTCTAAGTCTGTGTTTAAGGGTCTCTTTTCCAAGCTTAAAAGGATAAACATTCACACGCAACACCATGGACCAGAAAAGGTTGAATACATAGGCCATGTTGTTAATCCAGCATGACTTCTGCCGTCGTCAAAACAGCTGGAAACTCAGAACTGGGAAATCTCAGACTACAGTGAGTTCAAGACAACTGGGAACTTTGAAAAAAACAAGCTCCGACTGAGAAAAAAAGTTTTGAATGGTCATCCAACTCGGAATTCCGAGTTGAGAACTCACGCCTCCTTCTAGAGCTCCGACCTGAAGATCACTGACGTCATGATTCAACCTTGTTTTTTTTCAGAGTTCCCAGTTGTCTTGAAAGCACCATAAATCCAGAGGATGCCAGACTTTGATGATTTTCCCACGAGAAGGACTGCCACGCAACCTTCCTGTTCAGGTGAGCACAGCACAACAAGTCCAAAAATGTATTGTATGCTGCTGCATAAATTATGTAATATGCCAGGGAGATGTGTATACTTTCGCTTAGAAAATAATACTAAGTGTATGTTGTGTAGTAAGATGTTAGTAGCCCATGTGCCTCACCCAATAGTTTGGTCCCTTTCCCCTTCATAACTTAGCCTACTGTTCTGACTTGGTGGTGCACATTTAGCCTATAGCCTGTTTTAGAGAAACGTTATCATCGAATATTGTAAGAGCTTTCATTGTCTGCTTATATGCCCCCTTTATTTGTCCTACAGTTCTGACTTGGTGTACAGAGAGTATATTGTAAAAATGGCCCATGTTCTGAACTCTGTCGCTGTACATTTCAAAAGTGCTGAACAAATAGTTATATTGACTACGTCCGTATTAGCTCGCTCGTTAATGTCTTAATCCAAATTACGGATTGCCTCTTATCTGCTCATTGTTCCCTTATGTCATAGTTTGTACAACTCAATTGTCAGTAGAAACCACATTTGTCAGCCATATCAGCTATGTTTTTTAAAAAGGATTCACTCCATGGTGCTGAAAAGAAAGCTCTGCTGTTGGGACAGCTTAAAGTAGGCCCTAACAGTTTGTGGGCACTGTTTGTCACCGTTATAGTGCAATTCATGTATTGTTTAGTGTTGTGTTGTGTAGTGGCGTTGCTGGCATGCATAAAAAGAAATAACAATGTTACGTTTGCCCCATGCTAAAATCGACACTGATCTTCTTTGATTTATTGTTTGAACAGTCGCTAAGATTATATTTATTTATCAATGCCAAATAGGCTGCTTATTTAGTGCCAAGCTAAACTGAGACCGTAATCTTGAAATTTAAGTGATTTTAAAGATGATTAGCTGTGAAATAATCACATTTATAATTAAACAATATGTTATCAGTAAAATGTCAGTAAAATTGTCAGTAAGTGTATCAGTTAAGAGGACAATCAGGAAGAAACTGACCTTTCAGCAGAAAAATGGTGAAAGCAATAAACCACAGACCCATCTGTGATGTTGTTGAGGTGCCTTCCACAGTAACAATACACTTCAAATAAACATAGAGACAGACAAATACTGTGTTTATTGTGTAATGCTTCTGAGATACTCTAAATGTGTCTTTTAGATTAAATTAGGAAAAAGCCTTACCTGTGACTGAATAATAGAGATCATGGATATTGAGATGACAGATATATCCAAAATGGCACAGGGTGTTCAATCAAAGCAAGAAGCTGTCTTTTCTTTTATATGCATTGTGAAATAAAGGGAAATCCAAACCCTGTTTGCTTAATGCTGAACCAATGACAAACATCAGAATAAAGAGGATGTTTGCTACAGTTGATGGAACATTAGAACATTTGCAATTGGTTGCAACATTCTGACAGGACATCTCTGACTTCTCTATTGTAATAAGGCACAACGTGATGACTTGACACAGTCTGCCACCGGAGTGCAACATCCCCTTGTAGGAGCCACCAAAACTATCAGGGGTCAGGGGCATCCTGCAGATAGCTTTTATAAAGCTCTGTATACAGTCGTGCAGTACATGCATCAGTAAGACAGCTATTGGTACATTTGGAGAGTGATTAACTCTAACTAAAATCTGCAATAAAACAAAATATTGTGATTGAATGATGCATTTAGATCCTTATATAAAGTAGTATCATTTGATACTTTGAGATTGGGATGGCACCATGAAAAAGCCCTTATCTTGACCTAATTAGCTACTAACTACACCATCATTCATCATAAAGTCATAATTTATTGAGGCATTCACCTCATTCTGGGTCTGTTGGCTAAAAATAGAGAATACATGCCGGAAGTGGACACTCTAGGACTCCAGGGAAGAGTGTCCAACGACCGAGTAAGGCATGGTCAGTAGTGCACACCCCCTTCCAACTCTTGCCCCTTGTATCTGTGTGAGCAGAGAGAGGAGGTGGGAGATAGGGAATGGGAGCAAAAGAGATGGAGCGTGAGAAAGAGAGAGCGAGAGGCAGGAAGTTCACTTTTCTGTAGCCTTTTCACCCAAGCGGCACAATGACTTGTGGTTGGGGGCCACATAATTTAGACATGCACACACAGACACACTCACAGGAAGGATAGAGAAGATCGTGAGGATTGTAGGGACCCAGACCTATCTGTAAACTAAAGACACACAGCTTAGAACTATGAACCTCCACACTTTGGTCAACCTCTGAAGCTAAACATGCTGGACAGCTACTACTGAAGCATCTCAACTCATAGGTAAGTATTATCAGTATGAATAACAACAACCGTATACAGCGTTTTTTTGGGATTACTTTTCATTTAGTTTCTTAAATCACTTTATTTGGATATTTTCAAATACAGGAGAGAATATTCTCTAGATGTTCTGACTATCAAGAGACGATTGCTTTGATTTAGTAAACTCTTTTGACATGAAGCAACTTCGTCTTCTGACTATCAATACTGGCCATTCAAGCTGTACACGTACGTAGTTGTAGCATGCTATAGCCTATTCTGGACAAATGATGAGATTCTGTGGATAGTTAGCTGAATATATACAGATCGTCCGTCAGGGACTATATAAAGAAGATACTGTACGTTACTCTTTATCTGCGTCCATTGCTTTCCATTGCAATATCATCAAATGCCAGCTCAAATTGAGTTGCCGACAAGACGAATAATGATTAGCCACTGATATATATATAACTACTGTAGATGAAAATATTGAGTAAAGTCTAGGCTAGATATGGACTGTTTGTTTTGCAGAATTTATTGAAACTTAATTTAGCCAGGAACAGTAAGTAATTGAAAACAAAGTTTCTTCTACATTTACGAGCAGGGGCGAACAGCATCTGTCAGTCACATCTAACAATAAGACATCATTCTTTATCTTGACAATAAAGAAATCAAACAGAAATAGTATCTCATGTTTATCAAAGACAAATTATCGGATTTTACTTTGAAATACATCCTCAAACTGATAAAGAACAAACAATGAATCTACCCTGTCAATATTGACTTTGACCTAGTGCCAAGAGCAAGCATTATGGCAACGCAAGTATTTACATGGGAATGCAAATTGTATTAGCGTCATATCAAAGAAGCCTCTGCTCATAAAACAACACAAAACCGTACGAGAGGTGGATTGAGTCCTTGACTCATTGCACAATAACACATTCCTAATAGTCTTGCTCCTAGGTAAACCCCATCCCTTATATAGACTGGAAGCTTATTGGTTGCCAGACAACAGGACTATGTTTGTTTTACTATTGGCTCACTGAAGGGAATATACATATACAGTGCATTCGGAAAGTATATGAGTAAAGAATCTGAATACTTATGTAAATGTGATATTTCAGTTTTTTTGCTTTTATACATCTCAAAATGTTTCTAAAAACCTGTTTTTGCTTTGTCATTATGGAGTATTGTGTTTTGATTGATGAGTATAAAAAACAATTGAATCCATTTTAGAATAGGGCTGTAATAACATAACAAAATGTGGAAAAAGTGAAGGGGTCTGAATACTTTCCAAATGCACTGCTCACTGATTGGAATATTCAGCTCTTCTGCAGTTTTACTATCTCACCACCAGTGGAGCTGCAACACCCTCAGCACCCCTACTTCCCACGGCTATGATCCAAAGAGACTGGTCACATCAAGGCTGTTACCGCCACAGCAGCGGTCACGAGTCATGGAGTTAGTCAAATTCAAATTTCATGTGAAGTCACGGTAATTCGGCTTCTCCAAGCTCTGATGCTGCTGATGGTCATTAGTAGCCTACCAAACTTGCTAACTGCCTGGTACTCACCACTCTATTGTCACTCTGAGATCAATGCAAATGTCATCGAAAATCTAATCAAACACTAAATGAGAGCCCATCAGCTCATTTTGCACAATAGGCTATGCAATTGCGTGAGAAAACAGAGTGATGGCCTCTACTAAAAAGAAGAGGATCCCATCAGCTAGGGCTACTATATTTATTTCTCAACTTTCCTAATATTGAGCACCTTGCTTCTCTTTACAGCATGAAAATGAACCTTGGGAAAAGCGTCCTCCATTCACTATTTAAGTGCATAGATGAAATATGTATTTTTTTTACCCTGCCCCTGTTTCGAGACAGGTGCATGATAATGGTCCATTCCAAATCAAAACAAATTTCACAGATATTATTTAGTATATGTAAATGCAATATTAAATTAAGAATAGTGTGATGAGTGGCAATATTAGCCTACTTGTGAATGAAATATTATCACTTGTGAATGATGCCCAGCATAAGGCAAGAAACAGAGCAGACCTTTTTTTTGCTACTTTTTCAAATCATAGTCCCACACATCATGTAGCCTAGCCCATCGGCCTATATGTTTTGATAAGGTTTGCATCACAACTAAAGTGGTCATGTAACTGTAGATTCTAACTGGCTTACATACGCAGTGCGTGAGTTTCAAGTTTGGGGAAGATCATTTTCACCTTTAAAATGCACCTTTATAATAGAAGCATTACATGGGTAATCCCATTTCTTTCACATTTGATAATGGTGTTTTCCAGCTAATGGAACATTCGGTTTATAGCCTACTGCCGTTTGTGCACTGCTGCACAAATAGTTTGTCAACATTTTAAGCTAAACGTTCTGATCTGTTGCATCAGCCTCATTGCGTTTTTCTTTTCATGCTAGCAGTTGTATAAATTTGGGATCTATCGCATCCCACAACTGTCCCAGACTATGTTTGGAATATTTATTACTCGCACAGAATAGGTCAACTTTTGTACTATGGGGGATAGTAGATTGACATAGGCTAGTGCTTTTGTTGTTCATTAGGCCTACTCATCTTGTTGGCTGACGAAAAGTAAATTCTTCCAAAATCTTTAATACGTTAATACGTGCCTCGGAATTGGATGAGGACGCATGCAGTTGCCACCCCGATATGTCTGTCTTCAACCTGTGAGAAAGACCCGATCACTTGACTGAGAGCCATGTGAGTGAGAGGTGCTTTAGAGCACGCAGCACGCAGGGAGAAGGGAATTATAATTATCGTATTCAGCCTAAGGGCACAACCGCCACTGGCCGCAAAATGTATGGATTCTTTTAGGGGGCATTATGGTCAAACAAAGGGGATGCCACTGGGAAATTCGAGGCATTATCAAGTGCTTGTCAAATTGTGAATGAGAGACTGATGCGGTATGTACAGCCTGCACAAAAAATAAAGCAGAGCTCATGCCTTTCATGTGACTTCTTTCAAATCATCATTAGAGTCTCATCATGCAGCCTTACAATGTATTAAAAATCAAACCATATACCCCAACATTTGTATCGCAACTAAAGTTACATAAATAACTCTAAATTAAGCATATAGGAGTACCTGTTTCTTTGTTAACCACTCAACACAGAATTGCCACATGTGCGCACTCCCTCAAATTGTTTGGAGAAAATAGCATAGCCAGATCAGGATCTAACATAAGGACAACTCAGAGTATGCTATTCTGTTCTTCTGAAATAGACTACATTTTCTTCATATCATGTTTCTTTAGACCTGTCTAAAATAAATAATGGATTTATTGTGAAGGTGTAGGCTATATTGTGTGGAAGCCAGGAGATGCAAAATGTGTTTGTTAATTAACTGTCACATACCGTGAGACCGGCAATTATTTGCTAGACAATCACCGGCTGATGAAATTTCATGACCGCCACAGCCCTAGTTATAAGCCAAAACCATTATACGATTCCTGTCTATGCATGCCTCTGGAAAGGAAATAGAGATACTGTATGCAAAGAGGACCAGGATGGCGATCATGTTCTTACAAGTTCCTTGTTGGACTGATATATTTTAGGTGGAATGCAGAGAGTATGTCAATATCCAATGAATTGTATAGTATGTGAGTGTGCACCACAGGAGGTTGGTCAAATCAAATCAAACTTTATTTGTCACATGCGCCGAACAGGTAGACCTTACCGTGAAATGCTTACTTACAAGCCCTTAACCAACGATGCAGTTCAAGAAAAAGTTAAGAAAATATTTACCAAATAAACGAAAGTAAAAAATTATCAAAAGTAACACAATTAAATAACAATAACGAGGCTATATACAGGGGGTACCGGTTTCCGAGTCAGTGTGCGGGGGTACAGGTTAGTCGAGGTAATTTGAACATGTAGGTAGGGGTAAAGTGACTATGCATAAATAATAAATAGCGAGTAGCAGCAGTGTAATAACAAATGGGGTGGGGGGGCAATGTAAATAGTTCGGGTGGCCATTTAATTAATTGTTCAGCAGTCTTGTGGCTTGGGAGTAGAAGCTGTTAGGGAGCTGTGGGGACGTTGTATTGATTAATGTGATGACTGCTGTTCCTCGATTGATTAACTGTTTATAGTTATGTGATTAAATTAATCAGGTACTTATTAACTCAGTAACCTGGGGCACCATGGGAAAGTTTGGTTTTATTGAGTTTCTATTTCCCAAATTAACTAAAAAAAATATCAGAATATCAATTTTACAACAGTTGCTAATTAATTAATTTCCTTTACAGTCTTATCCTGAACATCGCATAATCTGGGAATCTGCACAAATCCGAGTCCCACTAAATAAGTCTGTACCATACCAATTGAGTTTATTATTTATTTACTAACAAGCTAAAAGGATAATATAAGATACACAAACACACAGTCTAGGCTATTGATTAGAACTTAATACAATGAAACAGGTCCCTAGCGGGCCAACACAATATGACACATTACACAAATGGAGATTTAAAAAGAGAGAGAAAGAGAGAAAAGCACACTTGGGTACATTTGTAAACTATGCTTAGTTTAGCCCTAACCTTGCCCCGAACTGCCGCTCTTATGGGTCAGAATATAATGATGTAATTACGTGTCAAAGGTCTCGGATGGGGTATCTCCTCATGGACCGAGATCCTCCTTCTCCTCTGATGGCGACACCTGTTGTTACCGGGTGTAACTATCTGATTGTCCACACGATGTCAGTGTCACATTGAGGGAGAGGTTGTTGTCCTGGCACCACACTGCTAGATCTCTGACCTCCCTATTGACTGTCTCATCGTTGTCAGTAATCAGGCCTACCACTGTTGTGTCGTCAGTTGTGGTCTTGGAGTCGTGTTTGGCACGCAGTCGTGGGTGAACAGGGAGTACAGGAGGGGACTAAACACGTACCCCTGAAGGGTCCCCCGTGTTGAGGATCAGCATGGCAGACGTGTTGTTGCCTACCCTTACCACCTGGGGGAGGCCCGTCAGGGAGTCCAGGATCCAGTTGCAGAGGGAGGTGTTTAGTCCCAGGGTCCTCAGCTTAGTAAGGAGCTTTCTGGGCACTATGTTGTTGAACGCTGAGCTGTAGTCAATGAACAGCATTCTCACATAGGTGTTCCTTTTGTCCAGCTGGGAAAGGGCAGTGTGGAGTGCAATTAAGATTGCGTCATCTGTGGATCTGTTGGGGCGGTATGCGAATTGGAGTCGGTCTAGGGTATTCGGGATGATGCTGTTGATGTGAGCCATGACCAGCCTTTCAAAGCACTTCAAAGCTACCGAAGTGAGTGCTATGGGGAGGTAATCATTTAGGCAGGTTACCTTCGCTTCCTTGGGCACAGGGACTACGGTGGTCTGCTTGAAACATGTAGGTAGTACAGACTCGGTCAGGGAGAGGTTGAAAATGTCAGTGAAGACACTTGTTTGAATGTTGACCTGCTTAAAGGTCTTGCTCACATCGGCTACTGAGAGCGTTATCACACAGTCGTCCGGAACATCTGGTGCTCTCATGCATGCTTCAGTGTTGCTTGCCTCGAAGCGAGCATAAAAGGCATTTAGCTCGTCTGGTAGGCTCGCGTCATTGGGCAGCTCGCAGCTGGGTTTCTCTTTGTAGTCCGTAATAGTTTTCAAGCCCTGCCATATCCGACGAGCATCAGAGCCGGTGTAGTAGGATTCAATCTTAATCCTGTATTGACGCTTTGCCTGTTTGATGGTTCGTCTGAGGGCATAGCGTGATTTCTTATAAGCGTCCGGATTAGTGTCCCGCTCCTTGAAAGAGGCAGCTCTAGTCTTAAGCTCAATGCAGATGTTGCCTGTAATCCATGGCTTCTGGTTGGGATATGTACGTACGGTCACTGTGGGGACGACGTCGTCGATGCACTTATTGATGAAGCCGATGACTGAGGTGGTACACTCCTCAATGCCATTGGATGAATCCCGGAACATATTCCAGTCTGTGCTAGCAAAACAGTCCTGTAGCGTAGCATCCACGTCATCTGACCACTTAGGTATTGAGCGAGTCACTGGTACTTCCTGCTTTAGTATTTGCTTGTAAGCAGGAAGCAGGAGGATAGAATTATGGTCAGGTTTGCCAAATGGACGGCGAGGGAGAGCTTTGCATGCATCTCTGTGTGTGGAGTAAAGGTGGTCGAGAGTTTTTTTTCCTCTGGTTACGCGTGACATGCTGGTAAAAATTTGGTAAAACGGATTTAAGTTTGCCTGCCACTATGAACGCCGCTTCTGGATGAACATTTTCTTGTTTGCTTATGGCCTTATACAGCTGGTTGAGTGCGGTCTTAGTGCCACCATCAGTTTATGGTGGTAAATAGACGGCTACGAATAATATAGATGAGAACTCTCTTGGTAGATAGTGTGGTCTACAGCTTATCATAAGGTACTCTGTCCTCAGGCGAGCAATACCTCGAGACTTCTTTAATATTAGACATTGCGCACCAGCTGTTATTGACAAAAAGACACACACCCCCACCCCTCATCTTACCAGACGTAGCTTCTCTGTCTTGCCGGTGCATGGAAAATCCTGCCAGCTCTATATTATCCATGTCGTTGTTCAGCCACGACTTGGTGAAAAATAAGATATTACAGATTTGAATGTCCAGTTGGTATTATAGTCTTGATCGTATAACATCCATTTTGTTTTCCAATGATTGCACGTTGGCCAATGGTAGTGGAGGTTTACTCACTCACCTACAAATTCGCAGAAGGCAGCCCGATCTCCGCCCCATTTTTCTCCGTATTTTCTTCATGCAATGACGGGGATTTGGGCTCGTTTCTGAGAAAGAAGTTATTCCTTTGCGTCGGACTCATTAAAATAAAAATCTTTGTCCAGTTCGAGGTCAGTTATCGTCGTTCTGATGTTCAGAAATTATTTTCAGTGATAAGAGATGGTAGTAGCAACATTATGTACAAAATAAGTAAAAAAATAAGTTACAAACATCTCAAAAAAACTAACAAAATAGCACAGTTGGTTAGGAGTCCGTAAAATGGCAGCCATCCCGTCCGGCACCTTAATTGGGGAGAACGGGCTCGTGGTAATGGCTAAAGCGGAATGAGTGGAATGGTGTCAAATACATGAAACAGGTGTTTGATTCCATTCCATTTACTCCGTTACAGCCATTATTTTGAGCCGTCTTCTCCTCAGCAGCCTCCTGTGGTGTGCACTTTGTCAAAACATTTTTTTTAAAGGGTAAAACTGTGGGTAGTTCACAGTCCCAGACCCCCGCCACATACTCAACCAGATACATACACACACAGACAAAGAATGACACAGACATAGAAATAGACTGTCATGAATAGATTACATCATGCCTGGTACACAATATCCCATCTGAAGATTCCATATACTTCCTAACGTCAAGAATTTATAGAGTTCTGTCCATTTGTGACTATGAGTCCTCTTCCCGATAATAATAACTGACTGGCTATTGGCTGTGATAAAGTGTTCTACCATTAGAGGAAACAGTGTTACACAATATGACTCATCTAGAGGAAAGCCATTAAGTATAATGTAGATTAGAAGGAAGTCATTCTGTGTATTCAAACTATTGTCGCCCTTTTTTACAGAATGACACCAAACGCCACCCTTCCGTTCGTCCTCGTCACCTCAGCCGCCCGAGATGACAAAGCCAAGGTGGTGGACATCGAGGCCATCATGAACAACTTAATCATTGTCCTTTACACACTGACCATTGTATTGGGCACCACAGGCAACTCTGTAGTCATCTGGGTGGCAGGCTTCAAGCTCAAGCCCACCGTCACTAATGTGTGGCTGGTCAACCTGGCCGTGGCCGACCTCATCTTCTGCCTGAGCCGTGTGCTCTCACTGACCAAGAAGCTCTTCTTCGACTACTGGCCGTTCGGCATCTTCTTATGCAAGTTCAATGGCTTCTTCAAGTATACCAACATGTTCTGCAGTGTGTTCCTGCTCGCTGTCATCAGCATGGACCGGACGCTCTGCATCTGGCACCCCGTCTTTACCAAACGGCGTAGGACGATCTGCGCCGCCCGCCTGGTGAGCGCCGGCGTGTGGGCAGTGGCGGCCATTTTGAGCGCCCCCTACTTCGCCTACCGCCAGGTTTACCTCGGCAAGAACAACCTGAGCAAGTGCTCGCTAGATGTCAAGGAGTCAACGAAAGGCGATAACAGGGCTAAGCTAGCGCTCTACCTAATGCGCTTCCTATGCGGTTTCCTGCTTCCTTTCCTCATCATCCTCTGCTGCTACATCCTAGCAGGGTTAGGCATCCGACGCACCCGCCTGTTGGGCAAGTCACGTCCACTCCGTATCCTGGTATCGCTGGTCTGTGCCTTCTTCCTGTGCTGGGCGCCCTACCACTGCCTCCTACTGGCAAAGATGGTGAACAGCAACAGTACGGTGGTGAAGGTGGGGCTGACAGGGGCCACAGGCTTTGCCTACTTCAACAGTTGTGTGAACCCGCTGCTGTACTTCTGTATGGGGTTGGACATGAGAGGGTCGAGGTTCAGGCAGAGCTTAGCGGGGGTGTACCGGAGAGCACTAGCCGATGACAGAGATGGTCGCTCAGTGGATGATAGCTCTGGCTCTGCATCACGACTTGCAATGGTGAATGTGGCCAACATCAGTCTCAAGTGAATGTGGCCAAAGTCTGAGGGAAGTCACATTTGGTATGAGGAGGAGTTTCTGTCCTTATTAGCTCACAGGCTAGTTATAGCTGAATAGCTTGTGTAGACAAACATTTTTCATATTTATTTTCAGTTGGGATACATATAGACATAGAGTAACTGTGAATTTATGTAAATGCCTCAGGAAATAATTGTCACACTTTCGAAGTGTTATGTGATGAAAATCACAGGAAAAAAGTGGAACTGTGCCTAGAATATATAAAATAACATATCAGGAGGAAGTGGTACAACTTCTGGGGAAAGTCATAGATGACTTCAATCACGCTATGTTTTACTAAGTGTCATGTTTGGAAAACATGGAAAAGTGGGAAAACAAGGATATTTATTCCCATTTTTCATCCCATGAGACAAGATTGTAATTGGAAATGACGAAATTGGGGAGAAAAAGGGGAGTAAAATGTAGTTTACCGGTGTAAACTACAACATTATCCCAATTTGATATGTTGCTTAAGGGACAGCTCACAATTTACTGGGGGGAATGGGGTGGTCCAAAATAGGGGAGGGTTTGTGGTTTTTTATTGGGCACTGGGTTTACTAGATAATTTCTTCCATCCTAGCCAAATGTCCTCATCTGCTTGCATGCGCCTCCTCTATATCAAGGTGTTTTGTTACTCCCTTAAATGCACATGCTTTTCCGTGTGCTAACTTTAACTATACCACAGGTCAGTATAGTCTACCAGTCTAACGGTCTATCCAGCATTCATAGTGACAATAGTGGTAGGTGGGTCATTTGTCCAGATCTGCAATAGGCTAACTAACAATCACACCACACATAAAACCATTCAAAGCTGCACCTTAATTCACTCTCATTGATGATTCAAAGGGGGGGAAATAAAGTTGAGAGAGAATAGGAAGAAAGGTAAAGGGAGTCAGAAGAAGAGGATGTGATCTGGACAACTTGACTTGAGGAAGCGTGGTGGTCGCTTGTTTCTCTTTTAGTCACCACATTGCTCCTCCTAGTCAGACTGTCTCTATCATGTCTCAGTCATATGACTGGTCTCTCCTTCAGACTAACTGTATCAGAGGTGAACACAGAGGCTTAGCTTAAGCTCTGTGGTTGCCAGATCAGATAAAACCGGATGGCCACGTTTCCACTTAATATGCAACGTCAGACACCACACTCACAGCGGAAGAGAAATGAAAACCACAATTCAACTCGCTTTATGACTCTGTCGCTCCTTCCTTCCCTGTCTCTCTTTCTCTCTCTCTATCTTCTTCTCCTCTCTCTGATTATATTTTACAGAAAGAAAAGTGTGAAAGAGACAATTCAGCTGACATCTATTTATCTTTTGATAAATATTCTCAATGAGAATCAAAGTCCCACCTGTTTTGAGCCCCACATGTTTAACAAAAAAAAGTTACAATTATTTTTGACTTAATAAAGCCACATACAAACATGGTCTCTTTTTTGCTTTCTTGAATAAGGCAGCTCCAAAATGCAGGTGTTTCAGCCTAGCTCAGTGCTTTCTGTGGTGGAGAGCCAGCCAGAGGAAAAAACAGAGCGTAGGGGTTGGTAATTTTCTCTAGTTGCACCGTGATTGGCTCAGTGTTCTGTCACTCATGGGAACACGTTGCCAGAAAATCTACAGGGAGAGCTAAAAAGTTCAAGCCTCCTTGGGTGCTGCCATAGATTTACATTAGAAGTGCCCGATGAAGAAGGCTCAAGGTCATTGGCCACAGATAAAGTGACGCAGTGGCGACTCGTCATTCAGGGCAGAGCCTTATATTTTATATATCTTCTTTTTAGGGGGGCCTGTTTTGCATGCTATTTTGGCATTAATACATGTCACATATCAGTTTGCTAATAATGTAAAAAATATGAGTTAATAAAGCCGCATACAAAATGCAGGTGTTTCAGCCTAGCTCAGTGCTTTCTGTGGTGGTGGGGCAGGCCAGCAGAAAACCAAATCAAATCAAATTTTATTGGTCACATATCACATGGTTAGCAGATGTTATTGCGAGTGTAGCAAAAATGCTTGTGCCTCTTGTTCCAACAGTGCAGTAATATCTAACAAGTAATCTAACAATTCCACAACAACTACCTAATACGCACAAATCTAAGTAAAGGGATGGAATAAGAATATATACTGTACATATAAGTATATGGATGAGCGATGACTGAGCGGCATAGGCAAGATGTAATAGATGGTATAGAAATACAGTATATACATACAGGATGAGTAATGCAAGATATGTAAACATTATTAAAGTGGTATTATTAAAGTGACTGGTGATCTATTTATTAAAGTGGCCAATGATTTCAAGTCTGTATGTAGGCAGCAGCCTCTCTGTGTTAGTGACGGCTGTTAAACAGTCTGATGGCCTTGAGATTGAAAAATAACATCTGTCTCTCGGTCCCAGCTTTGATGCACCTGTACTGACCTCGGCTTCTGGATGGTAGCGGGGTGAACAGGCAGTGGCTCGGGTGATTGTTGTCCTTGATCTTTTTGGCCCGGTGATGCGCTGTGCAAACCGCACCTCACCTCCTCCCTATAGGCTGTCTCGTCGTTATTGATGATCAAGCCTACTACTGTTGTGTCGTCTACAAACTTGAGGATTAAGTTGGAGGCGTGCATGGCCACGCAGTCATGGGTGAACAGGGAGTACAGAAGGGGACTGAGCACACACCCTTGTGGGTCCCAGTGTTGAGGATCAGCGAAGTGGAGGTGATGTTTCCTACCTTCACTACTTGGAGGCGGCCCGTCAGGAAGTCCAGGACCCAAATGCACAGGGTGGGGTTGAGACCCAGGGTCTCAAGCTTAATGATGAGCTTGGAGGGTACTATGGTGTAGAATTCTGAGCTGTAGTTAATGAACAGCATTCTTACATAGGTATTCCTCTTGTCCAGACGGGATAGGGCAGTGTGCAGTGTGATGGCGATTGCATCGTCTGTGGACCTATTGGGGCGGTAAACAAATTGAAGTGGGTCTAGGTAGGCAGGTAAGGTAGAGGTGATATGATCCTTGTCTAGTCGCTCAAAGAACTTCATAATGACAGAAGTGAGTGCTACGGGGTGATATTCATTATGTTCAGTTACTTTTTCTTTCTCGGGTACATGAACAGTGGTGGCCATCTTGAAGCATGTGGGGACAGCAGACTGGGATAGGGAGAGATTAAATATGCCTGAAAACACACCAGCCAGCTGGTCTGCGCATGCTCTGAGGACTCGGCTAGGGATGCCGTCTGGACCGGCAGCCTTGCGAGGGTTAACAAGTTAAAATGTTTTACTCATGTTAGCCACGGAGAAGGAGAGCCCACAGTCCTTGGTAGCGGGCCACATCGGTGGCACTGTGTTATCCTCAAATCGTGCGAAGAATGTGTTTAGCCTGTCTGGAACCAAGACGTCTGTCTCTGAAACGTGGCTGGTTTTCCTTTTGTTGTCCGAGTCTGAGCTGTTGGAATTGCGAATCCACTTTATCTCTATGCTGACATTTCACTTGTTTGATTGCCTTGTGGAGTGAATAACTACACTGTCTATATTCTGCCATATTACCAGTCACCTTGCCATGGTTAAATGCGGTGGTTCGTGCAAATGCTACCATCTATCCATGGTTTCTGGTTAGGATAGGTTTTACTTGTCACAGTGGGTACACTGTACAATTCCTTATAAACTCAGTCATCGTATTTGTTTATGCGTCTAGATTACTTTCGCAAGCTACCCAGAACATATCCCAGTCCATGTGATCAAAACAACCTGAAGCGTGGATTCTGATTGGTCAGACCAGAGTTGAATAGTTCAAAGCACAGGTACTTCCTGTTTGAGTTTCTGCCTATAAAACGGGAGGAGCAAGACAGAGTCGTGGTCAGATTTACCGAAAGGAGGGCGGGGGAGGGCCTTGTAAGCATTCCGGAAGTTTGAATAGCAATGGTCGAGAGTCTTAGCAGTGCGAGTAGTACAGTCAATATGTTGATAGAACTTCAGCAGCCTAGTCCTCAGATTTGATTTGTTAAAATCCCCAGCTACAATAAATGCAGCCTCAGGATATGTGGTTTCCAGTTTGCATAGTCCAGTGAAGTTCTTTGAGGGCCGTCGAGGTATTGGCTTGAGGCGGGATGTAAACGCTATACATTTGACAAGTGCTGAAAAAATAGTTTTATTGACTACATCCGTCTTAGCTCGCTTAATAATGTCTTAATCGAAATTTCGGCTTGCCTCTTATCTGCTTATCGTTCCCTTATGCCATAGTTCGTGCATCTCAATTGTCAGTAGAAACCACATTTGTTTAAGCAAGTCAGCCATATCAGCTATGTTTTCTAAAAAGGCACTAAATTAAGATGAATGAACTGTTTCACTGCAAGACAACACTCCAGGGAAAGGGGGGATACCTAGTTAGTAGTACAACTGAATGTGTTTTCTGCATTTAACCCAACCCTTCTGAATCCTAGAGGTGCGGGAGGCTGCCATAATCGACATCCATGGCACTCACTGCCCTGCTCAGGGGCAGAACAACAGATTTTTACCTTGTCAGCTCAGGGACTTCATCCAGCAACCTTTTGGTTACTGGCCCAACGCTTTAACCACTAGGCTGCCTGCCACCCCTATAGCCAGGTGTAGTGGTGATAAGGATTCACTCCATGGTGTTGAAAAGAAAGCTCTGCTTTTGGGACAGCTTTATGTAGGCCCTAACAGTTTAGTGCTGTGTTGTGTAATAGCTTTGCTGGCATGCATCTTAATAAAAATGTTGAGTTTGCGCCACCAAGATTTACACCAAAAAATTGCTTCTGATCTTGTTTGATTTATTGTTTGAACAGTCACTGAGATTATTTTTTGGTTATCAACGCAAAATAGGCTGCTTATTTAATGGCAAGCTAAACTGAGACGGCAATCTTGAAGTTTAAGTGATTTTAAAGTTGATTAGCCGTGAAATAATCCGATTTATAATTAAATAACATGCCCTGAGTCTCCTGACTGGTGCAGTGGTCTAAGGCATTGCAGAGCTTGAGATGTCACTACAGACCTGGGTTCAATCCCAGGCGGTGTCACAACTGGCCATGACTGGGAGTGCAGTAGGGTGGCTCACAATTGGCCCAGCGTTGTCTCGGTTAGGGGAAGGTTTGGCCAGGGGGGGGCTTTACATGGCTCATTGTGCTCTAGTGACTCCTTGTGGTGGGCTGGGTGCCTGCAGGCTGACAGTGCTTGTCAGTTGAACAGTGTTTCCTCTGACACATTATTGCTTCTGGGCTAAGTGTGTGGGTGTTAAGGACTGTGGTTTGGTGGGTCATGTTTCAGAGGATGCATGACTTGGTCTTTGCCTCTCATGAACCTGTTGGGGAGTTGCAGTGATGAGACAAGATTGTAATTGGATATGATGAAAATGTGGGGTAAAATAAAAACATATTAATAAAATTCCCTGGCAAATATTCTTATACTTGCCGGTGTAACCTACAACATTATTGATATGTTGCTTAAGGGACAGCTGACAAATTACTGGGGGGGCTGGGGTGGTCCAAAATAGGGGAGGGTTGTCAAACTTATTTTATTTTTTTGCTTTGGGGAGGGTTTGTGGTTTTTACAATATAATTTCTTCCATCCTAGCCAAATTTCCTCATCTGCTTGCAGGCACCTCCTCTATGTCAAGGTGTATTGGTGCTTCCCTAAATGCACATGCTTTTCCGTGTGCTAACTTTTACTACACCACAGGTCAGTATAGTCTACCAGTCTAACGGTCTATCCAGCATTCATAGTGACAATAGTGGTAGGTGGGTCATTTGTCCAGATCTGCAATAGGCTAACTAGCAATCACACCACATATAGAACCATTCAAAGCTGCATCAATTTTCAATATAAATTGACAAGAACAAATAGGAATACCTGATAGGCAGCGGACAGGGCAGGTGCATCATGGCGCATGAAAGAACAGTGAAGACATGGAACACACAGCTCATAAGGAAAGTGGAACTGTGCCTAGAAAATAGAAACTAACCTATCAGGGGGAAGTGGTACAGCTTTTAGGGAAAGTCATAGATGACTTCAATCATGCTATGTTTTAATAAGTGTCATGTTTCAACAGTGGAAAAACAAGGACATTTATTCCCATTTTCCATTTCAGCTTTTCCATTTAGAATCAACGTCTACTATCCTTATGTGCCACTGGTGAATTTTCCATATTGCTGACACCTTAATTCACTCTCTTTGATGATTCAAAGGGGGGGGGGGGGGGGGAATAAAGAGTTGAGAGAGAATAGGAAGAAAGGTAAAGGGAGTCAGAAGAAGAGGATGTGATCTGGACAACTTGACTTGAGGAAGCGTGGTGGTCGCTTGTTTCTCTTTTAGTCACCACATTGCTCCTCCTAGTCAGACTGTCTCTATCATGTCTCAGTCATATGACTGGTCACTCCTTCAGACGAACTGTATCAGAAGTGAACAAAGTGGTTTAGCTTAAGCTCTGTGGTTGCCAGATCAGATAAAACCGGACGGTCAAGTTTCCACTTAATATGCATTGTCAGACACCACACTCACAGTGGAAGAGAAATTGAAACCACAATTCATCTCGCTTTCTCCCTCCTTCCTTCCCCCTCTCTCTCTTTCTCTCATTCTCCTCTCTCTGCTTATATTTTTCAGGACTCTTGTACTGAAAGAAAAAGTATGAAAGAAACAATTCAGCCAACATCTACTTTTGATAAATATTCTCAATGAGAATCAAAACTGTTTTCCTGTATTGTCTGAAACTGTGTAGCTGGCGGTGTCATTCATGAAAGGCCTAAATGCCCAGGATGCCGAGAAACAGAAATCCCCCTCAGGACAATGGAGGAAAGGAACATAAATGGATGGGAACAAACAGACCAGACCAGCCAGCCGCACCCTCCTTCCTCTCATCTTTTTGATGCTCTGCCGTTTATCATCATTGCTTTGCTTAGAATGAATGTAACATGGGTGAAAAGTCGAAATGTCCCATGCAAAAACACAAATGTTTTGACCGGGTTTGAATAGTGTAACTGGTGATACTGTAAATATTGTAATATATTTGGGGTGATTTTATCTCTTCAATGTATTATACAATGTGAAATACTTTTCTAAATCAATGTGTGTAAAACAAATTGACCAATTGCCATTGTCGAGAAAGTACCATGCCAACGTATATCACATTCTTCAACCAACATGTTGACCTATAGGAAGAGGGAACTCCTACTGTATGTATGTTTGATTCATTTGATTTGTCATGAGTCAAAAGGTCTTGAATTGAGCAACATGTGAAATAACAAAATGGGTTGAAGGCAGTGGGGTGAAGGGTGCTGCTGTGTATGTAAGTACACAAGTTATGTTTTTCTTTGCCTCTATTGCAGCAATACACATCCTCTATGGTTGCTTTTTCACTGGTCAACATTCACAAGGGGGCGACAAAGGTTTTCTTGATGTCTTCTCATTTGTTGTGAAAGCAAAAGAAGAGTCTCTCTTGTCTTCCCTTGCTAGCAAGTTGGCTGAACACTACAAGCTAGCTGGCCTTTTGAAATAATCAGATTTCTAATGAAATAATATTAAATGGCAAATACTTATACTTCCCGGTGTAACCTACAACATTATCCCAATTTGATATGCTGCTTCAATGTATTGGCTCCCATATCAGCTAAAAATATGTCATCATTTTTTGTCATGGAGAAAAAAAAGCACATAGATATCTGTTTTTACATTTCCGAATAGCCTTTTGTTTAGAAGTTATCAATTCTAAACAAAATATATTTTGGGGGGATTCTAATAAGGCTACAATCTTGTTCAGTAGCAACCTGTCAATCAGGTCACCACATTTTAGCAAATAATAGAGTCTCACCTGTTTAGCAAAAAATAATTATATTAAATGTTGCTTGTTTTGCATGTTATTTTGCTTGTTTTGCATGTTATTACAAGTCACATATCAGTTTGCAAACACTGCAAAAAGTATTCTTTAGTTAATAAAGCTGCATACAAGCATGGTCTCTTTTTTGCATCTGTCACGGATACTTAGGGCAGGAGGAAGGAGCAGAGTCAAATGCAGGAGACTATTGTCCAATAGTGCCGAAGTTTATTCACACCCAAAACACTCGGTGGTCAAAAGGCACAGGGAGCGCACAATACCCCAAAAGGGAAAACAGGTAATTCCACCAATGAAGAAAATTACTCACGGGGCGCAGCCCGGCAAGAAATAATAATCCAATATAATACGCTGGAGGAAAACCCAGAAACAGCGTCAACCACCACTGCCCGCTGACAAACAATTAATCCCGCACAAAAAGCAAACCCAAAGGAACAAACTAAATACCCCCCACTAATGACAGAAAAGGAAACAGGTGCGGACCTAGACAGACAAAACTCAACGAACACAGAAACATAGATCGGTGGCAGCTAGTAGACCGGCGACGACGACCGCCGAGCGCCGCCCGGCCGAGGAGGGGCACCATTTTCTGTGGATACTGTGACAGCATCCTTGAGTAAGGCAGCAAGTTGGAAATTGCAAATTCAACAATGAGTGGTTTGGAAGGAATCAATGACTAACTTCCTTCCTTCCAAACCACTCATTGTTGAATTTGTAATTTCCAACTTGCTGCCTTACTCAAGGATGCAAAAAAGAGACCATGCTTCTATGCAGCTTTATTAACTCAAGAATAATTTTTACAGTGTGCTGCAAAGCAATCACTATTTTGCTTCCCCCGCCTGCTATTCGGTGGAGAGGGTGTGTGGTCCAAGTCTTGGTTTAAGGGTCTCTTTTCCAAGCATAAAAGGATAAACATTCACACAAAATAACATGGTCCAGAAAAGGTTGAATACATTGGCCATGAGGTCAATCCAGCATGACTTCTGCCGCCTTAAAAACAGCTGTAAACTCGGAACTGGGAAATCTGAGACTTTTGTGAGTTCAAGACAACTGGGAACTCGGAAGAAAACGAGCTCAGACTGGGGGTAAAAAAAAAACATTTTAAACGGTCATCCAACTCGGATTTAAAGTTGGGCCCCTTTCTAGAGCTCTGACCTGAAGATCACTGAAGTCATGAATCAACCTTGTTTTTTTCTGAGTTCCCAGTTGTATATTGTAGCTTAGATAGTAATACTAAATGTATGTTGTGTAGTAAGCTGTTAGTAGCCCATGAGCCTCACCCTCATAATTTGGTCCCTTTCCCCTTCATAACGTAGCCTATTGTTCTGACTTGGTGGTGCACGTGTAGCCTATAGCATGTTTTAGAGAAACGTTATCATCAAATATTGTAAGAGCTTTCATTGTCTGCCTATATGCCCCCTTTATTTATCCTACGGTTCTGACTTTTTTTTAGAGAGTAGATCAGCTATAATATTACAGATAGATTGTAGCTTCCATCAATGTCATTGTCTGCATTACTTCCAATCCCCCATATATTTTTTGAAAATATACATATACAATCATACATACAGTTGAAGTCGGAAGTTTACATACACTTTAGCCAAATACATTTAAACTCAGTTTTCACAATTCCTGACATTTAATCCTAGTCAAAATTTACTGTTTTAGGTCAGTTAGGATCACCACTTTATTTTAAGAATGTGAAATGTCAGAATAATAGTGGAGAGAATGATTTATTTCAGCTTTTATTTCTTTCATCACATTCCCAGTGGGTCAGAAGTTTACATACACTCAATTAGTATTTGGTAGCATTGCCTTTAAATTGTTTAACTTGGGTCAAACATTTCGGGTAGCCTTCCACAAGCTTCCCACAATAAGTTGGGTGAATTTTTGCCCATTCCTCCTGACAGAGCTTGTGTAACTGAGTCAGGTTTGTAGGCCTCCTTGCTCGCACATGCTTTTTCAGTTCTGCCCACAAATTTTCTATGGGATTGAGGTCAGGGCTTTGTGATGGCCACTCCAATACCTTGACTTTGTTGTCCTTAAGCCATTTTGCCACAACTTTGGAAGTATGCTTGGGGTCATTGTCCATTTCTAAGAGCCATTTGCGACCAAGCTTCAACTTCCTGACTGATGTCTTGAGATGTTGCTTCAATATATGCACTTAATTTCCCATCTCATGATGCCATCTATTTTGTGAAGTACACCAGTCCCTCCTGCATCAAAAGCACCCCCACAACAAGATGCTGCCATCTCCGTGCTTCACAGTTGGGATGGTGTTCTTCGGCTTGCAAGCCGAAGATACTTTTGTACCTGTTTCCTCCAGCATCTTCACAAGGTCCTTTGCTGTTGTTCTTGGATTGATTTGCACTTTTTGCACCAAAATACGTTAATCTCGAGGAGACGGAACGCATCTCCTTCCTGAGCGGTATGCCGGCCGGGTGGTCCCATGGTGTTTATACTTAAGTACTATTGTTTGTACAGATGAGCGTGGTACCTTCAGGCGTTTGGAAATTGCTCCCAAGCATGAACCAGACTTGTGGAGGTCTACAATTTTTTTCTGAGGTCTTGGCTGATTTCTTTTGATTTTCCATTGATGTCAAGCAAAGAGGCACTTGAAATGTAAAGGTAGGCCTTGAAATATATCCACAGGTACTCCTCCAATTGACTCAAATGATGTCAATTAGCCTATCAGAAGCTTCTAAAGCATGACATCATTTTCTGGAATTTTCCAAGCTGTTTAAAGGCACAGTCAATTTAGTGTATGTAAACTTCTGACCCACTGGAATTGTGATACAGTGAATTATAAGTGAAATAATCTGTCTGTAAACAATTGTTGGAAAAATGAGTTGATGTCCTGCACCAAGTTGCTGTCCTAACCAACTTGCTAAAACTATAGTTTGTTTACAAGAAATTTGTGGAGTGTTTGAAAAACGAGTTTTAATGACTCCAACTAAGTGTATGTAAACTTCCGACTTCAACTGTATTTGCATATTTCCGTTAGGGAACGCCTCATCTGTGAATTGCAGATGTGCACAACTCAATTTGACCTTGCACTCCTACTAAACAGTGGCGACCCCTAATTCAGAGCAGATGGGGCAGAGCCTGTTTTGAGCCCTACATTTTTAGAAACAAAATTATAAAAATGAAAAATATGTTTTTTGGGGGGCTTGCCTGCTTTACATGTTATTTGGGCATTAATACGTGTCACATATCAGTTTGCAAACAATGTAAAATATATATATCATTGAGTTAATTAAGCTGGATACAAACATGGTCTCTTTTTTGTTTTCTTGAGTAAGGCAGCTCCAGAATACAGGTGTTTCAGTCTAGCTCAGTGCTTTCTGTGGTGGTGGGGCAAGCCAGTTGAAAATACGGAGCGTTGCACCGTGACTGGCTCAATGTTCTGTCACTCATGGGGACCCTACATCACCGCCAAGTCTCAGGGTAGAGCTACAAAATTCTAGCCCCTTGAGTGCTGCTATAGAGTTACATTAGAAGTGCCCATCCAAGAAGGCTCAAGGTCATTGGCCACAGATAAAATGACGTCAAATCACGTTATATATGCAGTAACTGGTCTGTAAAAAGATAATTTAGTTGTTCCATGGAATTGCTCGGCTTTGTTACTTTTTGTAATAAAGTCTATTTGAATTCACATGCTCCGGTATCTGAGAAATATTTGATTCAATATTTCCTTGACAGCAGTCATCATCATGAAACAAGTCGACAATCTACTGGCAAATCCGTTTTAATCCTTGTCATATGGAGTAATAATGAAGTGAAGTTGGAAATCGCAATTTCAACAATGAGTGGTTTGGAAGAAGTCAGTGACAGTGGCTGCAAGCATTGCAAAGCAATCAAGCATTGCAAAGCAATCACTAGCCAAATCTGAGATTAAGAGGCTCTTTTCCAAGTTTAAAATGATAAACATTCAACATTTTCCATGCTGTCAACAAAGCATGATTTGTGCTGCGCTCGAAACAACTGCGAAAACTTGACTTCAGTGAGTTCAAGACAACTGGGAAGTCGTGAATAAACAAGCTCCGACTGGGAAAACAAGTTTTGAAAGGTCATCCAACTCGGAATTGTAAATCCGGCCTCTTTCTAGAGCTACGACCTGAAGATCAATGACGTCATCATGATACGACCTTGTTTTTTCAGAGTTCCCAGTGGTTTTGAAAGCACCAGAAATCCAGAGAATGCCATACTTTGATTACAAAATTTGCCCACGAAGGACCGCAGCACCACCTTCTTGTTCAAGTGAGCACAGCACAACAAGGTGAGTCCCAAAATGTATTGTATGCTGCTGCATAAATTATGTAATATACCAGGGAGATATGTATACTGTAGCTAAGAAAGTAATACTAAGTGTACGTTGTGTAGTAAGATGTTAGCATCCCATGTGCCTCACACTAATAATATGGTCTATTTATCCCTCTTAATTTTGCCTACTGTTCTGACTTGGCGGTGCACATGTAACCGATGTGAAATGGCTAGTTAGTTAGCGGTGGTGCGCGCTAATAGCATTTCAATCAGTGACGTCACTCGCTCTGAGACTTGAAGTAGGGTTTCCCCTTGCGTTGCAAGGGCCGCGGCTTTTGTGGCGTGATGGGTAACGACGCTTCCGTGGATGTCAGTTGTTGATGTGTGCAAGGGTCCCTGGTTATTTATCCTATGGTTCTGACTTGGTGTACGGGGAGAACACCATAAGAACGGTCCATGTTCTGAATTCTGTCGCTGTGTCACGTCCTGACCAGTAAAGGGGTCATTTGTAATTGCAGTATGGTCAGGGCGTGGCAGGGGGTGTTTGTTTTGTGTGTTTTGGGGTTTTTTGGTTCTAGGGGATTTTGGTTGTAGTTTTTCTATGTTTCTTTTTCTATGTGTGGCCAAGTATGGCTTCCAATCAGAGGCAGGTGTCTTTCGTTGTCTCTGATTGGAAGCCATACTTAGGCAACCTGTTTTTCCTGTGTTTTTGTGGGTGGTTGTTTTCTGTATAGCCGTGTGCCTTGCAGAACTGTTGATTGTCGGTTTATTGTTTATTAATAATAATAAAAGATGAGCACTATACCCGCTGCGTTTTGGTCACCTTTCATCGACGCATGTGACAGAACCACCCACCAGAAGAAGACCAAGCAGCGGGGTAAGGAGCTGGAGAGGAGGTATTTTGAGTCATGGACGTGGGAGGAGATCCTCGATGGCAAGGGTCCATGGAGCCAGGCTGGGGAGTACCAGCGATTGAAGGAGGAGCTGGAGGGAACGACGGAGGTACGAGGCGTTGTATCCTCTTATTCAGGGGGTGAAGAGGCAGCCCCAAAAAAGTTTTTTTGGGGGGGGCATAAGGGGAGTGTTGCTAGGTCAGGGGTGAACCCTGACCTAACTTCTCGGGCTATACGGAGGGAGCCATGAAGGAAACCAGAGCCGGTCGAGGAGTCAAGAGCGTATGACGACGCTGGATTCCAGAGAAAGGGACTGGTGGAGAGCGTACGACGGAGCAGACGCACAGAGGGAGGAGCTAGGCAGTATGGAGGTATGCGCACTATGTCGCCCATATGCACTCAGAGCCCGGTGCGGTCGATACAGGCTCCGCAACGTTGTCGTTCGACAGCTAGCCGGCAGCCAGGAAAAAGTGCGCCGGCGCAGCGTATCTGGCCTCCAGTGCGGCTCCTCGGCCCAGGATATCCCACGCCTGCTCCACGCACAATACCCTGCATTCCCCAGCACAGCCCAGTTCGTCCTGTGCCAGCGCTTCGCCCTTGCCAAGCTAGAGGGAGCATTGAGCCAGGACGGGTTATGCTGGCTGTAAGTGTCAGACCTCCAGGGAGAATCCTGGACCCTCGATATCCTACGCCTGCTCCAGGTACGGTGCCCCGCATTCCCCAGCACAGCCCAGTTCGTCCTGTGCCAGCGCTCTGCCCTTTCCGGGCTATAGTCAGCATCGGGCCAGGACGGGTTGTGCCAGCCCTGAGCGCCAGACCTCCAGTGCGCCTCCAAGGCCGAGTACGTCCTGTGCCTGCTCCGCGAACTCTCCGTCCAGCGACGCTCCCCAGTCAGGAGCCTCCAGCAACGCTCCCCAGTCAAGAGCCTCCAGCGACGCTCCTCAGCCCGGGGCCTCCAGCGACGCCTCTCAGCCCAGAGTCTTCTGAACGGGAGCTACGCCCAGAGCCAGAGCCACCTCCGTAGTGGGAGGATTGGCAAAGGGGAGGTGTAGCACAGGAACCGTTGTTGACGGTGGCCACCCTCCCTTCCCTCCCTTTAGGTTTGGGGTTGGTTTTGTGGGGTTCTTTGTTTTGGAGGTGCAGTCGGGGTCTGCACCTTCGGGGGGGTACTGTCACGTCCTGACCAGTACAGGGGTCATTTGTAATTGTAGTATGGTCAGGGCGTGGCAGGGGGTGTTTGTTTTGTGTTTTTTTTTTTTTTAGTTGTAGGGGATTTTGGTTTTAGTTTTCTATTTCTATATTTATTTTTCTATGTGTGGCCAAGTATGGCTTCCAATCAGAGGCAGGTGTCTTTCGTTGTCTCTGATTGGAAGCCATACTTAGGCAGCCTGTTTTTCCTGTGTTTTTGTGGGTGGTTGTTTTCTGTATAGCCGTGTGCCTTGCAGAACTGTTGATTGTCGGTTTATTGTTTTCGTTTAAGTGTTCTCTTTAGTAATAATAAAAGAAGATGAGCACTATACCCGCTGCGTTTTGGTCACCTTTCATCAACGCATGTGACACGCTGTACATTTCAAAAGTGCTAAACAAATAGTTATATTGACTATGTCCATCCTAGCTCGCTCATTAATGTCTAAATCGAAATTACGGATTGCCTCTTATCCACTTGTTGTCCCCTTATGCCATAGTTTGTACATCTCAATTGTCAGTAGAAACCACATTTGTTTAAGCAAGTCAGCCATATCAGTTATGTTTTTTTTAACCTCTCTGGGCTAGGCGGGATGAATTCGTCCCACCTACGCAACAGCCAGTTGAATCCCGTGGCGCGATTTTCAAATACCTTAGAAATGCTATTACTTCAATTTCTCAAACATATGACTATTTTACAGCATTTTAAAGACAAGACTCTCGTTAATCTAACCACACTGTCCGATTTCAAAAAGGCTTTACAACGAAAGCAAAACATTAGATTATGTCAGCAGAGTACCCAGCCAGAAATAATCAGACACCCATTTTTCAAGCTAGCATATAATGTCACAAAAACCCAAACCACAGCTAAATGCAGCACTAACCTTTGATGATCTTCATCAGATGACAACCCTAGGACAATATGTTATACAATACATGCATGTTTTGTTCAATCAAGTTCATATTTATATCAAAAACCAGCTTTTTACATTAGCATGTGACGTTCGGAACTAGCATACCCCCCGCAAACTTCGGGGAATTTACTAACAATTTACTAAATTACTCACGATAAACGTTCACAAAAAGCATAACAATTATTTTAAGAATTATAGATACAGAACTCCTCTATGCACTCGATATGTCCGATTTTAAAATAGCTTTTTGGTGAAAGTACATTTTGCAATATTCTAAGTACATAGCCCAGCCATCACGGGCTAGCTATTTAGACACCCAGCAAGTTTAGCCTTCACCAAAATCAGATTTACTATTACAAAAGTTTGATTACCTTTGTTGTCTTCGTCAGAATGCACTCCCAGGACTGCTACTTCAATAACAAATGTTGGTTTGGTCCAAAATAATCCATCGTTATAACCAAATAGCGGCGTTTTGTTCGTGCGTTCCAGACACTATCCGAAATGGTAAATGCGGGTCGCGAGAATGGCGCAATTCGTGACAAAAAAAATCTAAATATTCCATTACCGTACTTCGAAGCATGTCAACCGCTGTTTAAAATCAATTTTTATGCCATTTTTCTCGTAAAAAAGCGATAATATTCCGACCGGGAATCTGCGTTTAGGTAAACAGAGGAAAGAAAACAAAGCATTCGGTCGACGCAGGCACGAGCCTGAGTCTCACAGTACTGTAACCAGCCACTACCCAAACGCGCTACTTTTTTTCAGCCAGAGCCTGCAAAGCCACCATTCAGCTTTTTGCCGCCTTCTGAGAGTCCATGTGAGCCGTAGGAAGTGTCACGTAACACCAGAGAGCCTTTGTAATGGATAGAGATGGCAAAGAAGGCCAAGAAATGGTCAGACAGGGTACTTCCTGTACAGAATCTTCTCAGGTTTTGACCTGCCATTTGAGTTCTGTTATACTCACAGACACCATTCAAACAGTTTTAGAAACTTTGGAGTGTTTTCTATCCAAAGCCAATAATTATATGCATATTCTAGTTACTGGGCAGGAGTAGTAACCAGATTAAATCGGGTACGTTTTTTATCCAGCCGTGTCAATACTGCCCCCTAGCCCTAACAGGTTTTTTTTAAGGCTGTAAATGAGGCTGAATGAACTGTTTCGCTGCCAGACAAGATACCGCTGATAGCCAGGTGTAGCCAGGTGTGGTAAGGTGTTGGGACTGCTGTTGGGACAGCTTTATGTAGGTCCTAACAGTTTGGGGGAACTGTTTGTTCACGTTATAGTTCAATTAATGTATTGTTTGGTGTTGTGCTGTGGCTTTCTGGCATGCATCCCACTAATTTTCTAAAACTTTGGTAAAGCGTCAAGTCTATAAAACTTAGTGCACTGTGTTCATAACATATTGCAGTTTTGGGAACAGAAAAATGTATTGAGATCAGATTTTTCATCGATTAGAAAATCAGCAGAATGTCGGCCCAGTTTCACCTAGTTCCTGCCTCGTCCCACTACCTGTGACTGAATTCCTCTCAGTACCATAGTTGGTGGTGAGAACATTTTTTAAACGGATGCTTCAGCTTTATAGCCCCTGTGACGTGTCTGGGTTACCCCTTCTGTCTGCGCTATTACATGCTGTGGTCCTGTGACAAACTGACACAATTTTGGTATAATGTCTGTGCTATCATATCATTGTGTCTAGGAATTTATATCAATTCAAATAAAATTGTATTTGTCACATGCTTACTTACAAGCCCTTAACCAACAATGCAGTTTTAAGAACAATACCTAAAAATGTATAAATAAAAGTAACAAATAATTAAAGAGCAGCAGTAAAATAACAATAGCGAGGCTATATACGGGGGTACCGGTACAGAGTTAATGTCACAGGCGTCGAAATGAGTTGACCAAGGCGCAGCGTGTGAAGTCCTCATACTTCCTTTAATGAATACATGTAAAACAGAAAACAACAAAACGGCCAAACAGTTCCGTCAGGTACTACAGACAAAATGGAAAACAACTACCCACAAGAAACAAAGGAAAAACAGGCTGCCTAAGTATGGCTTCCAATCAGAGACAACGATAGACACCTGCCTCTGATTAGAAACCATACACGGCCAAAACATATAACACAAAACATAGAATGCCTGCCCACCTATCACACCCTGGCCTAGCTAAACAGAAAACACAGCTCTCCTAGGTCAGAGCGTGACAGTTAATGTGCAGGGGCATCGGTTAGTCGAGGTAATTGAGGTAATATGTACATGTAGGTAGAGTTATTAAAGTGACTATGCATAGATAATAAACAGAGAGTAGCAGCAGCATATAAGAGACAGGAGCAGCAACATTATGTACAAAATCAGTTACAAAATATGCGAAAAAACTAACAAAATAGCACGGTTGGTGAAGAGCCCATAAAACAGCGGCCATCCTCTTCGGCGCCATCAAGGCCCATCCATCTCCACGATTATGTCTGTTGGGAAATGTATATATTGGTGACCAATATCAAAGAAAGTTTTGTAACTTTGGTCAAATTGCAGATTTTTTTTATAGCTATCAATTGGAAGGCATTATACTCACCGTCAATAACGAACTGGAGGACTGACCTATATAGTTACATTCCATTAGATTATGTGTTTTACAAAATTAACCAAAGCAAAAGACACGTTTGATCAAATCTGGAAACCGTATATTGACCGTTTTGAGGAGTGTGACATTTCCCAACGGACATAATCGTGTGTGAATTTCAAATGTATATTTGATACATTCAAGTACAGGTGTGGGCATGTTGAGGTGTGTATTATGTGTGGTGGTTATGTTTTTTGTTGTTGTGTTGTTTCTGTTTGTGTTTAGAAAAAATAAAAGGTGAAAAAAAATTAAGAATGTGAGATGGAAAGTAGCCTATCAATTTTTCTGAGAAATTAAGCTTTGCTGCTTTTGTGTAACTTTGGGTTTCACCAACATTGTAAATAAACATTAAGGGTGTTTATGAAACATAATTGAAATTGCCCATTTAGTTACTAAACTCACAGAAAAATGCATATAAGTGGAAGCCTATCTGGAATTGGGGTGTGAGTGGGTAGGCGATACCAAGACAGGCCTTGTTCTCATCCGGAGAAACAGTGTGTCATGTTTCTCATGACGCATAGTGACTAGATGGTTCGTTTGTGGATTTTCCACAAAACCATTGTGTGCTGGGTTTTCTTTTATGGGAAATCCACACGTTACCATGTGAATTCATGAATAGATTTCATGTTGTTTCATGAAACTAAGCCTAAAGCAGCAATCAGCTGCCCTGATGCAGAAGCATTCACGCCATACATACCCATAGGAATACTGTGGAATTTTGTCACCTAGAGGTCCCTTTTGGTGTTTCCAATGAGATCACCCCCGCACCAGTGGGTCGCCAGTGTTTCATGTTAGTGTGTGCTCTAGTGTTATTGTGCTTCCATCAGGTGTGTGACACAAAAGGCTTGTGGAGAGCAGAATCAACAACCTCTGCATAATTCAAGCAGTTGCTTTTTGAGAAGGTGTTAAAGTTCACAGTTAGCCATAGTTTCGCAAATGTCACTGAAAAGTAAGAGTGGCTTGGCTTTGGGCCCCAATTAGAGAAGGTCCGCAGGAGTCATGGCCCAGTGAGACACAGGTGCCAGGCTGCGTAGATTGAAACAGAAAAGTGAGCCTTTTGGGTAAAACACTGAGGTAAACCTTCACTGGAAATGCGCCAAAAGAGTATATTATAGTCAAATAGATAGTCTTTTTTTTTTTTTTTACTCACTCAGTTTAATCCTTTCATTACCATTGTGATTATGCGAAGGCACAATGGATTATCGCCAACTAGAGGTATGGGCACGATAAGAACAAATATAGAACACCCACGCTGCCAGGTGGCGCTGCAAAGAAAGGTCAAGGGGGAGGGATCCTGAGAGGAGTGGTGTGAGAAATATATCTGTACCAGTACAGAGGGATAGGCCAACAGGTGATATATGTTTCAGTAAGATTGGATTTTTAGCATTTATAGCAATGGTTATCAACTTTACTGCAGGGATGGAACGTAAGTCACAGAATATTGAGGTTGTGGTGGCAGCTGCATAGAGGTATTTGGGTGTGTGAGTCTTGACATGAGAAGAGTTACAGGGTGTGTTAAATGGTGGTGTCCCATTCTTTAATGGAGTGTCTATGTTTTTCCCCCGTGTTCCCACCATAAATCCAGAGAATGCCAGACTTTGATGACAAAATTTGCCCACAAAAGCTTATTTAACGCGTCAAATAGTATTATATGACATGTATCTTTTTTCACACGCAAAGACCCAAACGGCATTCAATGTGCCTCACCCTAATAATTTGGTCTATTTTCACCTCTTACAATTTTACCTACTGTTCTAACTTGGTGGTGCACATGTAGCTTATAACCTGTTTTTGGCAGGAATCAAGGTAAGACCTAGATGCAGACACGTCAAATTGATAATTATTTAATATTCCAACAGGGGCAGGCAATAGACAGGTCAAGGCAGGGGTCAGTAAACCAGAGGTGGGGCAACGGTACCGGACGGCAGGCAGGTTCAGTGTAGGCAGAGGTCAACAATCCAGAGGTGGGGCAAAGGTACAGGTCGGCAGGCAGAGTGGTCAGGCAGGCGGGCTCAGAGTCAGGACAGGCAAGGGTCAAAACCAGGAGGGTGCAAAAAAGAGCAACAGGGGAAACCCAGGCGCTGAGAACAAAAATGCTGGTTAACCTGACATACAAGACAAACTGGCAATGGACAAACAGAGAACACAGGTATAAATGCACAGGGGATAATGGGGTAGATGGGTGACACCTGGAGGGGGGTGGAGACAATCACAAGGACAGGTGAAACAGATCAAGGTGTGAAGGTTTAGAGAAATGTAATTATTTAATATTGTAAGAGCATTGTCTGTTTATATGCCCCCTTTATTTATCCTACGGTTCTGACTTGTTGTATAGGGAGTACACTGTAAGAATGGCCCATGTTCTGAATTCTGTCGCTGTACATTTCAAAAGTGCTGAACAAATAGTTATGTTGACTACGTCCGTCGTCACTCACTCATTAACGTCTTAATCGAAATTACGGATTGCCTCTTATCGTCCCCTTATGCCATAGTTTGTACATCTCAATTGTCAGTAGAAACCACATTTGTTTAAGCAAGTCAGCCATATTTTTTTTAAAGGCGGTAAATGAGGCTGAATGAACTGTTTCGCTACAAGACAAGGCTCCGCTGATAGCCAGGTGTAGCAGTGGTAAGGTGTTGGGACTCTGCTATTGGGACTCTGCTGTTGGGATAGATTTATGTAGGCCCTAACAGTTTATAGGTACCGTTTGTCACCGTTGTAGTGAAATTCATGTATTGTTAAGTGTTGTGTTGTGTAGTGGCTTTGCTGGCATGCATCCCATATGTACTTTTTTTGCCCGACCAAGATTTACATGCTAAAATCGCCACAGGTCCTCTCCATTGAATAGTAGGCTAATGTTAGTGGTTGCTTTGCAATGGTTGCATATAGCCATTGATTCCTTCCAAACGACTCAATGTTGAATGATACGTTTTATCTATAATTTCTCTTCATTATATGACAAGGATTAAAAAGGATTTGCCAGTAGATTGTCGACTTGATTCATGATGACTGCTAGCTAAGACTTTGAAAGTAAGATGTTGACATGATCAGTCCAATCAAAGCTACTGTACATATAACGGGATTTGCCGTAATTTTATCTGTGGCCAATGACCTTGAGCCTTCTTGGAAGGGCACTTGTAATATAACTCTATGGCAGGACCCAAAGGGCTGAAATGTTGGATGTCTACTCTTAATAAGGACATAAACTCGGCGATGACATACTGTCCCCATGAGTGACAGAACACAGCCAATCACGGTGCAATGCTCCTATTTTCTGCTGGCTCGCATCACCACCACAGAAAGCACTGAGCTAGGCTGAAACACCTGCATTTTGGAGCTGCCATACTCAAGAAAACAAAAACTATATGTGACACATATTAATGCCAAAATAACATACAAAACAGGCAAGCCCCCCAAATATATATATATGTATGTGTGTATATAATTTGTATTGCTAAAAATATGTGGCTCAAAACAGGTTGGGCTTTAAAAAAAAAAGAAGAAAAGTGGTGAATGTTGTTTGATGGTATGGTGTTTTTTTGGTTTTGTTTTTTTCGACCAAAGTATAAGGGAGTTGTACTCCAGTCTAATAGCTAGCGGTAATGCAACATTTATTGTATGCCAACCGCCGGTAAACCTCATCGAAGAAGAAAAAGAAGGCGGCGCTCCGTAGTTTTGATACTCCTGGCCAACTTCCGATTCTGGTACAACACCCAAGGAGAACGAAGACGGGCGAAACAACGCGAAGGTATTTTATAAAAATAAGCGTTTTATTTATCAGATTGAACAGCACACATGTTGGTGTGTTCAACTTGTAGCCAAATAAAACTCTTTGGTAACATTCATTTTGGTTTAGCTATCCAGTTCTGCGACGGTAGTTAAATAGCTAACTAAGCCACACTTGAAATGGCTGTCTAACTTGGCTAGCTAGTTAAGAACTGTTAGAACTGGCTAACCATGCTGTGTTTTGTTTCAGTTCGCGCCGCAGACGTGTTTGTCTTAGTTATTACGCAACTGTTACTAATCAATTGGCTAGTTTACTAGCTAGATGTGCTAGTTATTTTTGCCAGCCGAACTAACGTTAGTTAGCGCTAGTTAGCTACAATGCGAGGTATACGGGGTATAATCATGAGTGCACACCGTAGCAAACAGTTGCAAAACATTTCGCAACGAAAACGAGATTCTATTGGACATATTCACATAGGTCAGTTTCGTCCCGTTTTCTTCTGTGTATACACCGCAGTTAGCCACTACAGTGGAATGTTTTGGCTCTTGCTTTATGCTTATCACATTCTTCTCAGAACAGAAGATAATAAGCTCAGCCACACGCTTCTCTAGTGACTAGAGTCACACCTGACAATCCAGCTGATGCCTTCACAAAATATGTTAGCCATTAGATTGTATAGCACGCCTAAATCTTATAGTTTAAAGCTGTTAAATAAAAAAACTATTGTTTACTAAATACAACCTAGCTAGGTATAGAATCTTACATAATCTATTGTTTAGTTGTCAGCTGGTTAGTCACTTGTTTAGCTAAATTCACTTGTACATTTTCTTTATAGATGGCTAGATTGCTGACAAGACTGCGATACTAGTATCAACGGATAAATATCAATGCTATGAGTTGCATTTTTAGAAGTCTGTTCTTTCAGGTAGGCTATGGCTCGCGGGCAGCAGAAGATTCAATCCCAGCAAAAGAACGCCAAGGCGGCGGCTGCTAAGAAGAAGGGAGCGGCAGCAGACCAGAAGACTGCAGCCAAGGCAGCACTTGTCCACACCTGTCCCGTCTGCCGGGTGAGTGTTAGTGGTTGGTACTTTATTTGCCTTTAGTAGGCAGGGTTAGGGCTGTTACGGTGACTGTATTACCGCCACACCAGCGGTCACGAGTCATGACGGCAGGCAAATTGCACGTGACCGTTTAGTCACTAATTAGGCTTCTCCAAGCTCTGATGCTACTGCTAGTTATTAGTAGCCTACCACACTTGCTAACTGCCTGGTACTCAGCACTCTGTTGTCCCTCTAATTACTCTGATATCAATGCAAATGTAATCAAATCTAATCAAACACTTCATGAGAGCTCATGTTGCGCAACATTTCTATAGGCTATGCAATTACTTATGAAAACATAGTGATGGCCTTTATTAAAAAGAGGAGGATCCCATCAGCTTTCTATAGGCTAGGCCTACTATATTTATTTCTCAACATTCCTAATATTAAGCACAATACTTCTCTTTACAACAGGACTATAGCCTACATGGCTGGCATGAAAATGAACCACGGGAAAAGCGTCCTCCATTCGCTATTTAAGTGCATAGATTACATATTTTTTCCGCTGCCCATGTTTCGAGACCGGGGTCCATTCTAAATCAAAACAAATTTCACACATTATTTAGTGTGTGTATATATAAAGACAAGATTAAATCACAAATAGGGAATGATATATTATCACTTGATGGAATGATGCCCAGCTTTTTCAAATCATTGTTGCACACCTCATGTAGCCTAGCCCATAGGCCTATATGTTTTGATAAGGTTCGTATCACAACTGAAGTGGCCAAATAACTTCTTAAAATGAAGCACACTGGCGTACATACGCAACTCATGAGTTTCAAGTTTGGGGAAGATAATTTTCACCATAACACACCTGTGGTCACTTGAGTTGTGTTTTCCTGCTAATGAAACATTTGCACTTATAGCCTACAGCGCATTGCAGCGCTTATAATGTGAAGAAATAGCCTAATAGTTTCAACATTTTAAGCTAAAAGTTCTCATCTGTTGTGTCAGGCTCATTGCTTAAAACAGTTTTTTTAATACTAGTGGTTGCATTAACCTCTCTAGGGTATGTGGGACGAAATCGTCCCACCTACTCAACAGCCAGTGGAATCCCGTGGCGCGATATTCAAATACCTTAGAAATGCTATTACTTCAATTTCTCAAACATATGACTATTTTACACCATTTTAAAGACAACTCTCGTTAATCTAACCACACTGTCCGATTTCAAAAAGGCTTTACAACGAAAGCAAAACATTAGATTATGTCAGCAGAGTACCCAGCCAGAAATAATCAGACACCCATTTTTCAAGCTAGCATATGTCACATAAACCCAAACCACAGCTAAATGCAGCACTAACCTTTGATGATCTTCATCAGATGACACTCCTAGGACATTGTTATACAATACATGCATGTTTTGTTCAATCAAGTTCATATTTATATCAAAAACCAGCTTTTTACATTAGCATGTGACGTTCAGAACTAGCATACCCACCGCAAACTTCCGGTGAATTTACTAAATTACTCACGATAAACGTTCACAAAAAAACATAACAATTATTTTAAGAATTATAGATACAGAACTCCTTTATGCAATCGCTATGTTCGATTTTTAAAATAGCTTTTCGGCAAAAGCACATTTTGCAATATTCTGAGTAGATAGCTCGCCATCACGGGCTAGCTATTTTGACACCCACCAAGTTTGGCACTCACCAAACTCAGATTTACTATAAGAAAAATTGGATTACCTTTGCTGTTCTTCGTCAGAATGCACTCCCAGGACTTCTACTTCAATAACAAATGTTGGTTTGGTTCAAAATAATCCATAGTTATGTTCAAATATCCTCTGTTTTGTTCGTGCGTTCAATACACTATCCGAAGGGTGACGCGCCCAGCGCGTATCGTGACAAAATAATTCAAAATATTCCATTACCGTACTTCGAAGCATGTCAACCGCTGTTTAAAATCAATTTTTATGCGATTTTTCTCGTAAAAAAAACGATAATATTCCAACCGGGAAACCCTGTTTTCATTCAAAGACTGAAAATCTAAAATGGACTCTTCACGTGTACCCCCGTCTCATTGTTCTCAGATCGACCACTTACCAAATGCGCTACTGTTTTTCAGCCATGGCCTGCAAAGTCATCATTCAACATTCTGCCGCCTTCTGAGAGCCTATGGGAGCCGTAGGAAGTGTCATGTTACAGCAGAGATCCTTTGTTTTCAATAAAGAGAGTGTAGAAGGCCAAGAAATGGTCAGAGAGGGCACTTCCTGTACAGAATCTTCTCAGGTTTTTGCCTGCCATATGAGTTCTGTTATACTCACAGACACCATTCAAACAGTTTTAGAAACTTTAGGGTGTTTTCTATCCAAATCAAACAATTCTATGCATATTCTAGTTTCTGGGCAGTAGTAATAACCAGATTAAATCGGGTACGTTATTTATCCGGCCGTGCAAATACTGCCCCCTACCCTAGAGAGGTTAATTTGGGATCTATCGCATCCCACAACTGTCCCAGACTTTGTTTGGAATGTTTATTTCTTGCATAGAATAGGTCAACTTTTGTACTATGTGTGGTTGTAGATTGATATAGGCTAGTGCTTTTGCTGTTCGTTAGGCCTACTCATCTTGTTGGCTGGCGAAAAGTAAATGTGGACAGTTTTTTTCACAAAATCTTCAATATCCTCAGAAATGGATAAGGATGTGCACAGTTGTATCCCCGATGTGTCTGTCTTCACTTTTAGCCTGTAAGAAAGACCCGATCCTCTGACGGAGCCATGTGAGTGAGAGGTGCTTCGGCACCCAGCCGGGAGAAGGGAATTGTAATTATTATATTCAGCCCAAGACCACGCGGCCACTGGCCGCAGAAGGCATGGATTTTTTCGGGGGCATTATGGCCACATGGGATGCCACTGGGAAATTCGAGGCATTATCAAGTGCTTGCCAAATTGTGAATGAGAGACTGATGAAGTGTGTACAACCTGCACAAAAAACAAAGCAGAGCTCATGCCTTTTATGCAACTTTTTTCAAATCATCCTTAGTCGCATCATACAGCCTTAGATTGTATTAAAAATCAAAATATATAACGCCCAACATGGGTATCACAACAAATATTACACAAATAACTCTAAATTAAGCATATAGGAGTACCTGTTTCTTTTTTAACCACTCAACACAGAATATGCGCACTCCCTCAAAATGTTTGGGAACATATTCTTTCTATTTTATTCAGCTATGTTTAATTGTTGTTCATACTGTAAAATAATATAAAATAATTCCATGCAATTCTAAGCAAATCTTGTCTGCTAAATTACTACTAGTGTAGCCCACAGCCATATGGCATAGCCAGATCAGGGCTTAACATAAGGACAACTCAGTGTATGCTATTCTGTTCTTCTGAAATGGACTACATTTTCTTCATGTCGTGTTTCTTTAGACCTGTCTAAAATTGATTTATTGTGAAGGTGTAGGCTATATTACATGGATTTATTAGACTTTTTAAAGTGTAGATGTTCCAAAGGTCTGCATCAGTGGCTTGTATGCTATGCGTGGAAGCCACTGATGCTAAATGTGTTTATGTTAACAGTCAATTACTGTGAGACCGCCAGTTATTTGCTTGACAATCGCCAACTGACAATTTCATGACAGCCACAGCCCTATGCAGAGCACACCTGTTTTGGTGATTTCAGGTATATCATCAAATAAATCGCAGCATGTTTTTGGGTTCATTTAGTAGTTTTTACCAGATTTTTAAGTACATAACCATGAATGTTGAGTACATAACCATGAATGTTGAAAGTTACATTTGTCCAAAACTTAAGTTGCTGCTTCTGTTTTTTTTCAACATGCACCGTATAAACTGTACACTCACCAATAACCCTGTTGTTTTGATAAATAACTGATATCGATTAGGGTGGAAATCAGGTTGTACGTGCTGTTGAAGTTATTAACACAACTAAAAAAAAACACATGGAAACTGGAGATGTTTTTTACATCACTGGTTAGAGAACAACCCGCAGAAGACAGTCGGCTACATTTTTAAGGGATGCAATTTCATTTGGGGGGGGCGCCAAAATGAAAAGAGATACGCAAGACTTATTTGTCAATCACTCGTCGATATCACGTTGAAATCAATTGCGCGAGAGGGGGAGATGAGGTGGCACGTCCTGTTAAAACTAGCCTGGCTCAACCATCACAGTATCTGGAAATAATGTGTACATCACTGGTTAGAGGACAATTTTGTAGAAGACGCCTAACTACATTTTTAAGCGTTGAATTTTTAGTCAAGTGTGTCGCCAACGTGGTAAGTAACGCAACACTAACAAAAATCGCTTCCATCGATATCCCGCTGAAATCAATAGAACAGGGGATATACGTTTTGGGTGTAGTGTTTGAACTAACACTATTCAAAGGCCACACGTAGACTTGGAATAACCTATAAATGGTCGGTTAGATGAGCACTTGAAGGCTTATATCTATATTTTTGAATGTTGGATGTTGATTTCGGGAGGCTTCCATCATGGAAAAGGGACCAGACCACTTTTGTTAGTTAACCTAAACGAATCACGACCCTCTATAGAATAACAACAGTTGACTGCTATTTAACCTGTTATGGCTAGGGGGCAGTATTTTCACGGCCGGATAAAAAACGTACCCGATTTAATCTGATTATTACTCCTGCCCAGAAACTAGAATATGCATATAATTATTAGCTTTGGATAGAAAACACTCCAAAGTTTCTAAAACTGTTTGAATTGTGTCTGTGAGTATAACAGAACTCATTTGGCAGGCCAAAACCTGAGAAGATTCCATGCAGGAAGTGCCCTGTCTGACAATTTCTTGGCCTTCTTGATTATCTCTATCCATTACAGGGGATCTCTGCTGTTACGTGACACTTCCTACGGCTCCCATGGGCTCTCAGAAGGCGGCAAAAAGCTGAATTGTGGCTTTGCAGGCTCTGGCTGAAAAAAAAGTAGCGCGTTTGGATAGTGGCTGGTCACAGTACTGTGACACTCATGCTCGTGCCCGAGTCGACCCCATGCTTTATTTTCGTCTGTTTACCTAAACGCAGATTCCCGGTCGGAATATTATCGCTTTTTTTACGAGAAAAATGGCATAAAAATTGATTTTAAACAGCGGTTGACATGCTTCGAAGTACGGTAATGGAATATTTAGAAATCTTTTGTCACGAAATGCGCCATGCTCGTGACCCTTATTTACACTTCGTATAGTGTCTTGAACGCACAAACAAAACGCCGCTATTTGGATATAACAATGGATTATTTTGAACCAAACCAACATTTGTTATTGAAGTAGCAGTCCTGGGAGTGCATTCTGACGAAGAACACCAAAGGTAATCAAACTTTTCTAATAGTAAATCTGACTTTGGTCAGGGCTAAACTTGGTGGGTGTCTAAATAGCTAGCCGTGATGGCTGGGCTATCTACTCAGAATATTGCAAAATGTGCTTTCACCGAAAAGCAATTTTAAAATCGGACACCTCGATTGCACAAAGGAGTTCTGTATCTATAATTCTTAAAATAATTATGTTTTTTGTGAACGTTTATCGTGAGTAATTTAGTAAATTCACCGGAGGTTTGCGGGGGTATGCTAGTTCTGAACGTCACATGCTAATGTAAAAAGCTGGTTTTTGATACAAATATGAACTTGATTGAACAAAACATGCATGTATTGTATAACATAATGTCCTAGGTGTGTCATCTGATGAAGATCATCAAAGGTTAGTGCTGCATTTAGCTGTGGTTTTGTTTTTTGTGACATTATATGCTAGCTTGAAAAATGGGTGTCTGATTATTTCTGGCTGGGTACTCTGCTGACAATCTAATGTTTTGCTTTCGCTGTAAAGCTTTTTTGAAATCGGACAGTGTGGTTAGATAAAGGAGAGTCTTGTCTTTAAAATGCTGTGAAATAGTAATATGTTTGAAAAATGGAAGTTTTTGTATTTTTGAGGAATTTGTAATTCGCGCCACGCCTATCATTGGATATTGGAGCAGGTGTTCCGCTAGCGGAACGTCTAGATGTAAGATTAAGTAATAGTTTGACTGTCAAATCCATGTATTGGTGTGTGGCCACTGACTTTTATGGAGAGACCACCTCAAATGTTCTGTGACATTTCCTGGGAATTTTATTAACTCCGCGTTCTATGTTCTGCGCATCCCTGCGCTTGGAAAAATCAATGGTACCAAACCTAAGATATTGATCTGTTTAAAACAATCAATCTTATGTCATCGTGATGTCTATAAACTTTTAGACTAACATCACCAATCTGAGGTAAAAATCTAGTTTAATTCCACTAAGTTTTATAGGGTGAAAATGCAAGCTTGTGTAAGGTAGTAACACAAACTGTCCGCATTAGGGAAATTTGCGCCATAGACAATTTACTATGGCAAAATAATTTAACATGTCAATTTAAGATGATTGTATTTGTTGCCTACTCACAAAGTATTACCAAAAGTACATATATTTCAGGGGACATAACACTGAGACCCCTGGACATGGGTGGGGGAATATTTGTGTGATGACCTAAAATAGGGGCAGAAGCTCACCAGCACCAGCATTCTCTCCAACCAGCCCTGAAGGTCAGAGTCATTTAACCATTTAGAGAGTTGAACAAATGCCTGGCACTCTAGACTAGAGCCTCCATAGTCTGTGCAGCAACCTGAACATTTCACCTGCCTACCTTTAGGTCTCTCTCAGTGCAGTCCAGTGTACTGGCCTGTGTGATGTGTAGTAGTTTGATGCATCTTATTGCTTCTTGTTTGTCACCTGAAAATTCAGTCTCAGCCAATGATTAATATCCTCCATTCCTTACCTGACCCTTACAGACGCAGATGCCGGATCCGAAGACATTCAAACAGCACTTTGAGAGCAAGCATCCCAAGTCCCCAATGCCACCAGAGCTGGTTGATGTTGAGGCTTAAAACGATCACACACACACAATGGACCTGCAGCTGGGGTAAGATGCTCTCATCATTCAGACTTGCAGTATACATGTCAGCAGCAAACTCTTGCCCTACTGTGTGCTTCAGTTATATGTTGTATGGCTCAATATGTGGAAATGTTGTCACTCATTGTCTTTCATGTTGTGATTCACAGATACACGATTTGAACACTGCGGCTGGTATAAGGGCGTCAAGGGACATAACTCTGAGACCCCTGGACATGGGTGGGGGAATATTTGTGTGAAGACCTAAAATGGGGGCAGAAGCTCACCAGCACCCCATCTTATATGTCCAACCACCCCTGAACGTCAGACTCTATTGAAACACCCATCTTACTTCTATGAGCCCACTCTACGTACATCCCATTTCCCTATGCTGCTTCCTTCACTTAATTCCTGTTTCAATAACATCTAGACTAATTTACAAGTTTCATTACTTTTTTTGCTACTTTTTCTCACCTGTGTACTGCTGTCCTACGTTTGCCCCCAACTCTTTTCTATACCTCCTCCCATACATTCTTGTTCAGATGTTCTTGATCATTTCTGCTTTCTTTGAGAATGGTGTCATGGTGGAATGCATTTCATATAAGGTCAAGACCGAGCCTGGTTCTGCCTATATAAAGGCCCTGGTTGAAACAAGGCCAAATCCTGTAAGTAGTTTTGGTCTGTGTATGCAAAGATCACTTTTGATAATCCATGTTGTAACATAATTTTTATTTTTTTGCCTTTTCCATTTCCAATATATAGATAGATAGATGGATAGAGAAAAGCATTCCTCTGCCTATTTGATCCATTCTGAAGGAAAGCAGTGAGTAAGTTTTGTATGTGTGAGAGGTTATGTATGCCTTGTAATCCAACCAGAAAATCGGGACTTCCGAATGCAAGTTAAACGCAATTCCATCTATACTGATACCAGACAAATGCGTACTTAACTGTTTTCTAATGTATTTCCAATATACTGCAAGGCTATGTAGCTGAATAGGGGTGACACTGTCTAGGATAGGCCTGTCTTAGTTTCTGGAGGTCTGTGTTCACTGGCACTTACTCTCACTTCTGCATCAAATCAACCTCTTTCAATAAATATTATATACTGAGCATAAATATGAATGTAACAATTTCAACGACTTTACTGAGTTTCAGTTCATATAAGGAAATGATAAATCAATTCATTAGGCCTTAATCTATGGATTTCACATTACTGGATGAGGGCACAGCCAGCCTGGTAGGGCATAGGCCCACCCACTGGGGAGCCAGGCCCAGCGAATCACAATTAGTTTTTATTTGTGAAAGACAGAAATACTCTTCAGTTTCATCAGCTACCCGGTTGGCTGGTCTCAGACGATCTAACAGGTGAAGAAGCCAGATGTGGAGGGCTGGCGTGGTTGCGGTTGAGGCCGGTTGGACGTACTGCCAAATTCTCTAAAATGAATGTGACTTATGGTAGAGAAATGAACATTAAATTCTTTGGCAGCAGCTCTGGTGGACATTCCTGCATACATATTTGCATGCTCCTTCAGACATCTGTGGCATTGTGTTGTGACAAAACTGCACATTTTAGTGGCCTTTTGTCCCCAGCAAAAGGTGCACCTGTGTAATGATCATGCTGTTTAATCAGCTTCTTGATATGGCGCACCTGTCAGGTGGATGGATTATCTTGACAGAGAAATGCTCACTAACAGGGATGTAAACAAATTTGTGCAATAAAAATGAGACAAATGAGCTTTTTGTGCATATGGAACATTTCTGGGATTTTTTATTTCAGCTCATGAAACATGGGAACAACATTTTACATTTTTTGATGTTGAGTATATTTATTTTATTACAAACATGGCAGTATACAGTCCTCCAGATATCTGTTGACAAGGCCATGCATCACTCTGTATTCGTTCCTCTGTACATACAAAAATGGCCAAACATTTATTTTCTCAATTATCCATTGCTACCAATTTGTACTGGTTAAAAGTATGATTAAAGAAGAGAAAACAAAAAGTAAGTTTTGTGAACCATGTTTAGTACATCTAAAAGAGACAATGAGAAATTCATGGTTCATTAAGATATTATAGCCATCAAAAGGGTAGAATTTTAGCATTGATTGCACTTATGATACAGTACTTTACAGCTTTGATTGGTCACAGAATATATGACATGAAGGGGTGATGTAATTATCTGAATTACTGTAGATTTGAATAGTTTAGTTAATCAAAAGTGAAGTATGGTTATAAGTCCAATGGGTGTTGTTCATATACCACTCTGACTCAAAATCAATATATTAGATACATACTATTTATCAGCATATTGACAGATTATTGCTATCAACTGCTGGTTGCAAGTTATATTACCCTGTTTGTATCTTTTGGAACAATGGCAATTAGGTTGATTAAAATGATGTAGAATAGATAGATGGGCTACCACTGGTGTCACAGGCATCCACAGGTCTTGACCACCATGTTGCGATGCTTCTTTAAGATCACGTTGTTGTTGTCATCGTAGAAGAGTACAGAGATGGGACTGAGCTTGGTGGGTGCGCAGCACGCTTTGGGAACCTCATCCGGCTTCAGAAGGTGAACCTGCCATTGAAAACGGAAAATCAGACTCATTCATACATGCACTTTCAATGATAATATCCTGTTATAAAAGAGATATGGGTTATTTAAGCAATAAGGCCCAAGGAGGGGTGGTATATTGGCCATATACCACAAACCTCAGAGGTGCCTTATTGCTATTAGAACACCTACTTAATCAAGGGTTTTTCTTTATTTTTACTATTTTCTACATTGTTGAATAATAGTGAAGACATAAACTATGAAATAACACAAATGGAATCATGTAGTAACCAAAAAAGTGTGAAACATATCAAAACATATCATATATTTGAGATTCTTCAAATAGCCACCCTTTGCCTCGATGACAGCTTTGCACACTCTTGGCATTCTCTCAACCAACTTCACCTGGAATGCTTTTCCAACAGTCTCGAAGGAGGTCCCACATATGCTGAGCACTTGTTGGCTGTTTTTCCTTTACTCTGCGGTCCTACTCATCTCAAAACATCTCAATTTGGTTGAGGTCGGGGGATTGTGGAGGCCAGGTCGTCTGATGCAGCACTCCGTCACTCTCCTTCTTGGTAAAATAGCCCTTACACAGCCTGGAGGTGTGTTGGGTCATTGTCCTGTTGAAAACCAAATGAATTCTCCTCAGTGGCACAGTGGTCTAAGGCAAGCTATGAAGTTAGAGATCCTGGTTGTAGTCCAGGCTCTGTCACAGCCGGCCGCGACCGGGAGACCCATGGGGCGCACAATTGGCCCAGCGTCGTCCAGGTTACGGGAGGGTTTGGTCGGCAGGGATGTTCTTGTCCCACCGCGCTCAATGCACGCTGACAGGGTTGCCAGGTGTATGGTGTTTCCTCCGACACATTGGTGCGGCTGGCTTCCGGGTTAAGCAGGCATTGTGTCAAGAAGCAGTGCGGCTTGGCTGGGTTGTGTTTTGGAGGACACACGGCTCTCAACCTTCGCCTCTCCCAAATCCATACGGGAGTTGCAGCGATGAGACAAGACTGTAACTACCAATTGGATACCACGAAAAGGTGTAAAAGTAACAAACAATTGTTTTAATTTTTTTATAATAATTTGTAAAAAGAAATTATAGTCCCACTAAGTCCAAACCAGATGGCATGGTGTACAAATGGAAAATGAAAAGTGGATCTGCGATGGCTAGAAGGAAGGTGACGTCGACCGCCGAACACCGCCCGAACAAGGAGAGTGACCGGCGGAAGTCGTGACAATAGCCATGCAGGTTAAGTGTGAATTCTTAATAAATCACAGACAGTGTCAACAGCAATGCACCCCCACACCATAACACCTCCTCCTCCATGCTTTATGGTAGGAAATACACATGCAGAGATCATCTGTTCACCCACACCGCATCTCACAAAGACATGGCGGTTGGAACCAAAAATCCCAAATTTGGGCTCCAGACGAAAGGACAAATTTATTGTGTTTCATGGCCCAAGTAAGTCTCTTCTTCTTATTGGTGTCCTTTAATAGTAGTTTCTTTGCAGCAATTCAACCATAAAGGCCTGATTCACACAGTCTCCTCTGAACAGTTGATGTTGAGATGGGTCAGTTACTTGAACTCTGTGAAGCATTTATTTGGGCAGCAATATCTGAGGCTGGTAACTCTAATGAACGTATCCTCTGCAGCAGAGGTAACTCTGCTGTGGTGGTCCTCATTAGAGCCAGTTTCATCATAGCCCTTGATTGTTTTTGCAACTACACTTGAAATATTCCGTAATGATGGACTGTTGTTTCTCTTTGCTTATTTGAGCTGTTCTTGCCATAATATGGACATGGTATTTTACCAAATAGGGCTATCTTCTCTACCTTGTCACAAAACAATTGATTGGGTCAAACGCATTTAAAAGGAAAGAAATTCCACTTTTAAGAAGGCACACCTGTTAATTGAAATGCATTCCAGGTGATTTTCTCATGAAGCTGGTTGAGAGAATGCCAAGAGTGTGCAAAGCTGTCATCAAGGCAAAGGTTGGCTACTTTGAAGAATCTAAAATATATTTGGATTTGTTTAACACTTTTTTTTTTGGTTACTACATGATTCCATATGTGTTAATTCATCATTTTGATGTCTTCACTATTTTTCTTCAATGTAGAAAATAGTAAAAATAAAGAAAAAGCCTTGAATGAGTAGGTGTTCTAAAACGTTTGACCGGTAGTGTAGATGCTTCTTTCCGGTGGCTGTGGCCCCCCTTGTCTGAATTTGGTCAATATGTCCTCCAAAAGACTGTGGCAAAGACTAGACTTTCAGGAGTAAAACACAATAAAAAATAAATCACCTTGTTTGTCTCATTCTTCCAACCTAGCTAGTGACTTTATAAAACACAATATTTGGTATTTGTATATATATAGGGTGTACACCAGTAAAATAATTCATTCATTCAAGGTTTACAAATATGCCCAATCAATAGAACATTATGTCAGAAAACAATAGTCTAAACCCAAATTCTCTACCATATATGGTTGAAAAGTTACCGACGATTTACTCTGAGAATTTAACCTCACAACACCAAATATGGAACACATACAACCAAGTGCGGTGCAGTCTAAACTAGCAATGGTCACAGCAAATGATCGTTATTATTTCATCAACACTGTCAAGTACAAGTATATTAATGTTATAATATTGTAGAGAACAAGCTAATTATTAATTCTATGTAAGTTCTAATGACATCAGGCAAAGAAAACGACGTTTGGACATGAATGTCGTAGCTCCCTCTTGAATTGACCCTTTTTCTCTCTAAGTGAATATATACTGCTCAAAAAAATAAAGGGAACACTTAAACAACACAATGTAACTCCAAGTCAATCACACTTCTGTGAAATCAAACTGTCCACTTAGGAAGCAACACTGATTGACAATAAATTTCACATGCTGTTGTGCAAATGGAATAGACAACAGGTGGAAATTATAGGCAATAAGCAAGACACCCCCAATAAAGGAGTGGTTCTGCAGGTGGAGACCACAGACCACTTCTCAGTTCCTATGCTTCCTGGCTGATGTTTTGGTCACTTTTGAATGCTGTCGGTGCTTTCACTCTAGTGGTAGCATGAGACGGAGTCTACAACCCACACAAGTGGCTCAGGTAGTGCAGCTCATCCAGGATGGCACATCAATGCGAGCTGTGGCAAGAAGGTTTGCTGTGTCTGTCAGCGTAGTGTCCAGAGCATGGAGGCGCTACCAGGAGACAGGCCAGTACATCAGGAGACGTGGAGGAGGCCGTAGGAGGGCAACAACCCAGCAGCAGGACCGCTAAATCCGCCTTTGTGCAAGGAGGAGCACTGCCAGAGCCCTGCAAAATGACCTCCAGCAGGCCACAAATGTGCATGTGTCTGCTCAAACGGTCAGAAACAGACTCCATGAGGGTGGTATGAGGGCCCGACGTCCACAGGTGGGGGTTGTGCTTACAGCCCAACACCGTGCAGGACGTTTGGCATTTGCCAGAGAACACCAAGATTGGCAAATTCGCCACTGGCGCCCTGTGCTCTTCACAGATGAAAGCAGGTTCACACTGAGCACGTGACAGAGTCTGGAGACGCCGTGGAGAACGTTCTGCTGCCTGCAACATCCTCCAGCATGACCGGTTTGGCGGTGGGTCAGTCATGGTGTGGGGTGGAATTTCTTTGGGGGGCCGCACAGCCCTCCATGTGCTCGCCAGAGGTAGCCTGACTGCCATTAGGTACCGAGATGAGATCCTCAGACCCCTTGTGAGACCATATGCTGGTGCGGTTGGCCCTGGGTTCCTCCTAATGCAAGACAATGCTAGACCTCATGTGGCTGGAGTGTGTCAGCAGTTCCTGCAAGAGGAAGGTATTGATGCTATGGACTGGCCCGCCCGTTCCCCAGACCTGAATCCAATTGAGCACATCTGGGACATCATGTCTCGCTCCATCCACCAACGCCACGTTGCACCACAGACTGTCCAGGAGTTGGCAGATGCTTTAGTCCAGGTCTGGGAGGAGATCCCTCAGGAGACCATCCGCCACCTCATCAGGAGCATGCCCAGGTGTTGTAGGGGGGTCTTACAGGCACGTGGAGGCCACACACACTACTGAGCCTCATTTTGACTTGTTTTAAGGACATTACATCAAAGTTGGATCAGCCTGTAGTGTGGTTTTCCACTTTAATTTTGAGTGTGACTCCAAATCCAGACCTCCATGGGTTGATAAATTGGATTTCCATTGATTATTTTTGTGTGATTTTGTTGTCAGCACATTCAACTATGTAAAGAAAAAAGTATTTAATAAGATTATTTCTTTCATTCAGATCTAGGATGTGTTGTTTAAGTGTTCCCTTTATTTTTTTGAGCAGTGTATAAATATATATCAGACGCTTTTATCCAAAGCGAATTACAATAAAACCTGCTATCGGTTATGTATGGGTGGTGATGGGAATCAAACCCACTACAATGGCGTTGCAAGCGTCATGCTCTATCAACTGAGCTACGAAGGAGCACGTCAACGTAATTAGAATGATGAGCAATTTTAACGGATTCTAAAGGGAATCATAGAATTCCAAACTCATTTCTATGGCAACACAGTTGGCAATTTTGTAAACAATACTTTTCGAACGTGTGTTGCCAAGAGACGTCTAACCGACGTTCTATGGAACGTTTTCTGTGCGAAAACAACAACTTCAGTTTGCTGCTGATAACAAACTTGATAGATTTTTGACACCTGAGATAGAAGAACAATCGACTGGAAAATGCCTGGGTGCTTTTCAAGACTGGCGGAGAGAGTGCGTGGACGTCGGCGGACTACTGCGTCGACAGGTTGTTCAAATTCATTTGTGGCTTGTTTTTCTTGTATTTTTCTGTTTTGCAGGGTTCGTGATCGTCGACAGGTGGACAGCGACTTCGAAGAGGGTATGTGGAGTTTAAAACTCTTATTTTACTACATTTAACAATGTAATTATAATGTGCGAAATGTTGTGTATTTCTATCATTCAGACTTGGCAAAAATGCTTGTGCTAGAGATGTTGTAGCTAGCTAGCTTGCTAGTTAACATTAACTTTAACTGTTGCTAAGCGATCGACTTTTGCTACCTAGCTAGCTAGTATTAGCAATCTTGCTACGTTTTATGTCCTAACAATTGTTTATTTTATATTCCAATGTTCCTAATTTTAGAACAAACTGTCCTGAATGAGGTCGTTGGATGTGCCATTGGATGATGTCCCAGATGTTCCACAGCTGCCAGTCCTCCTTGATGTCCAGAATGCTGCTATCATCCTTGAGGATGTGCCAGATGTGCAGACTATCCTTGAGGTACAATTTTCTGAAAGTTTGGGGTTTTATGTTTGAAAAATATCCCAGATATTCAAGTTGTGTCTCTTTGACATTAAACAAATCTCTTGTCTGCTTTCTGCTTCAGGAGACCACTGGCAATTGGCAGTTGATTCCGATTAGGTTCAGCCCCCTGTACTGTGGGCCTGTTGTGATCAGGGTAAGAGACCCCCAACACACACACACACAGTCACATCACGGTTACAATGTTTACTGTTTCCAACATGAATGTATTGTAATGTGCAGAACAATGCCGGTCCGGTGGTTAAAGCTTGGGGAACTTTCCAGTTCATCAGCCCCATCATCACCTACATGCGTGGGGGATCCCAGGTATGTGTCTTTGTAACTACCTAATCCTAATCTACATTGTCAGTCATTTGATCTTGATGGAAATGTGTCACAGCAATTGCTGAAGTGGTTCTGTTGATGTTGTCTTGTTGTTTATCTCAACAGCAGGTGGTGGTGAGGATGCACCACGTGAGTAGGGTGAGAGGCCTGGAGACTCAACTGGTGTGGGCCATCTCCAAGGAGACAGCCAGGCTTAGTCCAGAGGGTATCCCCTACTGTGCCACCAAAGTGCAGTCCATCACTTGGATCCAGGTAAGACGTAAATACTACTGAAATAGTATTAGATAAGGCTTTTCTTCACTTATTCCATTTGGCCTTAACATGTATTCTCTCTCTGTCAGCGTGTGGCTGGCAGGGTGACCCACTATGCGTCTCACCTCCGCCACGAGACGTCTGTGGACGTGACGCTTGGCTGCTACCAGGTAAATAAACGATTTCCTATCTATATAGACTAGACATTACTGGGCATTTTTGCATTAGATTTGGTGTGTTTTCTAATAACGTGCGTGTGGTAAACAGGTGTGTTGTGTGTGTTTTGAGCAGCAGACTGATGTCTCAGTGGTGTACACCACTCTCCACATGGGGCTGGACGGGCTTCTCTCCTCTTCAGCGTGGTCGGAGGCTGCCTCCTTCTCTACGCCCACCACTCAGCAGTTCACTGACCCAGAGCCTGAGGGCCACAACTGCTATGAGGTCAGACGTTACACACACATACTATTGACTAGGAGCATTAAGATCCTTCCATTGACCGATTGTTTGTTATGTCATTGCATTGGTCACTGATTTTGAATGCTTGTTTTGTTGTCGTAGGGCTGGGAGGAGGACCTGCTGCCTGAGGAGAGGGAGGTTCCTCTGCTAAAGTGAGTTCCTGTAAATGTCTGTGTAGTCTGGGCTTGTCAGATGCTGAAGGATAGTGGTCATAATGCTGTTATCCCCCATTGACTGTAATGGTTGACATGCTCCATTCCCTCCCTTTCACAGCCTCTACCTTACCACCAAGAGAGTGGAGGACATCGCCCTGAGGCTCGTCTCCCTGCGCCAGGCCTTCACTGTGAGTGGACCCACTTTTCTTTTTCTCTCTGGACTTCTTGTTCTGTCTCCTAGAGGAAGATGTCTCACCCTAACTCTTCCCTCTTCCCTAGACCCTGCTTGGTTCCACCCTGAGCAGGAACCATCTGTTTGTGGCGGGAAAGGTCCTCCTGGGCGCACTGGTTCAGGCCAACCACATGGTAACTCACTAACTCATTCTCTTTCAAGGGAAAGAGAGCGTCCCTGAGGGGAAATGTGTTCTGTTCACTAAGATGCTCTTTTCTTTGTCATAGGACGAGGCCAAGTTCATCCGTACCTATAATGACTTTGTGGACTACCTGAGTGACCCCTCCAAGCGGAATGACATTGAGAGGGAGCTGGCTGAGGCAAAGGTGAGTTCATTAACTCTTTAAAGTCTCACTGAGTTCTTCCACATGCATGTCTTTTATAAATCACAGTAGCTGATCTATATGAAATCATTCCTATTTTCTCCAAATGTGTTTTCTTGTCCTAGATCCATCATGTGAACATGATAGATGTCCTCTTTGAGCTGGTGCTGTTTGGGATGATGACAGCTCAGAAGTCCCTGATGGTGGTAAGTAGCATCTCACTGGTACATGTTTTGATATCTCTCTATTAGCAGTTTCACTTAAATTCCTCTTCTCTTCTATTCTCTCCTCCTTTGTTTCCTTTAGCACCCTGGTGGGTTCGTGGAGCGTCTGTACGCTCTCCTGTACTCCTTCCTGCCCACTGCTGCCAACATGGAGCCAGAGGCTGACAGATACCTGCTGCTGCTCAATGTAAGAGTCAAGAGGTTACTTCCTGTTTACTTCCATATTCTTAGTGTACTTCCTTTTTACTTCCTTATTCATGGTTAACCAGGTTCCAATGCCATTTTAGGGGGAGTATTTCTAATTGTCTCTCTCCTCTTGATAAGCTAGTAACTCAGAGCCATTTTCTATGTGTTGTGTGGTGTTCTCTTCAGGGCGGGCTGATGGCTCTGCTAGATGACATGTTTGGCCAGCAGCTGGCCTGGTACTTTAACCCAGAGTCTCTGGTCACTGAGCTCTCCAGCCTCCTGGAGTACCACTTGGAGAACCTCATGGCCAGCATGTAGTCCTACTGCAGGGACCATAATCCTTTCTCCTTCTCTCTCTCTTTTGAAGGAATTGAGGACTTGAAGTGCTTTGTTGAACCCTGATTAGTTACCACCCATTAATTGAATGTTTTCTCTCCCCACAGGATTCTTGTGACACTTTGCCACCCAACAGGGATCTAGACACCAATGCACTACATTACTTTGCACTGAATTTTACATTTTTAAATTAAAATAAGTTGTAGTTCAAAAACATTTTGGTTTCTGTCTTTTCATTTATTTGATTTTATGACCATTTCCTCTTCCCTGAGTTATAATGCTAATATTAGATTATTCAATGAACAATGATGCTTTATTATCTGCATATGGAAATAAAAAACTATGTTTAGTTGATTTACAGATACTACAGGCCCACACTTTATATGGTTTTGTACTGTGGTTTGTGATACTGTACTATTTAAAAACATGTAGGACTACATACACTGAGTGCACAAAACATTAGGAACTTCTTCCTAATATTGAGTTGCACACCCTTTTTCCCTCAGAACAGCCTCAATTCGTCAGGGCATGGACTCTACAAGCTGCCCTAAGCGATCCACAAGGATGCTGGCCCATGTTGTGTCAAGTTGGCTGGACGTCCTTTGGGTGGTAGACCCTTCTTGATAGACATGGGAAACTGTTGAGCATGAAAAAAGCAGCAGTGTTGCAGTTCTTGACACAAATAACCCAGTGCGCCTGGCACCTACTACCATACCCCGTTCAAAGCCAGTTAAATATTTTGTCTTGCCGATTCACCCTCTGAATGACACACAATCCATGTCTCAATTCTCTCAAGGTTTTAAAATCTTTCTTCATCTACACTGATTGAAGTGGATTCAACAAGTGACATCAATAAGGGATCATAGCTTTCACTTGGTCAGTCTATGTCATGGAAAGAGCAGATGTCCTCAATGTTTTGTATTATCAGTGTGTGTAGTAACCTGGTACAGTATAAAGTATACCACTAGAGGGGATAATTGCTTCAGTCTTGAATGTTACTTCTCACTATCCCTACTCTACATTAACAGTCTTCCATTGTAGACTCCGGTAACTTGGGTATCTTAGTTTTTTATATTTGCCATTAATATCTTAACCATTTACCATCTTTCCCACTGAAACCAGTAATGTTAGCGTTCATGTGCATACTGACCACTAGTTGGATCATAGCGTGGTTGGTGGCGTTCATGCAGGAACCCAGAGGGTAGAGGCATTCTCCATCACAGTAGAAGGCAGAGTAACCCGTAGGAGCCAATACCCAGTCCTAATGGAGAGAAATACCATAGAAATCGAATGACAAGATTAGATGAATGACTAGAATAGACTCTTTCTATGAGAAATACATGATAAAGAATGCAAAGAACATACTCTACAATGCACATCTTACACAAATGCCTTGCTTCCCTTAAAATACTGTGTGTTACAGCAAATAAGGTGGTACAACGTTAGCTCATGATTATCTATTCAGTACAATGAGTAGTTAATTTAGAGAATCTCACCTTCCAGCCTAGATCACTGAAGCTCACATATAATTCATGTCTCTTACAAGCCTGACGTCCACTGTTGACATGGCTGTGATCTGAAAGGGACCGAAAAATATGTTATGAACCAGCAGAGACTAATGTACACTTTGGATTTCAAATGTAATGTAAATGCAATTGAAGTAATTTTGTAATTGAGATGAACTATCCCTTTAAACTGTGCATAAAACAACTTTAACAACAAGATGAAAAACCAGTGTTGTCCCCTGACCTTGTAGGACCTCACCATGTATACTGGGTAAGGGCAGGTCGTATTTGGGCTTCTTCTTATGTGGGTTGGGTTTCACGGCCCGCGGGGGGCGACAGGGGGCCTGGCTGGCCCTGAAAAAGGTCACCATGAAGGGCTGTTTGGAGCGGGGGCCCCTACGACCCACCAAGCCTACCCACCCAGCTGACAGGGACCGGTCTGAGAGAGAAAGAGAACAATCTTGAGGTAAACCAAAACAGCATATCTCCATTTCTATGTATTTACTGAACAACTCCAGACACTATATGACATTACAGTGTTACTGCACAGGTATCAGTGTTGTATTCTAAGTGCACTTCCCTCCTTATTCAAAGGCATAATAATCCAGAAATCCATTTTGTGGGAAATAGCCTCCACATCTGCAGAGCATTTCCTGACCCTGACCATAGTATTAACTCTATGAGGCTCACCCTCCTCTGTCTCCACATAGAGCCGGATGCCCAGGTTACTGCGGGGGTGCAGGAGCCATCGGTTGCTGGCCGAGGTCACGTCAAAAGCCAGCCAGCCCTCCTGCCCCGCCGGCACCGACTGCATGTCCAGCAGCACCAGCTCTGGCTCTCTGAGGAACGTCGAGGAGTAGCATGAGGCAACACATTCGGGAGAGATACGCAAAACACGTTGCATGGCCATGCAGTAGAGAGAGACGGCCACTGAGCTTCAGCTCTCCAGAACCAAGCTTGTACATGGCGTCCTCACAAGCCACAATGTGGCCAATGAGTTATTTTGCAAGGAGTTCTATGTGGCCAGGGTGAAGAGCAAAACAAATTCGACATTGAATTTTGCCAAAGCAACAAACAAAAAACATCTGGAACGATAAGCCAAACCATTGTGTATAGAGAGAAGGGAGAGCATGTAAAGAGTGATGGGAATCATAAGAAATCCCCTATTGGATCTCTTTCATTCTTTTTAATGCGAAAAAAACAAAGTTGATCATATAAATGTGAGAGAGAGAGCGAGATAACCAGGTGATCTAGTGGCAGGAACCTGTGTTTGTTCTCCCGTTGGATCTCGTAGACGGAGATGTGCAGGCTGCGGTTGGCCCTCTGGCCCATGGTCAGGGTCTTATAAATGCGAAATTCCGCAGCTGTGACCGTTTCCCCCTGGGGGAGGGGTGTCAGGTCAAAACGGAACTCCTTCCAGTACGGCCGCGGCTGCAGCAGGTCACGCTCTTGCTCCACTGAGAGAGAAGAGGAGAGAGGGAGGTCGATGTAATGCCAAAGACATTTTCTCGCATTTAAACAGCGCAATGCCCCATTCACACGTGCTCACATCTACTCTACACATTACTTCCACTCCCCTCAACATGCCCCGAAAAGACCAACACAGAGATATACTCATTGTATGTTACATAGTGTATGATAAAGACATTCCCACATGACACAAGGAGGAGGGAGAAGAGGGGGACGAAAGAGCAATTCATGGAGCAATGAATCTAACATGAAAGTGGTGAATGAGAAGACCGAGGGAGAGAGAAGAGCAACAGAAGTGGGAAGATGGGTGACTGAGTCAATGGAAATTAGGGGGAAAGAGCGGAGCAGACATGTGGAGAGAGGTGTGCAGGCGATGCCCGGTGAAGGAGGACAGGATAGTGATAATGTAGCGAGGGGAGAGAGAGAGGCAATAGGGAAAGACGGAGAAAGATAAGGAAGGACACGCACACAATGGTCTCTCGCCACAGACGCAGCGTCTCAAGCAAGACTGCGCACACGCACCCACACACTCTCTCGGGAGCCCTGCAGAGCACATTAACAACCACGATCGGGCCCCTGTTGTGTGCTGTAATTAGAGACACTAAGGGCCTTCAACCGCAGCAGCTGCTCAACAGACACACCACTAACTACAGGTTGGGGAGTATTTTTAGAGCGGTCTTCTGCTGTTTCTCCATTTGTGTGTGTATATCAGTGTGGCCTGTAATTCCTTACAGCTGTGTCCCCTACGCACTGTCTTGAGCGCGTTGCTTGGCCTTGACTGGGTCGGATTGATAGGGTGTGTGTGATGGGTGTATTTTTGATTCCAACTGACACGGGCTATAAATGAGAAACTGTCTAGATTGGTAAGATGGCCTTAAAATGGTGGTTCAAGGCGACACACCACACATTGTCAAAATAAGATCTAGTGAAACATTAACTGAAATGTATAATTACGTTTGTTATTTTTGTGTAATGTATGATACAGTAATATACATTATCATGCATGTCAAAATACTGTAGAAAAACTAGCATATCAAGTGTCGAAGCAATGCAAAATGTGAAGAGAAATAACATGGAATCATGTTTTCCCACGGTAACAAGGTTTCCCATCGTATTCCAGGAGAGATAGCGGAAGGAAATGACTGGGAAAAGGATGTTTAATTTGTAATGCTGTGTCAGATAAGCATCTGTAGGTCTACTGTCTGGGCTGGTGCAGCACAGGAAAAGTATCTCATGGGATAACAAGACTGTCCCTGAGAGGTGAACTGGTTCAAAACTACATAACATTGCCAGGTTGGCCTCGTTTCTCATTGAACAATCCAACAATATGTCCTTTATTCAGTTTCTGGGCTCTTCTGCAAGACATGTAAAGGATCACAGGAGAAGTTTTTGGCCAGATCAGGCCATGGGGCTTCTATTTGGAAATCCATTGGCTGAACAAACAACTCCCAACTAATTGGATAACGAGTCACAAACAATAGCCAATTAAAACACAGGAATTTTAAATCGCAGGTGTATCAACGGTCAGTAACTCACCCAGGTTGACGAAGCTCATGACCGTATCGGCCTCACTAACCACTGTCCCCAGCGGCGCAGTGTACGTGTTGAGCGTGGGCAGGGCAGCATGACTGACGTGGCCCGTCAACCCATCTGCACCGCCGAACCCCAGACCCCCTACCCAATTCCCCATTCCGTTTCCCTCATCCCCCTTGGCCGACACAGCGTGGTACAGGTCCAGCATGAAGAGAGGGGCTGAGGAGGGCGGTCGGAGGGGAGGATGGGGTCTGGGCCGACCCGGTAGACCCAGGATGGACAGGATCTCCCTCTGCATCTCCTTCTTCTCTCGGCTGCTGAGGCGGCGGAAGCTGGAGTGGACGACTCCTTGGGCCTGGTGGCCCCAGAGACAGAGCAGCAAGGGGACGAGGAGGAGAGCCATAGGGAAGAGTGGGAGTTGGAGAAGGCGCCTGTAGGTGCACTTGCTGTTGTTGTCATGGATGTGTCTTCTTCCTGTACACGGGCAGGCGTGGGTATAGACGTACGTTCTGAAGCCATCCGGTCTGTCCAAGCTCTGTGTGGTTTGAGGGAGATCTTCCAAGGTGTCCGTTGCCATAGTGGAAGAAGCTCTATCCGGATGTTTTTCTATTCTCTCTATTTGTAACCTACAAGTCTTTGGTTGGTTTTTCTATGTTCTTTTGGCCTTCAGTCCACAAGAGAGCAAATAATATTCTGCAACGCACACCAGAGAGGGACTGTTACTGTGTCTCAAACAATTTGCATGTCCCCTGTCTGTCTGTGGACGCCAAACTGTTTGTCTTGCACGTATCCGTCACTGACAAATGCACCTCTGTGATTTGTGATGAGATGTGTTTAGATCAACGGTGGACACTAAGAGATGTTTACTCCTTTAATTCTCTGTTTATCTGTCGTCTCCTCCCTTCCTCTACTACTTTAAATCTCTCAACCACCGCTTGTCTTTTCTCTTCCACCCTAACACGGCTCTACTCATGTGATACACACAGACAATAAAATGAAAGCAAGGGTAAAATTGCAACTTTTCTTATGTGTTTTGATGAAAACAAACTATCTCTTTGAAATCTCTCCCTTTGGAGAAGTACATTTCAAGGAGGTTGAAAGTGGATAAGTCAAAGGGCAGGTGCTACCAAGATTGGTAGTCAATCAAATTTGAGAGAATCAAATAATCAGACCTGTTTTCAGTCGAATTGGTCTTCAGAAGGATAAGGAAAAAACACCACACCTGTCGCACCTCAACGTTGGCTGGCAAGCAACAACCTGATCCCACGCAAGGAACAAGGAGTCAAATCCTCAGTGGGAAAATGATCTGTCGTCCACCTCTCTTGATCTAGAATTCTTTAATCCACATTTCTGGGGTACTTTTTATTAATTAAAGATCCTTTGTTTGTTACGTCCACTTGCGTCTTTAACTCCAGATGTCTTCCTCAACCTTTGTGTAGCTTCTACTTAAAATCCTTGGTGCGTTCAGTCATTTAAAAAAAATATATATATTTTTGATTAGTTCTTTATTCCTTCGCTATTGTATTATTCTTTTGGATTCCCCCAAACCACCTGTTTCAAGTGGAGAACAATGCCAGTATGTTTGTCAGCGTACTGTAGTGTGCCCTCTGAGAGTTTACCTCATGTAAGGGTGTTTCAACACTGGTTGAGTTGTCCATCACCAAGAGGGAGTGTCCTATACAGCCTCCTCCCTCTCCCCACATCCTCTCCCAACTCTCTCCCTTTATCCCTCCCTTTGGGCTTTTTAAAATCTCCCTCGCTTTTATCTTTTCGTCTTCCCATGACCACTTCCTTTCATGGGAAAGCATTATGGAATCCGTGTCAGTTTGGTGAAAAATACATACACCGAATATATTTATCTATATAGAACACATGGATTAGCGATCCTGCCGTATCTTTAAACCCAGTACTAACAGCATGAATGGAGACTGCTGTAGCTTAAGGTGTACTGACAAAACGTGTAGCCCCATAAAATTGTTTGTTTTTGGTATTTATACGTTTTAATTTCCTGTTAAACAGATTGCGAGTTGCCTTTACCTCCTTACAGTTTGACTGCAATCCTGTGTGTGGGCTAGCAAGGGATTTGAGGGGAGAAATGACACGGACTCAAATATAGTAGTGAGGGTCAGTTCAATGCCAGTTTGTGTTTGTTTGACTTCAAAAGCACCCTAGGACTTGCGGCCACTTTGAACAGCAAAAATACTGACAGACCAAACCAAAGGCCATCTTTTCTAAGGCCGGGGAGTCAGAAGTGCCAGGAATGAGTATTTTCTGTGGTATTTTTGTTTTTCTTTCTCCAGTGTTGAGGGATTTTACGGCCGGAGAGAGGAATGACGGATGGAGAGGGAAGGGTGAGAGAATGATAGTGAGTCCGTCAGTCTGTTGTCAGAGTAAGGATAGGTGGTGAGGACAGATGGGGATGGTGGGAGAGGATGTGAGTGGGTTTGGATAGTTCCATGCAAACACAGACACACAGCTGCACAGGGAAGACTATAAAGACCAAACCCCATCTGCCAAATAAACCAAGGTGATTTTCATTTTCTCTCTCTAACGGAAAGGACGTAATAGCTCCATCTCCTCCTCTAACACATACAAACCAAGTCTTATATTTAGCTACTGTGTAAGCAGAGAATGAGATAGACCTCAGCTACATTTCCCACAACATACTGTAGAATAAAAGGCAGCAGACAGAGACCTCCCTCTGTTGAAGATCCTACTATAGGGCGTGTTCTTATCTCTGGACACGCTAATTGTACCCCAACCCTAATTACCAAGCCATTTCCGGTGTGCAGAGACTGTGGTCTACAGACTCAAGGACACGCATGGAAACACACATGTGAACATTGCATGTAAGTACACACACACACACACACACACACACACACACACACACACACACACACACACACACACACACACACACACACACACACACACACACACTTTCCCCCCAAATGAAATTAAAATCAATCCACAATGACAAAATATTTCTTTTTTACTGCAAGCATATTTTTAATACAAAAAGAGAACAAAAGGGTTTATAATCTTGTATTTTAATTTTACACAATTGACTTCTAACCGCCCCCCCCTCCATATTTTCTATTCATCACACTGTGAATAACACCAAAAGGTGAGTTCTTCTCCTGCACTCGGATCCCCACCCCCAACGGGACAATAAATAAATAAAAATCACCTTAAGATGTCATTTGCGTTCATTAGGTTTTCATATACTTCAGCTCTCACATCAACAAACAGGGAAGCACATTTGCAGCCATCAAAGACACGACAATTCAAATGCCTATAAGGCGGGACACTAGGGGTTCTCTCATTGGCCCCTTCAGCTCCCTTGCATTCATATTGGTATTTTTTTTTGCCAACACAATGAGGGCAACCCCCTTTGGTCATGTTCTGGGAGCTGTAGTCATTAGCAAAAAAAAAAAGGCTGCCAAGGGAATCAGCTTCCGGGTCGAGTAGTGTTATGAAGAAGTAGAAACATACAACGTTGAAGAGAGGAGCGGACATTTTCCTTGGTACAAAATATGACTTCATTCATCTTAATACTAATCATTCTCCCCGGTGAGATGATACAGAACTGAAAAATAAATACAAATGTTTTCTTCAGCTAGAAAAGCAACAAACAAAAAAATACAACAGGATTATAAATTAACCAGAATGAAAGAAAGACATTCACAAATCAAATCTTTGCATACAGTGATGCGCACGGACGACCTCTGATTTCTGTAACGCGGAACAACGACACGCGTATACACAAACGTTTGCGTTTGTTGCTCTGGGGGTTTCCAGCGGCAACGGAAGGGAGAGGGGCGAAGTGGAATTACAGCGATACAGACCGTCAGTGTGCGCCGGTTTTCAATCTCTAATCTGGAATAAGCGTAGCTTAAATTGTGTTAAATTGTGCATGTCCTTACAAGCCACTTCATTGTTACACATTGTCACGTTTTTGCTGTTAGTTGGGACCCACCAAGAAGTCATCTTTAAATTTGAGTGTTAGCTTCAGACTAAAGGGGCCATATGACAAAACCCTCCCACCTACAAAACACACTGATTGTTGCAGTGGTGTGTGAGGACATTGCAGTGTGTATGTGTGTTTCCCACCACTTCCACGGTCTCCTAGGCTTGAGGTTTAGGCAGTTAGCGAAGTTCAGGAAGTTGTCAGAGTGGGGCAGCCCACACACTGAACATAAATCCACGCTAGTCCCGTTGTTCCCGACCCACAGACGTGCTGAAGTGTCATTCCTCTTCACTTCCCAGTCCAGGAGAGTAAAAAAACAAGATGGCAGTCATTGGATATTTTCTGTTTAACTCCTGGTGAGAAACAATTCCCACAATACCCACAATCCAGTTCTTCGGAGTGCCATTCTCCAGTAAGTTCTGAGTCATTTCATCACTACCCTCAATGTGTGTGTGTGCATTTCAGTTGTGTGTGTGTCAGTGTGTACATACACAAAGTAGTTACAAGGCTCTACCTAACGCTCTGTGGAACTCAGATTAGGTAAAAGTAAGGACAGAAATGTGCAACACAAATAAGGCAGCATCATGTTGGTTGGTTGTCGGTTCAAACTGCTGTGGCTTTCTCTGAAACAGTCTAGCACAATCCCGTTACGAGAGAGAGCGCACAGGAGACTGGAAGGCAAACTGGGATCTGGGTTTTAAAGGGGGAAGTTCTGTCCTGTTTCACCCCAGTCTAAGTGCACGAACCCGGGCCTCGATGCCCCCAGTGAGTGTATTCGAGTGTGTGTACGAGAGCGGGGAAAAAGAGAAAGATATTTCTCCCCCTCTCTACCTGCCCTCCATACAGTAGTCTTGGTGCATGAATCCCATGCAAGCCCTATGGATGGATGTTTGGATCAAATGTGACACCCAATATGGCTGCCAGTAGTCTGTCCACTATAGAGCATCTCTTTGAATGGGAGACGGTCCATTCTACTTGATCTAATTCTATAGTCTGGACATCTTCCTCTCCATTTCATCCTGGCTGGTGTTTGGGGGGCTGGGGTAGCCTGTGGAGTCAAACCAGCTCTATAGTTAGATGTATGACGTTTTTACGACGTCTTTTTGACATCTCCTTCACTATTTCTTCCCAGAAGTGGGTGTCTTGGGGCTTGGGGCCTTCTTGGAGATGGTAGGGATCTTAGAGGGCTTGGCCGCTCCTGGTCGCCGGGGGGTGTCCGAGGTGTCCGAGCAGGCCGAGCGCGTCTCCAGGAGCTCTGAGGCATCCGAAGCGTCGCTGCCCCGCCGGCTGCTGGCCCTGCTGCCCGCTCTGCTGCCCGCCCGGCTGGCAGCACCACTGGCCCCCGATGGGGTACGCCTGGGGTCTGAGAGGAGAGGAGGAGAGAGGGAGAAAGGAGGAGGGTAGGTAATGAGAGAGAGAAAGTGAATAGAGAGGGAAAAAAATGATGTTTAGTCTCATTTTCATTACGGGAATCACATGTTCCAAGATAACACAAATAGAGAACTGAAAATAGGAAATAAAACTGCTATGAAAAATCAGGACTTTGGCCTTACCGGTGCGTCCAGGTTTAGTAGAAGTAGGTGTCGCTCCTCCATTCTCTCCAGTCAGAGACCCTCTGCTGGAGTGGAACGTGGGCCTCTTCAGCTTGGACCCCGAAACTGCCCCCTATAGACAGACACAGGGAATGTCAGACAGTGGCAAACTGTGCTACTGAATACATTAAAGCAGTGTTTCTTAATCCTGGTCCTGAGGACCCAAAGGGGTGCACATCTTTGTTTTTGCCTCAGCACTACACACCTACTCGGGCAAAAACCAAACTGACCCTTCGGGTGCCCAGGACCAGGATTAAGAAACATTTGTTTAAAAGTTCAATGCAGATGTTTTTTTTAAAATCTCAATATCAAATCATTTCTGGGTAACAATTAAATACCTTACTGTGATTGTTTTCTATTAATATGGTTAAAAATAAACAAAAATAGCTTCTTAGCAAAGTGCAAGTTCTTAAGCAAGAATTTTACTAGGACTGGTTTGAGTGGGGATGGAAAACTGAAAATTGGCTGCTATTGGCAGATGTTTGGAATTCTTTCTCGTTGGTCTATTATCTCATTTACTGCATGGAAGGCCAAAACTCTCATCAAAACAGGTTGACATTTCAGACAAACTTTTCAAACAGCTCTTACACTAAAGGGGCATTATCCTCATTTTCACAATTTAAACGTTTTCCAACTCATAGTGTGAGAAAAATTATGACATTTTATATATACACTGCTCCAAAAAATAAAGGGAACACTAAAATAACACATCCTAGATCTGAATGAATGAAATAATCTTATTAAATACTTTTTTCTTTACATAGTTGAATGTGCTGACAACAAAATCACACAAAAATAATCAATGGAAATCCAATTTATCAACCCATGGAGGTCTGGATTTGGAGTCACACTCAAAATTAAAGTGGAAAACCACACTACAGGCTGATCCAACTTTGATGTAATGTCCTTAAAACAAGTCAAAATGAGGCTCAGTAGTGTGTGTGGCCTCCACGTGCCTGTATGACCTCCCTACAATGCCCGGGCATGCTCCTGATGAGGTGGCGGATGGTCTCCTGAGGGATCTCCTCCCAGACCTGGACTAAAGCATCCGCCAACTCCTGGACAGTCTGTGGTGCAACGTGGCGTTGGTGGATGGAGCGAGACATGATGTCCCAGATGTGCTCAATTGGATTCAGGTCTGGGGAACGGGCGGGCCAGTCCATAGCATCAATGCCTTCCTCTTGCAGGAACTGCTGACACACTCCAGCCACTTGAGGTCTAGCATTGTCTTGCATTAGGAGGAACCCAGGGCCAACCGCACCAGCATATGGTCTCACAAGGGGTCTGAGGATCTCATCTCGGTAACTAATGGCAGTCAGGCTACCTCTGGCGAGCACATGGAGGGCTGTGCGGCCCCCCAAAGAAATTCCACCCCACACCATGAGGATGTTGCAGGCAGCAGAACGTTCTCCACGGAGACTCCAGACTCTGTCACATGTGCTCAGCGTGAACCTGCTTTCATCTGTGAAGAGCACAGGGCGCCAGTGGCGAATTTGCCAATCTTGGTGTTCTCTGGCAAATGCCAAACGTCCTGCACGGTGTTGGGCTGTAAGCACAACCCCCACCTGTGGACGTCGGGCCCTCATACCACCCTCATGGAGTCTGCTCAAACGGTCAGAAACAGACACATTTGTGGCATGCTGGAGGTCATTTTGCAGGGCTCTGGCAGTGCTTCTCCTGCTCCTCCTTGCACAAAGGCGGAGGTAGCGGTCCTGCTGCTGGGTTGTTGCCCTCCTACGGCCTCCTCCACGTCTCCTGATGTACTGGCCTGTCTCCTGGTAGCGCCTCCATGCTCTGGACACTACGCTGACAGACACAGCAAACCTTCTTGCCACAGCTCGCATTGATGTGCCATCCTGGATGAGCTGCACTACCTGAGCCACTTGTGTGGGTTGTAGACTCCGTCTCATGCTACCACTAGTGTGAAAGCACCGACAGCATTCAAAAGTGACCAAAACATCAGCCAGGAAGCATAGGAACTGAGAAGTGGTCTGTGGTCTCCACCTGCAGAACCACTCCTTTATTGGGGGTGTCTTGCTTATTGCCTATAATTTCCACCTGTTGTCTATTCCATTTGCACAACAGCATGTGAAATTTATTGTCAATCAGTGTTGCTTCCTAAGTGGACAGTTTGATTTCACAGAAGTGTGATTGACTTGGAGTTACATTGTGTTGTTTAAGTGTTCCCTTTATTTTTTTGAGCAGTATATATATATATATATAAAAATATAAAATGTTTAACTGCATTGGCCCTTTAAAATGTAGACTCCACAATATGACATCATACACGGCGGGACGACATCAACCAAAAAAAGTACAAGTCTGCAAAGGCTGTCACACTTTGGGCTCTTCCGAATTTGAGTCTTGAGGCATGCCGACATTGGGAAGTCAATAGTGGATTTGAATTTCGTTGTTGTTGATGCTTGTAGCCAGGATGTTGTCCCGTTGTGTATGATGATGTCCTATTGCTGCATCTACCTTTAACTAAAGGAGCAGGTACTACTTTTAAGCATCATCCCCATACTAGCATAATACAGCAGACACGCCATTTGAAAAACGACCAACAGACTACCAAACTAAATCCCTAGAACTACAAGACGGAGTTCGCTAATAATTATACAATTTCTCACTACTTGCTGTCACTTTGAATCATCTCTTTCTATTGACCTATCACCAGTCGCTTCTTGCCGGGGGCCTAAAATATTGTGACAATACACATATTAATACATTTAACTGGATATTGAGCAAAGAAACGGTGAAACAAGATATGCCGCAAATATATTCAGTCTTAAAGCTGAATTTTAAATGTCACGTCTTTTATGTCTTCATGGTCCCATTGCACAGTGTGCACTATGCAGCGTGTATGGCCACCCCGTGAGTGAGTGACAGTGTGTGTGAGTTAGTGCATCATTAGTTCGCTGGGGCTTGGGACGGGTGGCGGGAGGGGTCAGTGTGTTACCTCGTGCCCAGGGGTGGTGTGGTCGTGGTCTGGGCAGGACTGGCACTTGGTTGGCGTTGGAGTTTTACTGTGTGCCAGCCAGGGCTTGGCATAGCCACGCGAGTTTGAGGACTGGGATAACCAAAGGGAAGGAGGGAGGGAGGGAAGGAGGGAGGCAGCCAAGGAGAATAAAAGGAGGAGGAGAAGCAAGGAGAGGAGCAGGAAAGTAGAGGAAAGGAAAATAGGGAAAGGGAGGAAGGGGTAGGAGGGGAGGCAGGTAGCATAGCGCAGTGTGTTTTTGGTGCGACAGTGGAAGGATTTAAAAACACAGAACGAAAAACAGTACATTTTCCAAGCGAGGTTAGCAGGGGGTGGATTTGGAGGGATTTAGGAGACAAAAGAAAGACAAAAACAAAGCAGAACCAGAAATAAAAATGTCACAGTTAAGGACGTGGTGATTGTTGTTGACATGTAGAAACAGGACCATTTCAACACAGACAGACAAAAGACACACAATACAAAAATCACACAATAAACAGACTACACAACTAACGATCAGTGACAACAATACAGATAATTATGGGTATTCTGGGTAATATGGCTTCATGCTTTGTCCTCCAAGACTGGCTGAATATCTTCTTTAGACTGTTCATTCCTCATTTCATGCACCTTGGTTGGACTGCTACACTAGGTAGCGATGAAAGTATACTTGCGATGACCATATACTTTTCCATTTTGACTGAGGCTACAGTAACCTGACTGATTGAATATATGACCAGTGGTGCTACACTAAGTAATACAAAGCATAATTGTCTAGGGTTTAGGATTCAGTGGTATACGTGAGAAAGGCCAGAGAGGTGTGTTTCATTGAACTGAGCAGTGGAGGTTTCTCAGAGGAGGACCATCCTCCTCAGTGAACTTCCTAAAAATATATATTTTTTTTAGCATTTAAAAAGTTGTCCTTTTTAGATTAATATATTTTGTATAGTTTTATGTCACAAAACAATTGATTAAAATACACTGTTTTGCAATGAATGTCTACAGTAGCATCAGCAGCACTCTGTGGGGTAGCACCATGGTGTAGCCGGAGGACAGCTAGCTTCTGTCCTCCTCTGGGTACATTGACTTCAATACAAACTCTAAGAGGCTCTTGGTTCACACCCCCTTCCATAGACTTACACAGTAATTATGACAACTTCCGGAGGATGTCCTCCAACCAATCAGAGCTCTTGCAGCATGAACGGACATGTTGTCCACCCAATCAAAGGATCAGAGAATTAATCTAGTACTGAAAACATAAGACAGCTAGCTAGCACTGCAGTGCATAAAATGTGGTGAGTAGTTGACTCAAAGAGAGAAAAAGACAATAGTTGAAGAGTTTTGAACAAATTAATTTCTTCCAAAATGAAGCAGAGGCAAGAAACTCTCGTTTGCAACTGCTGGACTAATGATTACACCCTAGATCAGCTAGATGCAGGCCATGTGTCACTATCTGTCACACAAATTTCTCTCGAACTGTGTGCACCTACGTTGTAAACTTTCATTCATAGTAGAAGCTTAAACCTATCGTTGTTACACTGAACTGGATGAATGGAATATGAATGACAGTCATCCAATATACTGTAATAGAAATAAGGCCATGCTCATGAAGAAATATATATAAAAAAAGAAAAGAAAATGGTCTTCCCTCATCTTAAATGGCACTGACCGCCACCGGAACTGAGATCATCAAAACTCCACCTTCGAGTGTAATCGATACACAATTAGTGCAATGAAGAACCAGTGTGACAACAACCATTGTATGAAAGTGGGTGAGAAGATGGGCCACCGAGACAAACAACAAGACATGGTCAGAACGTCAGTTGAACAGTGTTTCCTTCGACACATTGGTGCGGCTGGCTTCCGGGTTAAGCGGGCATGTGGCGCGGTTTGGCGGGTCATGTTTCGGAGGAGTCATGACTCGACCTTCTTCTCACCCGAGCCCGTTGGGGAGTTGCAGCGATGAGACAAGATTGCAATTGGATATCACAAAATTGGGGAGAAAAAGGGGGTAAAATACCAAAAATTCAACAAAACAATTTGTGACATGACTGACGTGACATTGATTGACTGCAGTTTGTGAACATGTATTGTAGTATTGTTATGCATACGTGTCGTGTACTCTTGCAGTTTCCATTTTAGTCTTTGTTTGCATTAGGAACACTTAGAGAGAAACCATGTCCACTTCCCTTTTCCACAGCGATTAAAGTAGCTTGTGTAATTGCTCAGGTCTATATTTAAAGACACTACCGATCTTTGTGACTGACTTCTACTGTAACCAACATGGTAACCAACATATGACGTGAAGAGAAGCAGGGAGATCTCTCTTTAAGGGCGATATAGTTATATCACCTCGCTCCCATAGAACATAATACCATATTGAGTCAACCATGAGTACACCGGTTCGGTCAAGTTGTCATGGTCTGGGGAGCTTTTCCCATTCTAGTAATTGTATTTCTACGGGGAAGAAGGGGTTTGGGGGCACTTACTCTGGAGGAGGCGGTAGGGGTGGCGGGAGTGGAGGGCAGGGAGGCGCAGCTATGTGCGCTGTGCGAGGCTGAGGAGGAGGAGCGGGTGGGCGAGGCCGTCCGGGAGCCGGGTTTGGAGCGCCGGCCCCGGGAACGGAACGCCGCCAGGCCCTGGGAAGCCCCCTCCGGTAGGATGAACTTCTCACGCAGCTCCAGGTTGGTACGGCCTCGGGCTGGAGTGTGGGAGGAAGGGAAGAAGGAGAGCGAGAGAGAGAGAGTGTGAAAGAAAGAGGGAGACAAAATAAGAGTCACGTTCAGTCAACTACGGACGCAGTGCATTGAGGCAGTGAGTCAGTGCTTCCCCGGCGAGTCACTGCTCTCAGAGTCAGTGCACTGTGTGGTCGAGTCAGTGCTGAGTAGGGTAGGGGGAAGGGAGGAGAGGGAATCAGAGTCAGTGAAGTGCACTTCTGGCTGGGCTACATTTTAAGGGGAAGAGGGAGTGGGTGTGTTTGTGACGGTGTAGAGGACAGAGGAAGGCAGCAAGGCATCCTCACACAGAGGTTAGAGGTCAGTGTATCCAAACTACTAGAGAGAAAAATGTTTCCAAGTATGGAAGTATGGACCTAAATAGTACATTTTTATTTGTTATAGCCACACTAATAGAACAACTGTTCTATGTCTGGTTATATAGCTAGAACACAGAGGTCTGTCTGTAAACCAAACCACAGCCTCTCTTCTCTCACTGCGAGGGAGTCGCTCCGTTAACTCATTCATTCTTTCCCTAATTCATAAACAGTGTGTTTGGCGCGTTTATGTGGGGCATGCCCGGTTATGCTTTGGGGGAGCCCCAATACAGTACCATGGGGGACTCCCCTCCCATCGACACTCATAGAAGCATTCTTAGACAAGATAGTTCAGCAGCCCCAGCACACAACAACTTAAGCCCAGAAAAGCCAGCCATAGTGAGAGAGAGAGAGAGAGAGAGAGAGAGAGAGGGCTGCAGCTAGCATTAGTAGCAGGTCACCGGAGCCGTGGTCAGCAGCTATACCCAGGACAGGACACACCCCCTCAGAGTCATCCACCAGCAACAGCAGCAAAGGCCAGTCAATAATAAATGGGTGCGCGCCCTGTAATTACATCCCCCAGCGAGTCAGGTGCACCCTCTAATTCAGTCCCCACCCGCCATCACATTTAAAGAGTGCTAATAGAAACCCAGGCTGGCCACACCCAGGTCTTAGACGGGCTCTGTTTTTTAATGGGACTGGCCCGTCAAACCGTGCAACCATTTTGGATCCACATGGCAACCATCACCACCAAGACCAGGGCAGGCCAATCCTTTTTTTTTTTCTTTTTTGAGTGGGAAGCGTGACGTGGACTGGCACACGGACAAGACTTAGACGTATAAACATACACACGCCCGCACATAGATACAAGCAGATGGGCAGAGCGGTTAGAACGAGCGTTTTAGAGCCGGGTGGCTGGACAGAGTGAGAGAGAGAGCGAGAGCAATGGAAGCGAGAGGGAGTGTAGGTACCTCTGCAGCAGAAATAGCCAGGAGTGACCGTCACTGAGAGACACAAGAGACAAGGTGAAATAGTGGCGTGCTCACGGCGAGATGGAAATACATCGACAAGACACATACATTCCTTCTACTTAGCGTTCTCTCTCGCGCGCGCGCACGCACACACTCTCTCTCTCTCTCTCTCTCTCTCTCTCTCTCTCTCTCTCTCTCTCTCTCTCACTTCAACACAGAAGACAGTGGCAAAGGAGTAAAAAGACAGGTGAAGTCCCCAAGGTTGAGGAGGTGGACACGTCAGGGACCCAAGTGGCTACAACAACTTCAAAACAAATACACAGGTCAGTGACAGACCTATAACCTGGGATACGGATCCCCTCGCGCTAGCATTAGCATGTAGCCGGAAAGGGTAAGAAACGTTAGTTCAGTGTCACAGACAGCAAAGCACAGCAAAAAGCCCAAACCAAAAAACAACCAAGAGGGAGTGAGAGAGAAAACAGAGGCGCAGGGAGAAAAAGGAGAAAGAGAGCGAGAGAGGAACCCAACCTATACGAGATGAAATGGTGCTACTGGAGTCAGAGCGAAGGATCTTAAGTCCAGGATGTTGAACTGGAAGGGGAGAGAAAAGGAGAGAGGGAAGAAGGGAGGGGGCAAAAAGGAAAGGTAAGGGAGGGAGAGAGAGAACTGAAGATCATGCACCATGCAATACTGCTTTGAAAGAATGATTGTGTAGCAGGAGAAAAAGAGTAAGAGAGAAAGGCCATGCATATACAGAAAACAAAGTCGGAAAAAAAGAATGAGAAAGAGGAAACGAGAAAGAGAGAGAGATATGGAGAGAGATATGGAGAGAGAGATGGAGAGAGAGATGGAGAGAGATATGGAGAGAGAGAGAGATATGGAGAGAGATATGGAGAGAGAGAGAGCGAGAGCGAGAGATATGGAGAGAGAGAGAGCGATATGGAGAGAGAGATGGAGAGAGAGAGATGGAGAGAGAGATGGAGAGAGAGATGGAGAGAGAGATGGAGAGAGAGATGGAGAGAGAGATGGAGAGATGGAGAGAGAGAGATGGAGAGAGAGAGATGGAGAGAGAGAGATGGAGAGAGAGAGATGGAGAGAGAGAGATGGAGAGAGAGATGGAGAGAGAGATGGGGAGAGAGAGCGAGAGAGAGAGCGAGAGAGAGATATGGAGAGAGAGAGCGAGAGAGAGATATGGAGAGAGATATGGAGAGAGATATGGAGAGAGATATGGAGAGAGAGATGGAGAGAGATGGAGAGAGATATGGAGAGAGAGATGGAGAGAGAGATGGAGAGAGAGATGGAGAGAGAGATGGAGAGAGATGGAGAGAGATATGGAGGGAGAGATGGAGGGAGAGATGGAGAGAGAGATGGAGAGAGAGATGGAGAGAGATGAGAGAGAGATGAGAGAGAGATGGAGAGAGAGATGGAGAGAGATATGGAGAGAGAGATGGAGAGAGAGATGGAGAGAGAGATGGGGAGAGAGAGCGAGAGAGAGAGCGAGAGAGAGATATGGAGAGAGAGATATGGAGAGAGATATGGAGAGAGATATGGAGAGAGATATGGAGAGAGAGATGGAGAGAGATATGGAGAGAGAGATGGAGAGAGAGATGGAGAGAGAGATGGAGAGAGAGATGGAGAGAGAGATGGAGAGAGAGATGGAGAGAGAGATGGAGAGAGAGATGGAGAGAGAGATGGAGAGAGAGATGGAGAGAGAGATGGAGAGAGAGATGGAGAGAGATATGGAGAGAGATATGGAGAGAGAGATGGAGAGAGAGATGGAGAGAGAGATGGAGAGAGATATGGAGAGAGAGATATGGAGAGAGATATATGGAGAGAGATATGGAGAGAGATATGGAGAGAGATATATGGAGAGAGATATGGAGAGAGATATGGAGAGAGAGATGGAGAGAGAGATGGAGAGAGAGATGGAGAGAGAGATGGAGAGAAAGATGGAGAGAGAGATGGAGAGAGAGATGGAGAGAGAGATGGAGATGATTCAAGCCCACCGACTCTTGAACTATCATAGAAAGGGATGGAGAGAAAGAAGGGCTGATGGAGAGAAAGAGAGAGATTGCCCTGAGGACCACACCAGACAGACCGTAGACAGCTATGGAAAAGACAGAACTCTGAAAACCTCAAAGGTTAGATGTAGATGTGCGACTAGTTGTTAGTTTAAACAGTGGACCGTAGTACCATATGTTACACTTTGACCCCCACAGTGTAACCAGCGCCTTGCATTTTCTACTCTGTAACTGTGTGTGTATGTGAGTATGTGTGTACGTGCATTCTGTATTTGTACTCCATATTTGTATGTATGTATAGTTGAAGTCGGAAGTTTACATAAACCTTAGCCAAATACATTTAAACTCAGTTTTTTTAAATTCCTGACATTTAATCCTAGTAAACATTCCCTGTTTTAGGTCAGTTAGGATCACCACTTTATTTTAAGAATGTGAAATGTCAGAATAATAGTAGAGAAAATGATTTATTTCAGCTTTTATTTCTTTCATCACATTCCCAGTGGGTCAGAGTTTACATACACTCAATAAATATTTGATAGCATTGCCTTTAAATTGTTTAACTTGGGTCAAACGTTCTTGGTAGCCTTCCACAAGCTTCCCACAATAAGTTGGGTGAATTTTGGCCCATTCCTCCTGACAGAGCTGGTGTAACTGAGTCAGGTTTGTAGGCCTCCTTGCTCACACTCGCCTTTTCAGTTCTGCCCACAAATTTTCTATAGGATTGAGGTCAGGGCTTTCTGATGGCAACTCCAATCCTTAAGCCATTTTGCCACAACTTTGAAAGTATGCTTGGGGTCATTGTCCATTTGGAAGACCCATTTGCGACCAAGCTTTAACTTCCTGACTGATGTCTTGAGATGTTGCTTCAAAATATCCACATAATTTTCCTCCTCATGATGCCATCTATTTTGTGAAGTGCAACAGTCCCTCCTGCAGCAAAGCACCCCCACAACATGATGCTGCCACCCCCGTGCTTCACGGTTGGGATGGTGTACTTCGGCTTGCACGCCTCCCCCTTTTTCCTCCAAACATAACGATGGTCATTATGGCCAAACAGTTCTATTTTTGTTTCATCAGAGCAGAGGACATTTCTCCAAAAAGTATATTTGTCCCCATGTAAAGTTGCAAACCGTAGTCTGGCTTTTTTATGTCGTGTTTTGGAGCAGCGGCTTCTTCCTTGCTGAGCGGCCTTTCAGGTTATGTCGATTTTGGACTCGTTTTACTGTGGATATAGATACTTTAGTACTGGTTTCCTCCAGCATCTTCACAAGGTCCTTTGCTGTTGTTCTGGGATTGATTTGCACTTTTCGCACCAAAGTACGTTCATCTCTAGGAGACAGAACGCGTCTCCTTCCTGAGCATATGACGGTGCGTGGTCCCATGGTGTTTATACTTGCGTACTATTGTTTGTACAGATGAACATTGTACCTTCAGGCGTTTGGAAATTGCTCCCAAGGATGAACCAGACTTGTGGGGGTCTACAATTCTTTCTTGGATGATTTCTTTAGATTTTCACATGATGTCAAGCAAAGAGGCACTGAGTTTGAAGGTAGGCCTTGAAATACATCCACAGGTACACCTCCAATTGACTCAAATGATATCAAAAGCTTCTAAAGTCATGACATCATTTCTGGAATTTTCCAAGCTGTTTAAAGGCACAGTCAACTTAGTGTATGTAAACTTCTGACCCACTGGAATTGTGATACAGTGAATTATAAGTGAAATAATCTGTCTGTAAACAATTGTTGGAAAAATGACTCGTGTCATGCACAAAGTAGATGTCCTAACCGACTTGCCAAAACTATAGTATGTTAACTAGAAATTTGTGGAGTGGTTGAAAAACGAGTTTTAATGACTCCAACCTAAGTGTATGTGAACTTCCGACTTCAACTGTATGTATGTATGTATGAATTTATGTATGTATGTATGCATGTATGCCTGCGTGTGTGTGTGGCTGTGCATAAATAAGCCCCACTCACCTCTGCAGGGATCGTTCTTGACCAGGAACTCGTCCAGGGCCATCCAGCCCCCTCCGACCCGCACCATGACCGTACTGCGCAGGATACGCACCAACCGCAACTGCTGCGAGTCACCAAACTAACACAGCAACGGAGAGGAGAAACAGAGAGGAATTCAGTGAGTTCAACCAAGTACAACGATTATTGACATGAGATTTTAAGAATCCAAAGCCATTATACACAGCAGCCCATACCAATCTGAGCAAAAGTATACGCCGCTCCATGCAAATTATACTACAACACCCATGCACTGATGATACTACTAAATCACCTACTTGTCAAAAGCCCAGCTTACCCAACAATCTAAAACAAAAGATTAGTTCCCATAGTAATCCCTAAACGATTTCATTCTACCTTATAGTCAGCTTTGTTTCATGCAGAAGGACATTTACACTTCAGAGAGTTACTACGGTAAACTGCTCCATCACCCAGCAAGCAGAACTCTATGAAGCAATACCAAGTCAGAGCGATCTTTGATTAGCCTGTCTCTTTTTGTGCTGTCTTGTCAACTCTTTGGTAATTTATGATCATTGTGACAATGGCCATAGAGTTGGCAAGACAACACAAACAGATAAGGGACCAATGTTAATTTTGAATTTCTCTCAGAACAGCATGATTTTTCAATTTTCCCCAGTCCAAAGCGAATCGGATAGGGTAACCCCTGGTTATCATTATAACCCATTCCAGTTTGCCAAATTGATGTCATTCTCAAAATAAGTCTTCCAAATCTGCAAAATCACACCAAGAGAACAACCTCAATGGCCTATGAAACCCACTTCCATAATTCGCACCAACAGTGTAGTGCTATATTTGATGGCGTTATGTCATTTCCGGTCAAACACGAAATGCATTGTCACCATGGCAACAGTTTTTGTGGCGGTAGAATTGAGGCCACTACATTGGTGGAGATCCAGGAAGCAGATTTCAAAGGACCATACACTCGAGTCAACTTTACCTGGTTTCCAAGGAAGAACTACAATAAATCCAGCAGACGTGGAGGAGGAATAAACAAAGAGAAAGAAAAAGAATGAAATAACATGTACAGACAAAAATATTTCAGACTAAACCTGGCATTGGATAAGACCTAATTTGGAAAGAGAAATTAAACTGTAGCTCACTCTAAGTTCTACGTAAGACTTTTTACAATTCACAGCGAGATGGATCAGTCAGTGAAGGGTGAAGCCGGACAGACAAACATACACAAGGAGAGAGTCAGACAGACAGAGAGGTGTGATGTCACGTGACAACGTGACCCAAGCTCGGTGCAGTTAGTTTATAGTCCAGCGTCTTTGGCCAGACACTGGATGTCATTAACCCATGGATAATGATGATGTAGATCACAACAAAAAAACTGCGATGGTAGTAGTTGCTAATCCTGGAGCTGTTGATAAATGTTATGGTTTAAAAGTTATATTTAGTGTTATATTATGGTTATATTAGTTTGTTGGTGGGAAGCACACACAGCATATCAATCCCATAGTGCTGTGATTAGAGATATGTATACAGAGATACCATACGTTGAAGCGCTTCGGGGTGCACAACATACAGTCCGCGGGCCCGATGCGGCCCGTGAGACGCTCTTTTTTGGCCCGCAGATTTCTTAGTAATTATCAATAATATGTGACCACCTTATATCAGTATATGGCAAAGCTTAGAGAAGCTTGCTTACAAAGCCGGCATTTCCATGGATACAGCTGTGTGCTACTGCTATTGGCTAACATTTGAATGCGTGAGGAATGGAGTGATGTCATTCGTTAGTTCAACAGCAGTTATTGGTGCTCAAAGAAGTAGTGACACACAGCCAGCATCAGCTAACAAAAACTAGGGTGTGTCCGAAATGACAACCCATTCTCTTCTATATAGTGCTCTACTTTTGTCCAGGGCCCTGTTCAAAGGAAGTGCACTATGGTCAAAAGTTGTGCACTATATAGGGAATAGGGTGCCATTTTAGATTCAGTCCTAGACCCACCATGACTGCAAACTTTAAAAAAAATACACATTATTCTTAACATTACCAAGACTCACTCCGTCAAGTAGGATCTGAAAACTGTATTTAGCTAAGTAGAAGCTGTCCAAGCAAAAAAAGCTTTTAAGATTATTATTTTTTACGTCCACAGCACTGTAGACTCAAGTGTAACTCACCTTGTAATTGCTCTGGCCCATCTGTATTTAAAAATACAATATCTCATACCTAATACTAAGTCATAGTATGCAGACAGAATATATAATAATGTGTTTATTAACTGTTGATAAATGTATACAGTCACTGGCTGAGGAGGACTTACTCTGTACTTGTTCTCTCCTATCTGCTCCACCTGGAAGCGCTTGGCACATTTACACTGTGCCACCTGTCTGGTCACCTGCACAGAAAGAGAAAGAGGCAAAGTGACGAAGCTGGCGCCGTTAACCTCCAATTCATGAGCTATTGGATTCGGCAAATCAAAGGTCCAAGCTTTGTAATTCAAAATAAGTGTTGTTGTGTGTATCGTTTATGATGTGTGGGTATATCTGTGTGTGTCTGTCTCCCTCACCTCGTCTTCTATCTTGTCAGCGTCGGTGGTGGGCCGGTAGGCGTCCTTGTTGGGGTGTAGCGCCGCCACAAACTCGTAGTAGTCGATGTAACCGTCTCCGTCCTGATCAAAGATGTCTGCCACCGCCGTCATCTCCAACCTGCTGGTGGGGAACTCTGCACAACACCACCAACAGTCAGGGAACGATATAGGACTAATAACCAAGACATAGGACTTACTCTATGACCAAGATATAGGACTTATGACCACAATATAGGACTAATCGCCAAGACATAGGACTTACTCTATGACCAAGATATAGGACTTATGACCACAATATAGGACTAATCGCCAAGATATAGGACTTACTGTATGACCAAAATGTAGGACCAATCACCAAAATATAGGACTATCAAAGATATAGAACTTACTGTATGACCAAGATATAGGACTTATGACCACAATATAGGACTAATCGCCAAGATATAGGACTTACTGTATGACCAAGATATAGGACTTATGACCACAATATAGGACTAATCGCCAAGATATAGGACTTACTCTATGACCAAGATATAGGACTTATGACCACAATATAGGACTAATCGCCAAGATATAGGACTTACTGTATGACCAAAATGTAGGACCAATCACCAAAATATAGGACTATCAAAGATATAGAACTTACTGTATGACCAAGATATAGGACTTACTGTATGACCAAGATATAGGACTATCACCAAGATATAGAAGTTATTGTATGACCAAGATATAGGACTTACTGTATGACCAAAATATAGAACTATCACCAAGATATAGGACTATCACCAAGATATAGAACTTACTGTATGACCAAGATATAGGACTTATCAGAACGACATAGGACTTGACTAGCGTTTAAGTTGGAGCAGGCTATGAGCAAAGAACAGAGCTAACAACGTGTAGCCAGCTCTGAAGAACATACTTGAGGCCAGGATGCCGTCGATGAACTCCTGGCGAGTGATCTTTCCGTCCTGGTCCTTGTCGATGCGCCTGAAGAAGTCCATGACGCGCGACTTCTTGTGGTTCATCCAGCGCATGTACTTCTTCCTCCACACGTCAAAGTCAAAGCTGGCAAACTCTTTCAGCTGGGGACAAAGACAACGAACAGAAATGTGAGACAAATGAGGAAGAGCAATACAATATCCTTTGAGGAAATCCTGTGTCTGTTTTGACAAGACACTATATAGGAGGGGAAAAAAACACCCTGCAAACATAGACATCCCCCTTTTGAAACCAGTGGAGCGAACGTGACAGTGATGCAGGTCTCAAACCCTCTACGGTTCTAATAGGGGAGATCATGTTGTTACAATACAGTACCTCTTCAAGCCTGTCGAGGGCATCGTTGAGCTTCCGCTGGCGGTCGAGGGCAAGCAGCCACACCTGCTGCCACCTTGAGCAGAGCTGGGTCAGACGGGGATTGCCCCCGGCGACCTGCATCGCCGCCTGTTGATGCTGTTGTTGCTGCTGGTTTTTACCTGTAGGGAGAGGTGTCATGGTTACTGGGTATTATATGGGTTTGAATGTTGATGATGCTCGATGGAACGTTCGATCATATTTCGGTGACTTTTACTGTTTTTCTCCTTCAGTGAAGTCAGTCAGGATGGACTGTGAATGTTTGGGGGGGGATAGGCACCCACTGTATCTTTGCTTATGCATTTCTAGGTACATATGCAGTCAATATAACATATTATAAATGCATCTCTGTGAGGTCAAATAAGGTGACGTACGAGCTCCTCTCCTCTCAGCTAGGCTGCTAGGGGGCTCTGCTGGTTTCCTCTTGTAAGTCTTGGTCACTTTGTCCACGTCAGGCTGCTTCCGGGTCATCTCCTCCATAAACACCTGGGAACAATGGATTGGCATTAGACACAACCAATCAGAACGAGTGAAAACAATTATAATAGTGACTTAGCCAATGAGGGTTTTGAGAAAAGTAGACTCCTCTCACCTGGTGTTCTGTGATGAGTGTTTTGAGCTGAGGGATGTCCTGTGGAAGGGTCTCTCCGTCACGCTGGACTAGGGTGGTCTCCGCCCACTGCAGCCATGACAACAGCTCCTCCAATAGCGTGGCGTTGTTGAGTAGCTCTGTCAGAGCCGTCTCCAGACGCTGCTCGTGCTGTTTGGCCCATGTGAGGACCTATTGAAGCAAAATGCACCAATTAAATGGGAGAAATACTTGAAATGGCCCAACAGGCCATTTCTCTCTCTATACATCCCTGTCCCGTTACCCCCTCTAGCCAACCTACCTCTTCGAAGCGGGCGCGGATAATGGTAATCCAGTGTTTGATGGTGGTGATGCAGTCGGCCTGGCACGCGGTGAGGATGGCCTCGCCCTGGCCCGCTGCCCGGTTCACGTCTGTCCTCTTCTCCTCCACCGTGGCCATGAAGTTCCGGTGGGTGTGGAGGAGCGCCTGCAGAGTCTCCGCCTCCTCGGGCAGCACGCCACGGAAACGCAGCGTCTGCTCCGCCTCCGACAGCCACTCCAGCAACAGCTGCACCGCCGTGCGGAACTCCTCCGCCTGACAGAGAGGGATGACAGAGGGAGGGATCATTAGAAGGCTAGAGAAAAAGGTTTGCAGTTTTATTGCGCTTTTGCAGCCCAGTTGAAGCTTTTATACGCTATACTGCGCTTCCACAGACAGCGCTAACGAAAGAAAAGACGATGGACTGAAATGATCTGTATCTTTACATTAAATGATCATAAAATTCTAAGTCTTGTAAAACTTGCAAGTATTGTATTAATACATAAAAACAGAAATGGCACAACCCCTTGGCTTCTTCTTCCCAACTGACCTGTTTGAGGGCCTGCTGGAGACGGGTCTGCTTAGTGACGGACAGGGCACAGACTGTGTCCCAGCGGTTGCTGAGCTCTTGCAGTTGAACTTTGACCCAGGCGGTGTCGTCGCGGCCCGTCTCCATCAGTTCTCTGGCTGAGCGCTTCAGGGCGTGGACACTAGTGGTCCTCTTCCCTAACTCCTTCTGGAAGGCCTGAGGAGACAAAACCAAACGGAAATAGTGTTGACCTAAACATAGAACACGGGGGTAAAATATGAATGAATATATACACTGCTGCACATTAGTCCCCAATGGGTCAAACATGATTTTTACCCCACATGTTCGATAAATAAGAATTCACATTTAAATGGGCAATGAGGCGCTGGGCCAATGTAAGCATAGACTTTTTGGTGGATTTTTTTGTTGTTGTTGACATAACCGATGGTAACCGATAGTCGTTACATAAATACATACCTTGTGTGAGTCCATGAGGTTGGAGACCAGGTCCAGGTCTCCGTGGACTGGCAGGTCTTCAGCCAACTGGGGTTCTACACGGTACAGCCAGTCCACCAGGGCCTGCAGGGCCTCAGCAAACTGACCTGAGAACAGCAGGGCCTCCTCCAGCTTGTGTTGCCTGGATGAGCGACGGAGAAGGAAAACGTAGCTATCATTATATGAACTTTGCTTTTATGATCAAGGATTCTATTTTGGCAGCGGCCTGGAGAGCTACTGGGTTTGCAAGGTTTTGTTCCAGGCCTGCTTCAACACGCTTGTTTCAAATAATCAATCAATAATCCTGGGGTTCAATCAGGACCAGAATTAGCTGAATCGGGTGCGTTACTGGACTGGAACAGAAACCTGCACAATCAGTTGCTCTGCAGGACTGGAGTTGGAGAACCGTCCCATAATAGCCATTGTAATAAAGCATTAGGCGTGGAGTTTTCCCCCCCTCACCTCTCCACACTCTTCCCACAAACGGTGTCCCACTTGTCCCTGACCTCCCCCAGTAGGTGGTCTAGTTTCTGGGTGTCTTCGGGCAGCATGGCCTTGTCCCTCATGGCCTTACCAGACCTCACTGTGGTGTCATACACCGGCTGCTTCGAGCCCAGAGCCTTCTGAAACTCCTTCGGGCCGGGAGGAGAGAGAGGGGGATTTAGTTAAGGTTACCATGTCGTACAGGTAAGAGGATCTAGATTAGGCAGCCTCCTCATATGTTGTCTGTGAGTATCACTCAGATCCCGATTATTTCCATGTAAGACCCACGCAGTGAGCTTTAAAGTGAGACTCCTACTGCACCTTGTGTTTGGTCAGTTGTACTTTGATCTTGTCTGGTTCGTTGGAGATCTCCAGCTCTGAGTCTAGCCGGCTCTCAGCCTCCTCCAGCCAGTCAGACAGTTTCCTCCACGCCTCATGGAACTAGAAGGAGGTCAAGAGAAACTGGTTCATCATCTCTAACCGATGTGTGCATTCTGGTACAAAATGGCTGCCATATATCATCCATTCAGGTGCTGCATACTGGTTAGGGTGAATGCCGTAAAAAGGACCAGTACTAGTAGGGTACCTGCTTGGCCCTCTTGCGGGCCTCGTCGAGGTGTCTGCCACGGTCCAGGGACCTCTGCACCAGCTTGTCCCAACGGGCCTGAACACTCAGCAGCAGGTTCTTGATCAGAACCACATCCTGCTTTATACTGGCGAAACGCAGCTGAGAGCCGGCCTTCTCCAGGGCCAGCACCTGCTCCCTGTGGGTGTTCACCTCATTCACAAACACCTGGGGGGGGAACAGAGAGAGACCGAGAGCGTGTTACAGTTGAATAAAGTCCCTTGTGACAGCCTTAACATTAAATTGATTAGCTGATTTGGTTCTGGGTGACATGACTTCAGCTGTACATGCAGATGCAGATCAGCACATACCAACAAAAAGGGAAATGTATAAAGTCTGCAAAATGTCAACTTACATTTATATAAAATACAGTCAAGTATATTCCATTCTATTCCATGGTAACTACTCACCGATATAACCCCACCTACCATAGAAATAAATGTCAATCACGCATAACATAGGATCTCTATACTTCCACGGTGCCTAAACTGCCTACCTTGTGTTCGTCTATCTGGAAGAGGACGGTGTCCAGGATGAGGGAGGGGGGCTGGGCCATGTTGAGGGTCTGCTCTGCCTGGGTCAGCCAGTTGATGGTGTCCTGGAGGGAGGACTGGAATCCTGTGGCCAGCGACACCGCCTCGTCCAATTTCGCCTGGGGGGGGGGGGGGCAAAATAGTCAGTGAAAGGTTTGATGGTTATAGATACAGCTTCTATGTAAAACAGTGTTTTTTATAGTCGAGCTTTGAAAATGTATATTGTATTAGTTTGAGTTAAAACCTACTAAGTAAATACACGAGTGGAGCACTTCAAATATACATATAGAAATGAAATATTCATGACTTTGCGTTAGGTGCTTGTTTCTCAAATTAGCATTCAGCTCTAAGCTACGCAACAATGACATTTTCTGAAGGAGCTCTTAGAGAGAAGATTCCGCAACTTTTGGAGAAAAATGGAAGTAAATAAAAAGCTTCTTTATTGCCACAAGTAAAAACCAAAGTGTTTCGACTTTTGGCCTTCTTCAGGGTTTTTTAAATAAGTATCAGAAGGAACTCTTCCTCATAGCTCTTCATGTATCTAAACAGAAGGTTCCTCTCTCTCACCCTGCGGTCGTCCATCTTGGTGTTCAGGCTGGCCCACTTGCTCTGCAGCAGGGTCAAGTTCTGTTGGGTCTGGGTCGTACCAGCTCCGGGGCCACCCTCCTCCCCCCCGCGGGAAAGCAACATGGACTCTCCCGCGTCCAGCAGCCGGTTGTACTGCTCGGCGCGCTGGGCCAACTGGGTCTGGAGCTCCTATAGAGAAAGAGACACACATATTTCCAAAGGAATTTGATACTTTGAGGATCCACCCAATAACAACAGGTGTTACATAGACATGCATAATACATAACCTAACACACCTGTTACACATGGTTAAAAACAACTTATATACAGATTAGATCGTAGATTGTACAGTGAATGAGTATTGTACATCATCTAGTGTATGTATGGCCAGGGTGCAGTGTCATAACATGCATCTCCATTAGCATGTGTTTTCTCCATCACATCATATCTAGTGTATGAATTGGCAGGCTGCAGTATCATAGAATGTATCCCCAGTATTACCAGGTGCTGCTGCAGCTGCTCCCGGGCCGTCTCAGGCAGGCCACCTGTGGGTTTGGCGGCAGACAGCTGGCTCTCTGTCCTCCTCAGCCACTGCAGGAACTCCTCTAGCTCACCATGGAAACCCTCCGCCTGGGGAACGAGGGACAAGGAGGGGAAGAGGAAAGCAGGAACAAGAGAGGAAGTCATGAGTTGTGCGTTAATGGCAGTGCTACTGTGTCGTTCATTCACTTGCCCCGTGGTTTTAGCTTAATTAAGATTAAGTACAATGTTTAAACTGTTACTTAACTAGGAAAGAACACATTTTTCTAGGGAGACCTGATAATCTTATTTGTACAAGTTGGAAACCCGTAATATATAAATATAATTACAGGGAGGGGTAAGACAAAATGGATAGAAATGGTTTCATTCTTTCTTTTCGCTTAGTTCAGTTCAGTTCAGTTAAACAGTACTCATACTGTACAACTCTTCCCTGCCCACTCCTCCTGCATCCTTCCTACCTGGTGCAGTGCGGCCTCCAGTAGTTTCTGTCGGTCCTGGGTCTTGAGTAGCAGGTTCTCCCAGCCGCGGTTGAGGTGGTCCAGCTGGTCGCGGAGGTGGTTGGCCTCGTCCCCGGGACTGGACTCCAGCAGCTCAGCCCCCGCCGCGTTCACCGTCTCCACCGTGGACCGATGGGACAGCACGTCGTTCCTCAGCACCTGAAAGAGAGCGAGGGAGGGAGAGATGGAGGGAGGGTGTGTTGGTTACACTTCTCCAGCGCAATAACTGATGTGAAGCAAGCGTTCTGGCACAAAATGGCTGCCATGCATAATCTATAAGGAAAAATAACAGAAGTGAGGCTGATATGGAGGGGAGATTGAGAAGCGGTGAGCGAGGTGGAGGTAGACTAATAAAGCCGTTTTCCTGATGGAGAATCTCCATTGAAAGTGCTTTTTAGTCCAGGATTGGCTTAATATGGGTCTCGGAAACTGGCCATGTCTAGAAATGAAAGAAGAAAAGGAGTGCTGGGTAAGAGTGTGGAAGGGAACGCTGTAGAGGGGTAGACGTACGTGGTGCTTGGCCAGTTCTATCTCGATGGCCTTGGGGTCAGAGTTGATGGGTCTCTGCGTGTCCAGGGTGGCGTGGGTGTGACTCAGCCAGGACTGCAGCTCAGACAAGGCATGCTGGAACTGACCTAGAGCCAGGAGAGCACCCTCCAACTTATGCTGTAGGAAACAGAACGGGGAAAACAGCGCTTCTTCGTTAATCACGTAACACTGAATTGCGTTGCAATCTGTAATCTATTGTACATATCTGAAGCGGCAATTCATTTGAATATCATCACAACAACTTGTAATGGTAGAATATATTATGCATGTGTAACCATAGAAAGAGAATCCTTATTTCTATGTGGGTAACTGACAAAGTTGATTTGGCAAATATAGGGTTCCCTATAACAATGTAGCGCTATTAGCCGACAGTGAGTTTGAGTTCCAGAGGACTGGAGGTCTGAAGCCGTTTATTTAGAGAGGGGCAGCAGAGCTACTGTAGCTACTGCCCCTCCTGTACAATAGTTAAGGTGCCACTGGACGCAACAAGTCAATGCATAGTTTGTGTACCTGTCTGTGAGTGATCTTGTCCCCCAGGTTGTCCCAGAGGTGTCGGAGCTCCGTGATGGGCTCCTGGATCATGTCTCTGTCGGTCTGGTCCGAGACCTTCTTGAGCAGCAGCTCCCCCTGGTGGCACAGCTTCTCCATGTCTATCTGCTGCTGGTACACCTCCACCTTGTACTGCTGCTCACAGGAGGAGAGGATTCAGGCCTGCACTCGCTGTTTGCTTATCATTAAAGTGATAGTTCACTTTTTTTTAACCAAGAGCGTATTTTTGACTTACCGAGAATGTTATCTTGTCGTCAAAACCGTTTTTTTTAAGAACAATAAATATTATAAATATTTGTAGGATGATAAAAACATATTGGAATAGAGTAAGTACACCATCTATATCAAAGCTACATGACAAAAATCGATTATGATTCAAACCTTGAGCTCTTCGATCTGCTGTTTGACAGTTCCCAGATCAGTGCCCACAGTGGACATGTCACACAGCTTGATCACTGCGTTGTCCAGGTAGTCAAACATGCTCTGCAACACACACACACACACACACACACACACACACACACACACACACACACACACACGTCAAATCTAACTTCTACAAAGTATAATGGCGATCAAGGTTCTGACACTTCCTCTCCTTCATGACAGATTTACATTTCCATTAAACATTTTTTTTCCTAAAGAACTTGTGCAATAAATACCAGATTATTTAACTATCTGACATACTGAGCTGAAACAGCGATGCATTCTGGGACACTGACCTGCAATGTATCCTGGTACTGCACAGAAGCCGTCATGGCCTCCTCCAACCTCTCCATCCTCTCTCTCCAAGTCCGGTTCAGGCCTTCCCAGGCGGCATTCATCTGAGAAACGGATAGAGCGAAGGAAGAAGATCACGGAAGATAACAAACGCAATAAAAAGAGCAACAGAAAATGTCGTCAGAAAACACCATGCACCGAGGCCATTAATGATTATGTTCTTAAAGTTGGTTGCTATCCTGTACTCTTCTCACCTCGTCGATGGTCTTCTTGACCTCAGGCTTCTCTGTTTCTCCGCAGGCGAAGATGAGGTCAGCCCCAAGGGTTCGTACAAACTCCAGCTCCTCCCTCAGCCCGTCTGTCTCGGCCTTGATCGCCTGATGAGAGAGACAGACACACAGACGGCATAGTTGGACAGATCAGATAACCCAACAGTCATTCCACTCATCAGTAACTACCTCTGCATATTCTCTCCCCTTCCTACCTCTGAGCTAACTACAGTACGCAGTTGTAGGTCGCAGTTGTAAATGAGAACTTGTTCTCAACTAGCCTACCTGGTTAAATAAAGGTGAAATAAAAAATAAATAAAAAGTACAGCGGTGGAAGAAGTACCCACTTGTCATACTTGAGTAAAAGAACAAATAGAAAATGATTCAAAAGTGAAAGTCACTCAGTAAAATACTACTTGAGAAAAAGTCAAAGTATTTGGTTTAGAATATACATAGCCCTTTCCACTCACAGCTCCTGCCAGCCAGTATACTGGTTGAAAAAGACGACGCCCCGATCCCACCCTCTGATTGGACTACTTTTGCACATGAGTTGTTGTCTGAGTGAGGGAACGGCTGCAAACGGAGAGGAGGCGGATGTCCTCTGAAAGACGAGACGTTATATTAAATGCCACGTTGATGTCATACTCACGTCCCCAGGAAGAGTAGCTGACGCTTCTGCAAAAGCTAATGGGGATCCAAATAAACACAAGCAAACCGCACACCCACGGGTCCAAACGTGCACTTCACATTTCCATATTTGAAAACCCATGTCATTTACAGTATCAATGTTTATGATCGATATGCGTTATAGCCTGGGTTGTCATGGACAGAATCAGCCCGTTTGTCGCATCACGAAGACAATTAGCCGCGGAACACTCACTCTACGTACACCACAATTAAAATCCGTTTGTCAGACGTGCCTTTTGAAAGCCTAACAGTGGAAGATCATATTTTAACTTAGCTAGCAATGTTGGCAATAGAATAAGCTTTCAAATGATGCCCACCTGACCTAGATTGTGATTTTTTGGGATTGCATAAACAGTAATTGTGTGATGGTGGGGATGCAAGGGTGTGTTCCAAACAAACAAAACACAAGTGTGCTTGCTTCAGTTCCTCAATGGCACAGCTAGTTGAATGCTCTTTCCTTGAGTCATAAAAGTGCATTGAAATTACTTAGGAACTGTGCACAGTTCAGAGAGGTGTGCGACAACTCTGAGAAACCAGTTAGACCTCTCACTCAAACCCTTGTCAATTGTTTATTCTTATCATGGACCAACTCCAGAATTTCAATGAATATTCTTATTGTGTGTTTTCCTGCGAAAAGTACAGTTAAGATCTAGTGTACAGTCAAATAATCTACTGTGATGTTTGGATTCAGTCTTGTGTGAGGTGAACTGTTGTGTCCTCACCTTGGGTATGATCATTTCCCCGTAATCTCTAAAGCGGTCCCTTTCAATTGCTACCATGGTCATGCATATGATTTTTACAGTTCTTCTGTTAGAAACATTACAATTTGGCCCTATCCTTATAAGCCAATCTCCACCAGTGTAAGGGTTTAATTATCAAAAGTAAAAGACAATACAAAAATATACTTAAGTACCAAAAGTAACTTCTATAAATCCTTTCAAATTCCTTACATAAAGCAAACCAGACAGCACGATTATTATTGTTTTGTATTTATTTAACGGATATAGCCAGGGCACATCCACCTCGCTCTACAAACGAAGCATTTGTTTTTTAGTGAGTCCGCCAGATCAGAGGCAGTAGGAATGACCATGTGTTCTCTTGATAAGTGTGTGTATTGGACCATTTCCCTGTCCTGCTAAGCATTCGTAAGAGTACTTTTGGGTGTAAGGGGAAATGTACAGTACGGGAGAACAGCAGAATTATCAATTGTAAAAAGTATATATTTTCTGTAGGAATGTAGTGGAGTAAAAGTTGTCAGATATATAAATAGTAAAGTAAAGTACAGATAAACCCCAAAAATACACAAGTAGTACTTCAAAGTATTTTTACTTAGTTACTTTACACCACTGCTACAGTAAATATTGCATGTTTCAAACAGAAGCTAGAGACTGTTACATAGCTACTAGCATGCTAGTACCATTCCTTCACATTTCTCCTCTTTATCTTCACTACTCCTTAATATACTCTTTTTCTTACCCCCCCACCTCTCTCGGTGCTGTTTTATCCCATATTTCTACCTCGAGCCTTTATTCCTCCACATTTGAACGTCTGAATATCTTGCTATGCTTTCCTTGTACAGTGCATTTGGAAAGTATTCAGACCCCCTTACTTTTGTCACATTACAGCCTTATTTGAAAACTGATTTAATTATTTTTCCCTCATCAATCTACACAAAATACCTTCTTGGTCACCTCCCTGACCAAGGCCCTTCTCCGATTGCTCAGTTTGGCTGGACGGCCAGCTTTAGGAAGAGTCTTGGTGGTTCTAAACTTCTTCCATTTAAGAATGATGGAGGCCAATGTGTTCTTACGGACCTTCAGTGCTGCAGAAATGTTTTGGTACCCTTCCCCAGATCTGTGCCTCGACACAATCCTGTCTCGGGGCTCTACGGACAATTCCTTCGACCTCATGGCTTGGTTTTTGCTCTGACATGCACTGTTAACTCTGGGACCTTATATAGACAGCTGTGTGCCTTTCCAAATCATGTCCAATCAATTGAATTTACCACAGGTGGACTCCAAGTTGTAGAAACATCTCAAGGATGATCAATGGAAACAGCTACATTTCGAGTCTCATATCAAAGGGTCTGAATACTTGCAAAAATGTCTAAAAAAACTGTTTTAGTTTTGTCATTGTGGGGTATTGTGTGTAGATTGATGAGGAAAAATGTGTATTTAATCCATTTTAGAATAAGGCTGTAAGGTAACAAAAATGTAGAAAAAGTTGAGTGGTCTGAATACTTGGCAAATGCAATATTGTTGCTACAAACATGCTCTATGCCTCCGTATCTTTCTCTTCCACTTTTCTCATCCCCCTGTCTTTCTATAACCATTATCCTCTCCTCTCCTCTCTCTCTCTGTAACCCTCCATCCCCCTCTCCACACGTACCTCTGCCGCCTCTATCTGCTGTTTGATGAGTGAGGGGTCCACCCCGGGGTCCTCCAGCTCCCTGACGATGTCCTGCGAGTCACGGAGCGTGCTCAGTAGCGCCGCCATGTCGGCCCAGAACTTCCCAGCCAGGTCCAAGACGTCCGTCAGCTTCCCCTCCCGCTCCTCAGCCCTCTGCCGGATCTCATCCCACAGGGAGCGCAGGCGCAGCAGACGGGAACGCACGGCTGGGAGGGGGAAAGAGGGCGGTGGGAGAGGTGGGAATGAATCGGGAAGCGTGGTGTTATTTGTCCACGCTTGAAAGGACAGAGTTGTCACTATATGCGATTAGCATTGTGGAGATGGACGGAGGAATTATACGAAGAGGAGTTATTATTAATTATTGTAGCCCTGAACCTAACCATTACGACAAATAGCTTATCATTTCTGATGTTATTGCTGCTTTTGACCCTTCTAGCATGGCCAGCTAGTGACTTGCTCTCAACAAGTGGTCTTTTAGAGCCAGTCAGTGGGCTACACTCCCACTCCCACTGCACAGAGCACTCATTCATAGTTATGAAGTGATGTACTGAGAAATGGACGCGGACGGGGCGTGTCAAAGCTGGAGGGCTTTGAGGCGGGGGCGCAGTCGCCATGTGTGCTGGGAGTCATCAAAAAGGTCACGCGTTTGTGAATCTGCGCCTTTTTGTTTCTGGGCATCTGATTTTTATTTATAAAACATAAAATAAAAATGAGACCAATCAGGTTTGTCAGTGGGATCATTGTAGTACTGTGTCGATGTGAGCATGCATTGTTTTAGTCACTCTCCTTATATTGGAGTCATTGAGCTGACGCCCTTATCCAGAGCGACTTACAGGAGCAATTAGGGTTAAGTGCCTTGCTCAAGGGTAAAACGACAGATTTTCACCTAATTGGCTTTGGGTTTTGAACCAGCAACCTTTTGTTTACAGGCCCAATGCTCTTCAAGTCCAAGGTACCTGCCGCTCTTATGAGTAACAGTCTCTTGTGTATGAGTCATTGTGTATGAGTGTGTGTGAGACGTATGTGATGTTGGTGTGTACACAGTAGGTACACAGTAAGGTCTCTCTATCTTTGTGCGTTTCAGGCACCTACCCTGAGCGGCAGGGTCGTCGTGGGCTGCTCTACTGATGAGCTCCTCGCCGCGGGCACACAGGGCCGAGAAGGAGGGCAGCAGTTTGTCCAGCTCCAGCCCCGTTGCCTTGTGGTCGGCCAGCTGCTCCCGGATCTTATCTGCCTCCGCTGCCACGGGAGGAGGGGATCGGAGGCGCTGCACGGCCCCTTCCAGGGTCTCCAGCAGGGGGTCCATCTTGTCGTGGAACTGGGAGGAGAAGAGAGAAAGGGTTTTAAGAAGAGGAGGTGGGTAGTGCGGCTAATCGATGATTTAGGCTTGATCCGGCAATGCTGTCCGGAGGCGCCGTACGGAGGGTGTGATGTCATCGCGGAGCCTCCGAAAGCCAAATCGAGCTCCGTGCGGCGATGCTGTGCGCCTCCCAGTTTTTGTAACAACGCAGAGGGCTCCCGTTAAGCTCCGCATTGACATGATTGGTTGACGGTAGGTCCTCAATAAACACAAACTCATTTCCTTGACCACTTCCTTCACAACAGCTCTGCGAAGCTCAAGAAGTATGAAAGCCCTGACTTCTGCAGAGGTTGTATGGCAGTAAATACTGTACGGCCACTGCAGACGTCGGATTGACCATGCAGAGACTAAGGATTTGTTCTTCTTATTATACATACATTTATATGCATACGGAGGGGAGCGGTGACATTTTGAAAACGCAGAGATCTTACCAAAAAATACCATGTCATTTTGGATACTTGGAGGGGCATGAGATGTGGGAGTACTATAGATGTATTTACTATACATGAATAAAGTTGACTTAGTTAGGAATACTGTGCCCAACTTTCAGTCAGCACACATTATTGCCACAGCCTCACTAAGTGGTTGTTGATAAAGCTTATATGGACGTTTTTTGGTAAATAACTGCATTTGAGCAATGTCAAAATGAGTAACATGGACCGGAACAGAGAAGAGGGCATACCTCGAGTTGCCAATTGCCAAACATATCAAAACACACTAACTGGGAAAGAGGAGAGGCATCGGACAAAGTATACTTGGGAGTTAGAGCGGGTTGTCTGAGCCTAGACACAAGGTTCACGCAGGAAGGAATTCTAATAACTAACAAACACATTTCTGCAAGTTGTGCCATTTGGTGTCAATACATGGGAGTCAGTACTATGGCTAGTAAGTCACGTTGTGGTCGGTCAGTCGGTGGTCTTACCTCTACCAGCTGGGTGATTGCCGTGAGAAGTGACGACGGATGGAGGAGACGGTGGGTCAACACATACAGCACACCCACAATGAGTGAGAGGCAGGATGGAGGGATGGAGCAAACCAGGGAGGGAGGGATGGAAGGAAGGGGGAGTGCAAGGAGAGGGGGAGGCAAGGGGGGGGTGTAAGGCACAAGGGAGGAAGAGAGAGGTATGGAGGTTGGTCGTTTTTGGAGGGATGAAAAGAGAGAGAGGGATGCATAGAGAGGAGGAGTGGATGATATGGTCCATTAGGGAAGGGATGGGAGGTGGAGAAACAATACATTGTGTTAGATCAATGACATGCACACACACTGGACAAGCGATATCAAAAGCAGCAACAGTCAGCTTCGCCCTCAGCGATAATCAATGGTGGCTCATGATTTATGAAATTTGGTGTTATGAGAGAGCAACTATTGAAATAAAATGTGAATGTTACTTATGGAAATAGAAATAGGAAAAGCGAGTTGTATGTAACCATTTTTTTTTACTACAAGCGTAGCAAGAAGCTGTGTAGTTTAGCAAATACCTACTACTACTACTACTACCACCACCCCCACCACCACCACCACCATTTCTTGGAGCTCAAGAATAAGTTCTCTTCCATTCCTTTTATGGAAATTAGCAAAAAGTGCCACAACAGTTCCAAGTAAAGAGTCCAGTACGCCATCCTAGTTTGAGCATTGGTCCCAGAAATACCACTACACTACACCCAATGGCTAATACCACACCACCCTCTAGTGGAAGAGGAGTGGAAGTGCACAATGAACTCATCATGCCATTAGCAGCTAGCTTGTAAGTATGGCATCCAGATTAGGAAATCTGAAGACTCCAAATATGGATACAACACGGCTTACGGCATCCATATAAAGAAGTCATTCGATTTCCTCATATGGACGCCGTAGTTCGGTTGTATTGAGGCAGCAGTCGGCAGACACAAGCTTCGACACCCGACACCCTTTCGAGCTACGAACCGATTTGAAATTCACTTTACGAAACCATACCTGGGCAGACTGAGACACAGCCTCATCCAGGGTGGTGGCGCGACCCTTGACGACCTCCTTGATGGCCACGTAGCGTTTCTCGGCGTCGCTGTAGCGCTTCCTCACCGTGGCCCCCTCCTGGTGACTCAGAGCGGCCAGCTGGGGGCCGATCTTCAGCAGCTTGTCGATGTGGGGCTTGTGCTCCGCTATGGACTCCCTCAGGAGCTGGAGGAGGGACGGAGGGAGAAAGAAAGGAGAGGCAGAATGAGTGTAGAATAAGGAAGGAGGGAGATGGATAGTGCGATTGAAAGAGTGGTAGAGTTCGAGTACCACACAGACCGAGAAAGAGAGGGGGAAATGAAGAAGGTAAATGCTAAAAAGTATAAGTGCTAGGAACTCATTCGACATGATACATCTTTTCACGAGGACATTAGTTCAAATACAGTGCTTATAGCCTACTCCCATTCCACTACTCCCTCTCCTCCCCCCCTTCTGCCTCCATCACTCTCTCCTCACCCTCATCTGCTCCTGTTGTAGACGCAGGGCCTCAGTGTCGATGGCGGGTGGGGGCAGCTGTGCGATAAGTGTCTCCGTCTCCCCCAGCCAGGGCTCCAGGTCCTCCTGGGTCTCCCAGAAACGGGCCACCAGGACCTGGGCCTGCTCCAAAGCTGAGAAACGCTCCTGGTGCTGCTGGCTCACCGCCTCGTAGCGGGCAGACAGTGAGTCAGTCTTCTCCTGAGGAGAGAGTGGGGAGGATAAGGGGTTAAAATGGTTCACATTTGGTAACTAGGCAAAAATGACTGGAATATTTCCTATTTTGTGTACTATTGTTGTTCCGTTTTACTTCAAGCACAAAATACAAGAGTATTTGCCTATTTATATATATTTATACGTGCTTCTACACCTGCATTGCTTGCTGTTTGGGGTTTTAGGCTGGGTTTCTGTACAGCACTTTGAGATATCAGCTGATGTAAGAAGGGCTTTATACATACATTTCATTTCATTTGATTTATATATCGAGCCCAAAACACAATACTCCCCTCCTTGTTTATAATATTTAACAATATTATAATAAAACGTCCATCACGTCGTTTGATTTTCCTGTGAATGAACTTTTCTTGAATTGGCCATTGTTTATATGTTACAAAAGTCCTCTCGGGCTGTTTGGAAGCCTTTTACCCTTCTCTCGAACTCCCTGCATTTCTCTGTCCTCTTTCACTCTCCCCAAACCCCCCTTCATCCATCTCTCCTCACCACCAGAGCGTCTCTCTGCTGGTCGCTGCAGGTCTCCAGGATGTCGTCCCTGGTGTGGAGTAGCTGGTCTACGGTGTCTTTGTGTCGGATGATGTCGATATTGAAGGCCCTCTGGACCTGTAGCTGGGCCACGGTGACATCAGGCTCCAGACTCAGAGGACCCAGGGAGGACAGCTTCCTCTCCGTCTCCCCAGCCCAGGTCAGCTCCGCGTCCACCGCCTCCTCATACTGAGGCACAGAGAGATGCACACAGTTAGCACCGGCACACACAGCCTCCCCATACTGACTGAGAAAATGATGCGTTATTTAGCATTCACAGTAGCGTTAGCTGGTTAGCATGACACGCAGCCTCCTCCCGCCAAGAGAAGACCAGAGGGAAATGCCACAACATTCGCATCATCCTTTTGTTAACAACGGGCACAGAAACCTCATGGATGACTTCTACCCACCATAGAGCCAGAGAAGACATGAAAATAAAAACTATTCAAATCATGAACTTCTACAATTAGCCCTACCTTTAGCTATCAACACCATCATGCACTGTAAATATGAACCCTGAATGCACTCAGCAGCCAGTGCTCAATGAAGTACTAACGGTGTCCCTTATTAGATTTTGTCACATTGCAGTACCTGTTGTGACCTCTGGATGGCAGCCTGTACCAGCTTTACCCGCTGGGTGATGGTCTCGGCCGCCGTTCGGTAGCGCTGGTTGGCGTCCGCCACCAGGCGGTCCAGACCCTCGCGGGCACGCCAGGGCACCAGGTCTAAGAGGGCATTGCCCACCTCGTTGACCGTGTCCAAAACCAGACGTTTCTCCGCTGACACACACTTCAGCTCCTGGGAGACACACACAGATCGAGTATCTTCAACTCAAGATATAAGTCCTACTTAAGCTACAGTTGGGGAATAAGGAATAAGGAATTATTTAAGAAACAATGGGTATGTCATTCATTGAAATGACCACTGAACATCTGGAAATATCGCAGACTGTAAATCTATTCACACAGAATATGTTATATATTCACAGCATATCTGTGTAATAAACTGTTAAGAAAACCTTCTGTCTGTCCTGATAGGCCGGCGTGGCGTCGGGCTCCATGACGTTGAGCTCCGCCTCCACCTTGTCCAGCCATTGGTTGAGGTCGTCGTGGGCGCTGGCGAATCGCGTGCTCAGCTGCAGGGCCTGCTCCAGTGTGCGGAGGGCTTTGCTGCTCCCGCCCGTCATCTCAGCGTAGCGAGACTTGATACCGTCCAGCTTCTCCTGGATCAGCAGAACCTCCTCACCTACAGGGGTAAAACAACAGACCAAGAGTCAGTGGAATACAGGCTCCGTGGTTATCATATGCCTTTATAACGACAGGTCCAGGAACAGTTCTGGCTATTTGGCTGGTGATGGAGATGGTTAGAAGCGGGCTACTGGAGAGCTGGTCCAGAATCAGGGAAGGGAGAATCCGTAGTATCCAGAGTTCGAGGTTGTACTGTACCTGTGGTTTGCTTGAGCAGGGCCTGTCCGTTCTTGATGGCCTGGTCAACCTGCTTCTTCCTGCTCACTATCTCTTCATTCAGAGACTGATGGGTGAAGGGGAGAGAAAATAGAATGAACATCCTATAGAGAGAGTCATTCATAGTGCTACTCAATGTCTAGATAGTACTTAGCCAATCCAATACTCCCTGCGGTAGTGCCCTACCACTGTGTGTTAATGAATAGCGACTCCCTCTCCAAACCACAGTATCGTACCAGTGTGTGCTTGTGCTGCTGGGTGAGGACCCCCGGCTGGTAGCTCTGCACCGACACCTGTCCCAGCCGCTGGCCCACCTCAGCCAGCCAGTTGAGCACCTCCACCTCATCCTCCCCAAACAGCTGGGCATTGGCCAGGGCCTGCTCCAGCATGACGGCCCTGCGTTGGCACCAATCACTGAGCTCCGAGTGGCCTAGCCGCACCGCCCCCACGCGCTCCCCCAGCCAATCGCGGTCGGCCGCGCAGCTGAGGGGCGCCAAGGATTGGCCGAGGGCCTGGAGGCGGTCGACCTCGGCTCCTCGAGAGGAGACGGCCTCTTGGACGGCCTGGGGTGGTGTGTGTAGAGAGGGTGATGGGGGGGGGGGGGGGGGTGAAGGAGAGAGGAGGGAGAACAGAACAACAAATAAAAGAAAATGAGAGCATACAGATGAGAAATCATAAGGAATGGCCATGAATCATAAGGGATGGCCATGAATCATAAGGGATGGCCGTGAATCATAAGGGATGGCCGTGAATCATAAGGGATGGCCATGAATCATAAGGGATGGCCATGAATCATAAGGAATGGCCATGAATCATAAGGGATGGCCATGAATCATAAGGGATGGCCATGAATCATAAGGAATGGCCATGAATCATAAGGGATGGCCATGAATCATAAGGAATGGCCATGAATCATAAGGGATGGCCATGAATCATAAGGGATGGCCATGAATCATAAGGAATGGCCATGAATCATAAGGGATGGCCATGAATCATAAGGAATGGCCATGAATCATAAGGAATGGCCATGAATCATAAGGAATGGCCATGAATCATAAGGGATGGCCATGAATCATAAGGAATGGCCATGAATCATAAGGAATGGCCATGAATCATAAGGAATGGCCATGAATCATAAGGAATGGCCATGAATCATAAGGAATGGCCATGAATCATAAGGGATGGCCATGAATCATAAGGAATGGCCATGAATCATAAGGGATGGCCATAAATCATAAGGAATGGCCATGAATGCTAAATATACATGAAAACTTACATGAACGACAACATAAAATCATGAACAAAAAAAAAGGTTCAATGAAATATAATACTGAAATCATAACAAATCATATCAAAAACGATGAGGGGAAAATGGTTGAGCTTGAGGTTCCCTTTCTCTCGCTCTCATTGGACAGTAACCAGTTGGTCAGTATGGCACCATCCTCTTCTCTCCCTAGTTTCATTCCAGGGACTTAAACACAACCCATGTATCGCGAGGGACACGTTACCTTGTGACACCGTCATCCACGTTACCTTGTGTTTCGTAATCTGCTGGGTGATCTTGGAAGTCTGGGTTCCCATGGGCTCGGCGGTGCTCAGGCGTCTCTCGGTGGCACTCAGCCACTCTCCTAGAGGCTCCACCGCCTCGTGGAACTGGAGTGCCAGCGTCTGCAGCTCCTCCAACTGGCACTGCCTGCAGCGGGGAGAGGAGGAGGGACAGTGCGTTTGGGTCGCCTTCGTATATCAATGTCTCATCGTGGATCCAAATAAGCAGTCAGATGTGATAGTCAGGGTTGTGTACGGAAGTAGCGGTAATGCATAGGTAGGCTAGTGTGTGTTTGGGTCCACGCTTGTGTACACCACGCATGTGTAAGAGTCTTCAAATGTGGTGTTGAGTGTGTATGTATTCTCTGACTGTGGTGCATGTACATGATTGGAGGAGGACAGGTTCTATCAATTCCTATGTGTAGCGCGTCCATGCAATAAGCTACGTTACCTTGCCCTGGCTTTCTCCAGCAGCTCGCCCCATCTCTCTCCCAGACTCTCCAGCTGCTTCTGGATCTTGTCTCTGTCCTGTGTCTCGGCCGTGGCTGCGATCCTCTCTCCCTCTCCCTGGATCATCTGGAAAGTGGCTCTGCGGTCGTCCAGTAGTCTTTGTAACAGCTGGAAAACGAGATACACCGAAGGTCCGTTCAACACCACAAATAATACCAACTCATAATGTTTGTTCTGTATGTATGCTAGGGTTAGGGGTATATTCCAGACCAGAAGAGTTGCTGCTTCTAGGATTTCTGCGTTAAGCAGTTGGTAAGATAAGTTACAACATACTTCACATTCAATACCACAATGTTTTGTAGTGTTCCTCAACAATACAGTATCTCAAATACCAAGCCACTTGTTTTGAGGACGTTCACTATGAGTAGTAGTTCAATTTGGCAGTACTTCCCTTTCTGAACCCATTCATAACTGTTCAGTGACGTTGAACGGGCCCCCGGTAAATGACACTCATCTCCAGGTTGCTCCCCACTGACCCTCACACTGAGGCTCTACTTTCAGTGGCGGATGTAGACACGTATGACTGAGTGGAGTGGCTGAATCCGCCGTGCTCCTCGACACACAAACACGGGAAGTGTGTCAGAAACAGGGAGAGCAGGCATTGTTTTTTTCTGCCTCTCGGTTCCTCTGAAAAACCATTGTAATCAGTCATCTCTGTGAATTGGTGTGTTGTATGCCAACCAGACTGGCAGACTGTCAAATTGGGCTTTTCCTCTGCCAAAAGACCCAGATAATTAGGTGTGTGGGTGTTTCCCCCTTTCATGTGTTAAATGTTTCAATGTGGAAATAAGGACAACTGAATAACACTAATAGCCAATTCTATTATTGTCGATGAATAAATAAAAGTGCAAATATATGAATAAAAGTTCTTATTAAGCTCATTTTACCCAAATCTAGGAACCAGATGTCTCTAATTGCCAGTAAATTCTCAGTCATAATGACTGTGTATATGACAGAGGGAAAATACTTGGTATTGAAATAAAAAATGCCGCTCTCTCCATCGATACTCATCCATCATCCCTTTCTCCACTCATCCCTTTCTCCCCTCACCTTCTGTTCCTGGATCTGGGCCTTGACCACTCTGTATTCGGCCGACGGGGGCTTCTGATTGGCTACCAGCTCCTCTGTGTCACTCAGCCAGCTCAGAAGAGGCTCCAGGGCATCCTGGAACTTCCCACAATGCAACAGGGCTTCCTGCAACTGGGCAATGCGCTCTGCAACCTGGTCAAGGAACAATTCAGTGAGTGAGGGGGACAATGACTGTTGACATGGACAGGTATACATGCAAAGCCAGAAACCTGATTCCATAGAAACCCATCCTTCCAGTCGCACACGCCAAACTAACGCAACACATAAATATGCATAGGTCAGTCAGACAAGCGCATGCACGCGCACACACACAAACCAGAGCACAAACATCAGCACAGACATACCATTACACAGACAGACAGATAGACAGACATACCCTCTTGTTGAGGGAGTTCCATCTGAGGTTGGTGGTCTCTAGGTCATGCTCCAGAGCCTGGGTGTCTGTGTGTTTGGCTGCACTCTGGATCAGGCCCTGGCCCACCGCGTTCACGCGCTGCAGCTTGGGTTGAATACTGTCCACCTGCTCCCTCTCCACCGCCTGAGCCAGAGAGAGAAGAGGGGGGGAGAGGGAGGGAGGCAGGAGAGCGAGGGAGAGGGGGAGAGGGGAGAGGGGAGAGCGAGGACAGAGCGAGAGAGAGATAAAGGGAGGAGGTAGAGAAGAAAGATATGGAGAGAAAGAGAGAAACAAAGAGAAAGAGAGCGGGAGAAAGAGGGTGAGCAAGGACAAATAGGGAGGGAGGAGAAAGGGATTATAAGGATTAGAGAGCTAGAAAGTAAAGGTGGCTGGAAAAGAGGGATTTGAACACACCCGTCACCTGTCCGGCCACATTACTCATCGAGAGCTGGAGACACGGTATGATGACAATGGGTGTCCAACTCTAAAGAAAACCAGCCCAAAGTCCACCGAGTCAAAGCCTGAAATCAAATACAGGGCTTAAATGCAAAATGGCCGCTTTCCCATAGAGACTACAGGAACTCAAAATTAGCCATGGTGGTTCCCAAATGGTGGAGATGCCAAACCCCGGTGGCCACACACACATAGCCTACAGCCCAGAACTGGAAAACACACACATAAACCAGAAATGGCAAATCCCAGGTGCCGGGACAAAAAGAGTTGCTCTGAGAACAGTGGGAAGAATGACTGGAAGACAGAAGGACTAGGTGAGCTGTTGACATCGATCCGCCTGACGCGGGCCCCCGACGCGGGCCCCGACGCTACAGCACCCGGTGTCACAGGAATGCCAAGAAGGACCTCAAATCAAATTGGTCACGTACACATATTTAGCAGATGTTATTGCGGTTGTAGAGAAATGCTCAGCCACCCGAGCCACGGCCTGTTCACCCCGTTACCATATAGAAGGCGGATACAGTACAGGTGCATCAAAGCTGGGACTGTCGGTCACCACTAGCCGGCCTCCACCCAGTACCCTGACTTGAAGCTTAGCCACTGTTGCTAGCCGGCTATCACCCGGTACTCTACCCTGCACCTTTGAGACTGCTGCCCTATGTACAGAGAGTCATTGAACACTGGTCACTTTAATAATGTTTTAATCCATTTTAGAACAAGGCTGTAACATAACAAAATGTGGAAAAAGTCAAGATGTCCGAGTACATATTTATATTCTGGTCTCTGACATTGCTCGTTCTGATATTTCGTATTTTGGGGGGATTATTTGTGGACTGTTTGGTTTATTTTATTGCTAGGTATTACTGCACTGCTAGAAACACAAGCATTTCACTGCACCTGCGATAACATGTGCAAATCTGTGTATGCAACCAATAAACATTTTTTTTTTGTTCAACCCCTCTCTCCCAAATGTTGTGATATCCAATTGGTAGTTACAGGCTTGCCCCATTGCTGCAACTCCCGTATGGACTCGGGAGAGGCAAAGGTAGAGATCCGTACGTCCTCCTAAACACAACCCAACCAAGCCGCACTGCTTCTTGACACAATGCCTGCTTAACCCGGAAGCCAGCCGCACCAATGTGTCAGAGGAAACACCGTACACCTGGCGACCGTGTCAGCGTGCACTGCGCCCGGCTCGCCACAGGAGTCACTAGAGCGCGATGGGACAAGGATATCCCGGCCGGCCAAACCCTCCCCTAACCCGGACGACGCTGGGCCAATTGTGCGCCGCCTCATGGGTCTCCCGGTCGCGGCCGGCTGCAAAACAGCCTGGGATCGAACCAGAATCTGTAGGGACGGAGCTAGCGCTGCGATGCTGTGCCTTAGACCACTGCGCCACTCGGGAGGCCACTTTCATTTGATTTGAATTAAATTAAAATGAGAGAGTAGAATACTAAGACAAAGGATTTCTCGTAAGTGCCTCAAACTATTGTTTGCCTTATACTGGCAAAGTAGTACAAAACAGTTAGGTTGCGTTTGTGAGAATGAACAATGGGGAGGGTGAGTTCTATGCTAAATGAATAAGAGTGTGTAAGTCATTGTTTTTCTACACCGTATAATTACCTGGCAACGGTTGTGTGGAGGTCTGTCTCTAATTAAAGTGTTTATTGGATTGTGTTCATCTGGAGTAAATATTGTGTGAAAGTGCTGCTTTTCCACACCAGGAGATGACGTGTAGGAGTTTGAAAGAGAACAGGGACGCTAGAATAGAAAAAGATGTGTCTTGGATTGTGTGTGTCTGTGCGTGTCACAGCTGTGTTGTGGTGATGGTCCTCCTCCCTGCTTCCAACAGGAAGCCTGACTGCCTCGACAACAATGAGCCTCAGCCATGACCCACTCCACCCTATCCATATCCTGGACTGTGTCTGTCTGTGGAACGTGTGTGTCTATGTCTGCGTAGTGTGTAGTGTGCCTGTGTAGTGTGCCTGTGTAGTGTGCAGTGTGCCTGTGCAGTGTGCCTGTGCAGTGTGTAGTGTGCCTGTGTAGTGTGAAGTGTTTCTGTGTAGTGTGCCTGTGTAGTGTGTAGTGTGCCTGTGCAGTGTGTAGTGTGTAGTGTGCCTGTGCAGTGTGCCTGTGTAGTGTGCCTGTGTAGTGTGCCTGTGCAGTGTGCCTGTGCAGTGTGCCTGTGCAGTGTGCCTGTGCAGTGTGCCTGTGTAGTGTGCCTGTGTAGTGTGTAGTGTGCCTGTGTAGTGTGTAGTGTGCCTGTGTAGTGTGCCTGTGTAGTGTGCCTGTGTAGTGTGTAGTGTGCCTGTGTAGTGTGCCTGTGCAGTGTGCCTGTGCAGTGTGTAGTGTGCCTGTGCAGTGTGTAGTGTGCCTGTGCAGTGTGTAGTGTGCCTGTGTAGTGTGTAGTGTGACTGTGCAGTGTGCCTGTGTAGTGTGTAGTGTGCCTGTGTAGTGTGCCTGTGTAGTGTGTAGTGTGCCTGTGTAGTGTGCCTGTGTAGTGTGTAGTGTGCCTGTGCAGTGTGCCTGTGCAGTGTGCCTGTGTAGTGTGCCTGTGTAGTGTGCAGTGTGTAGGCTGCCTGTGTGTAGTGTGTGCCTGTGCGGTGTGTAGTGTGCCTGTGCGGTGTGTAGTGTGTAGTGTGCCTGTGTAGTGTGTAGTGTGCCTGTGTAGTGTGTAGTGTGCCTGTGTAGTGTGTAGTGTGCCTGTGTAGTGTGTAGTGTGCCTGTGTAGTGTGTAGTGTGCCTGTGTAGTGTGTAGTGTGCCTGTGTAGTGTGTAGTGTGCCTGTGTAGTGTGTAGTGTGCCTGTGTAGTGTGTAGTGTGCCTGTGTAGTGTGCCTGTGTAGTGTGCCTGTGTAGTGTGCCTGTGTAGTGTGCCTGTGTAGTGTGCAGTGTAGTGTGCAGTGTGCCTGTGTAGTGTGCAGTGTGCCTGTGTAGTGTGTAGTGTGCCTGTGTAGTGTGCCTGTGTGGTGTGTAGTGTGCCTGTGTGGTGTGTAGTGTGCCTGTGTAGTGTGTAGTGTGCCTGTGTAGTGTGCCTGTGCAGTGTGCCTGTGCAGTGTGCCTGTGTAGTGTGTAGTGTGCCTGTGCAGTGTGCCTGTGCAGTGTGCCTGTGTAGTGTGCCTGTGTAGTGTGCCTGTGTCATGTCTGTGGCATGTGTGTCTGTGTGATGTCTGTGACGTCTGTGTGTGTTTAACTGAATGTGTGTGCGTGCATGTCCAGACTCCTATTCTCATCCCCCCCCCCCCTCCCCCCCCTCTCCCCCCAGCCAGCTCAAAGCGGTTGACTCCACTAAACCAGAGCTATGGAAAATATCTGGGATGTTTCTCATTCCTCCCCAACTCTCTGAACTATGGCAGTGGCTCAACGAGTCACACACACGGTAGCACTCCTCCACTGATCTCCACCACTCTCTCTTCCCCTACCTTCACATTTCCCTCACTTCAGTCACTCAGTCATATCCCCTCACTTTCCCCTCCACCTGCACTCCCCCAACATCCCTCCTTTCTCTCTCTTCACTAAACCACAACCCGACACTGCTCTCTCACTTCAGCCCCAGTTCAGTGAAGACGGAGAAATCATTTCTTCTAAAAATGAGTCCGGCTCAGGCCAGTTCCACAAGTTGACCTCTTGGCTCAAAAGTAGAAAACAGTACAAATCTCTTTCTACTACTCATGTGACATCTCACGGTCTCTATCCGTCCTTCATCTCTCTCACGTACACCAAAAACCACAAGGACTCACTAAACCCCGACGTGTATAACTACCACTTTAAACAGTGTGTGCCTGAGCGTGTGTGTGTTTACTTGGCTACGTGTGTGTGTGTGTGTGTATGCATACGTGTGTGGGTGTGCTCTAAGTTTGTGTTTCCGTGTGTGTGTGTGTGTGTGCATGGCGCTAACCAGCTATTGCAGTACAGGAGAGAGGCAACAGCAGTCCTCACGGCTGTTGTCCAGAGCATCACTCAGGAACAATCACCATCTTAATCATGACAAATGGGCAACCGCCGGCTAATATAAACAATACCACCAATTCACCTACAGACTGGAACTAACGTCACTGCCAAATCTCGCAAGCACATACACACTATAGACCTTAATAGCGTGCTTAAGTTGTGGTGCGAACTGTAGTACAAATGACATAGATAACCTTACTGTATTTAGCCAGCGTGTCCAAACGCTACCGAGAAAGACGCATGGGGATTATTGACTTACATAAATAGGAGTGGGACATATGTGACCACTCTTCTGAGATAACTACAATATCATTGCATCCAAATCAATGAGAACAAGGCTAGCAGCCCTTTCCTCCATGTCACCGACTGCCCTAGTCTCCCTCTCTTCCTGGCCCCATCCTTAGCCCCTGGTTTCCTTTTCAGCAGAACTCGGAGGAGAGAGAGAGGGAGGGAGGATGTATTTTCGCCTGGACTTTGAAATTAGAATATTGCAGTAGGTTACGATGGTCAGACTGGGCAGTGCTGAATCAATCAATCATCAAAGTGGTAGAGAAATATCCCTTTTTGATGATAGATTGCATTTGAAAAGGAACCAAGCTCATTGAACTCGGGACACTGTGGCCAAAACCTCTCTCCGCTCTGCTCTCTCGCCCCCCATTTCTCCCTCTTTCTCCTCCCTTTCCATCTGTCTCCTTTTCCCTCCCTCTCCCTCCCTTTTTCTTATTTTGCAGGTGCTTCCTGGATGTCTGCTTGTCTTTCAGTGGCATCATTATCATATGAAATATGCCCGTTACTGGATCTGAGCCCACCTGCACGCTTTGTACTCTGTTACCGTCGTATTCAACCGTCGTGTTACCGTTACCGGATCTGAGCCCACCTGCACGCTTTGTACTCTGTGTTTAAGCATCTCTCCTGTCTGTCGGTCCGTCTTTCTTCCCTATCAGTCTCTGCTGTTTCTCAGTTAATCTTCCAATATAACCATCTGTTCTGACATTGTGTTATATTTATATCTTTTATTACTTTCCAGTAATTGTATGTCTGTCCTGTCTTCCTAGCCTTTCAGGATCCGAAGCCTCCATCCAGCTGTCCATCTTTGTCTCAGAGTGCAAAGACACACAGCCATGCCTTGAAACAATGCCTCCCGTTAAAACAAGGCCCTTCTGATTATCTGGCTCTGCCAAGTTAGCCCTCCTTATCATTTTACCACCACGGCCTTTGAGTAATACCAGGTGTTCAGCCATATAGCTCTTTGTTCCCTCACAGAGTGCTCTCTCTTGCACCAAAATGGCCGCCATTTCCATTCCAAACCATGTATCACCAACCTTGCCGCTAAAACAATCCACGGTCTATTGTTTATTTGGTTTCCTATCCAAAGTGGACTTTGGCATTGAAGAGGGAGCGACTGGCCATAGCCAAGAGTTCAGCGGCTCAGATCCTGGCACGCCCTCATCTTCTATTTATATTCCCCCAACAACTTTGTCCAGTGTTTGTGTTTTACTGGCAACAGCAACTCTCCCTGCATAGACCCCTACTGTTTACTTCTCACTTCCTTATCTCTAGAAAAGTGCGGTCGGACTGTGGAGAGGAGAACGAAAGAGAGGGAGAGAGCGAGGTTCAGCGGAGAGAGAAAAAGGGGAGAGAAAAAGAGGAGAATAAGAGAGGGTAAGGGTGAGGGGAGGGAGACGGAGAGGAAGGGTAGAGAGCAAGAGAAGGAGAGCGAGAAAGAAGAGACGGGGGGTGAAAGAGTAGAGGGCGGGGGAGGCATCAGGGATTTTTATGGTTGGGAGATTGCGACCCTGCCAACAGACAGTGATTTTCTTTTCCCCTCAGAAACCTCCTTGTACTACAGTAGACTAACTCTAATCCTCTCCAGTCAAATCCAGGCTGACAGGACAGGGCATCTGATTGCATTTAGGGGGGGGCAGAGAGACCGTGACTATGCATAAACCACACAGATAAAATGAGATGAGGATGACTGGGCCGGCCGGCTAGGACCAGGCCAACAGTGTGTGTAGCTGATAGACCCAGTGATTGAATAATAAGAACCGGGAGTCCATCAGAAGTATATCAGGCAGGCAGGGACAAGCACATCCTAGACAGAGAGACAATGTGAGGCAGAGCAGGCCCCAATTTAGGCACGATAGCCTGTCAAACACACTGACCCAGGAAGACACACACACATACAGCGCATTCGGAAAGTATTCAGACCCCCCCTCACTCATTCCACATTTTGTTACGTTACAGCCTTTTTCTAAAATGGATTAAATTGTTTTTCCCCCCCTGAAATCTACACACACTACCCCATAATGACAAAGCAAAAACAAGTTCAGATATTTTTGCAATTTAAAATATATATATATATATATTATATAATTGCTATATATATCACATATACATAAGTGTTCAGACAATTTACTCAGTAGTTTGTTGAAGATCCTCTCAAGCTCTGTCAGGTTGGATGGGGAGCGTCGCTGCACAGCTATTTTCAAGTCTCTCCAGAGATGTTTTATCAGGTTCAAGTCCGGGCTCTGGCTGGGCCGCTCAACAACATTTAGAGACTTGTCCCAAAGCCACTCCTGCGTTGTCTTGGCTGTGTGCTTAGGGTCGTTGTCCTGTTGGAAGGTGAACCTTTGCCCCAGTCTGAGTGCTCTGGAGCAGGTTTTCATCAAGGATCTCTCTGTACTTTGCTCTGTTCATCTTTCCCTTGATCCTGACTAGTCTCCCAGTCCCTGCCGTTGAAAAACATCCCCACAGCATGATGCTGCCACCACCATGCTTCACCATAGGGATGGTGCCAGGTTTCCTCCAGACGTGACGCTTTGCATTCAGGCCAAATAGTTCAATCTTGATTTCATCAGACCAAAGAATTTTGTTTCTCATCGTTTGAGAGTACTTTAGGTGCCTTTTGGCAAACTCCAAGCGGGCTGTCATGTGCCTTTTACTGAGGAGTGTCTTCCATCTGGCCACTCTACCATAAAGGCCTGATTGATGGAGTGGTGCAGAGATGGTTGTCCTTCTTGAAGGTTCTCCCATCTCCACAGAGGAACTCTTCAGCTCTGTCAGAGTGACCATTGGGTTATATGTCACCTCCCTGACCAAGGCAAATGCTCAGTTTGGTCAGGCGGCCAGCACTAGGAAGAGTCTTGGTGGTTCCAAACTTCTTCCATTTAAGAATGATGGAGGCCACTGTGTTCTTGGGGACCTTCAATGCTGCAGAAATGATTTGGTACCGTTCCCCAGATCTGTGCCTCGACACAATCCGGTCTCGGAGCTCTACGGACAATTCCTTCGACCTCAAGGCTTGGTTTTTGCTCTGACATGCACTGTCAACTCTGGGACCTTAGACAGGTGGGTGCCTTTCCAAATCATGTTCAATCAATTGAATTTACCACAGGTGGACTCCAATCAAGTTGTAGAAACATCAAGGATGATCAATGGAAACAGGATGCACCTGAGCACAATTGAGTCTCAGAGCAAAGGGTCTGAATACTTATGTAAATAAGGTATCAGTTTTTTTATTTTTAATACATTTGCAAAAAATTTGAACCTGTTTTCGCTTTGTCATCAACCCCTATTACTAGCCTGTTCAACCTCTTTCGTATCGTCTGAGATCCTCAGACTGGAAAGCTGCCATCACCCTCTTCAAAGGGGGAGACACCCTAGACCCAAACTGTCACAGACCTATATATCTATCCTACCCTGCCTTTCTAAGATCTTCAAATGCCAGTTAACAAAACAGATCACCGACCATTTTGAATCTGTACCTTCTCCACTATGCAATCTGGTTTCCGAGCTGGTCATGGGTGAACCTCAGCCACGCTTAAAGGTCCTAAATGACATCCTAAACGCCACGATAAAAGACAATACTGTGCAGCTGTATTCATCGACCTGGCCAAGGCTTTCGACTCTGTCAATCACCGCATTCTTATCGGCAGACTCAACAGCCTTGGTTTCTCAAATGATTGCCTCGCCTGGTTCACCAACTACTTTTCAGACAGAGTTCAGTGTGTCAAATCGGAGGGCCTGTTGTCCGGACCTCTGGCAGTCTATGGGGGTGCCACAGGGTTCAATTCTCGGGCCGACTCTTTTCTCTGTATACATCAATGATGTCGCTCTTGCTGCTGGTGATTCTCTGATCCACCTCTATGCAGACGACACCATTTTGTATACTTCTGGCTCATCTTTGGACACTGTGTTAACTAACCTCCAGACGAGCTTCAATGCCATACAACACTCCTTCCGTGGCCTCCAACTGCTCTTAAATGCAAGTAAAACTAAATGCATGCTCTTCACCCAATCGCTGCCCGCACCTGCCAGCCCATCTAGCATCACGACTCTGGACAGTTCTGACTTAGAACATGAGGACAACGACAAATACCTAGGTGTCTGGTTAGACTGTAAACTCTCCTTCCAGACTCACATTAAGCATCTCCAATCCAAAATTAAATCTAGAATCGGCTTCCCATTTCGCAACAAAGCATCCTTCACTCATCCTGCCAAACATACCCTCGTAAAATTGACTATCCTACCGATCCTTGACTTCGGCGATGTCATTTACAAAATAGCCTCCAATACCCTACTCAATAAATTGGATGCAGTCTATCACAGTGCCATCCGTTTTGTCACCAAAGCCCCATATACTACCCACCTGTATGCTCTCGTTGGCTGGCCCTCGCTTCATACTCGTCGCCAAACCCACTGGCTCTAGGTCATCTACACGTCTTTGCTAGGTAAAGCCCCGCCTCAGCTCACTGGTCACCATAGCAGCACCCAACCGTAGCACGCACTCCAGCAGGTATATTTCACTGGTCACCCCCAAAGCCAATTCCTCCTTTGGCCACCTTTCCTTCCAATTTTCTGCTGCCAATGACTGGAACGAACTGTAAAAATCACTGAAGCTGGGGACTCTTACCTCCCTCACTAACTTTAAGCATCAGCTGTCAGAGCAGCGTACAGATCATCGCACCTGTACATAGCCCATCTGTAAATAGCCCACCCAACTACCTCATCCCCATATTGATTTTGTTTTTTTGCTCCTTTGCACCCTTTGTATCGCTCCTTGCACATGCATCTTCCGCACATCTATCACTCCAGTGTTTAATTGCTAAATTGTAATTAATTTGCCCTATGGCCTATTTATTGCCTTACCTCCCTAATATTTCTTCATTTGCACACACTGTATATAGACTTTTCTATTGTGTTATTGACTGTACATTTGTTTATTCCAAGAAATTTAACCTGGCCTACCTGGTTAAATAAAGGTCAAATAAAAAACAAAAATAATTATGGGGTATTGTGTGTAGATTGGTGAGAAAACATTTTTTAAATACATTTTAGAATAAGGCCGTAACGTAACAAAATGTGGAAAAGTGAAGGGGGTCTGAATTCTTTCCAAATGCACTGTAAATACACACAGATAAACAGCACAGAGAGACCAGAATGTAAAAAAGTAGTGGTGGGGACGTGCAAAGACGAAAGCAAGACATAAGAGAGAGAGAGTAAGTAAAGTCAAACAAATACTGGCCGAATACTCCCGTAATTTACTCACACGTACAGAACCACACACACAGGAGTCGGAAGAGATTGGAAAAGTACACTGAGGATATGCAGACCCAGAGGAACGCAAGTCACACAACGACTTTGATAAAGGCAAACTACTGGCACAATGGAACACTCGTGAAAGGGTGCAGACTGTGTGCTTAACATCCTAATTCAGACTTCGAATTGCTCAATGAAACCACATGGTGTTGACATATAAATTCAAAATTCTTTTACAAACAGTTGTTGATTACATCTAATAAAGTAATCAAAACCAATAAAGTAAATCAAAACCAACGTCTGGAAATGTCAATAAATTCAGAAGTCTCACTGCATACACAAGTACCGGTCCTTCAAATACTGAACTCATACACAAGTTATACAATACAGATGGAAGTGCTTACTTCGAAGCCTGTCATCCATGTGAACGTACACAAACATGTGAGGTATGTAAGCACCGTACTGTAAATGTAGACATTTGAAACGGTTTAGTCTGGCTGCTATTTACAGTCAAAGCAAACAGAATATCTGTTTATATGCACAACTCTTAAATAGTGCGCTACAGATCAAAATACAAGCGCATGCCGTTCTCTAACGCGCCGTTCCGTCTGAAGTACATTCCTCAAACATGCTCCCTCATACACAATCATATAAACACAGACAACCTAAAGGTACTTTCCATTAAATGGATAGACCCCCATGCGCATCATATTGAAATCATTTAAAGTCCAACTACAGTAGCACAAGCTATTTGTTGCCCCAGACCCTTTTCCACAGCATTTTCCAAGCCGTGCATATATCAACCTCATGCATTTGCAATACTGAAAGGAATTGAGAGCCACTGTGATCACACTGCATCCTATAGTCTTATACAAGGAACTATAGATATGAGGAACATGCTGAGCTTGAGAACTTGAGACACTGTACCAAGTAACTACAGACACCACAATACCCTGAAATGTATCCTACCAAGCTGAGAGACTGACCCACTGACCAGCCGTGTCAGTTTCTGTCTGACTGGATCTTGACCTTGACCATTGGTTATTCAACTAAATTAAAGATGGTTGGAAAACAGTTATACCTCAGCCTGGGTCTCTATGTCGGGGCAGGGTGAGGGTGCTCCTCCCTGCTCGCTGGTCTCTGGGCCTAAGGGAGTCTCACAGTCTGACCCTTCAGCCTCTGTTGTGGCCCCTGGGGGCCTCTGGTCTTCCAACTGGCCCTCCCTGAAAAGCCCCTGGAGCAACCCGGATTCCAGCTCCTCCCACTCCCCGTTGGTACAAGGGGGGTCCAAGGCCGAGCCGTCAGACTCCCAGTCACTGTCCCCGGTCATGGATCCAAGGATGAAGTCCACTCCTGACTGGGTACCGTCAGAGTATGAGTCTCCATAGTCCAGCTCCTGGGCGTCCTCGCAAGCGGAGCCTCCGTCAAACACCTGGGGAAGCCGCTCCGGGGCTGCCAAGTAAACAAAGCTGTCGGGGCAAAGGAAGGCCCCGTCGTCTGGCTCAGGGCAGGGTTTGGGGATGGGGCTGGGGGGTGTTGAGGACTCCAGCAGGGAGAGGGGGCAGTCCTGAGGGAACAGGTGTGGCACAGACACAGCCAGGTAAACAAAACTGTCTGTGGCCACAAAGGCATCAGAGTCTTTGCTGTCCAGGCCTGGCCCTCTTGGCTCGTGCTTGACAGGGGACAGTGGTAAGGGTGAAGGGAGGGCAGTGTCTATTTGCTGGGCAGGGGAGTGTGAACGGGGGAGAGAGTCAGAGAACGCTTTGGGGGTGCTTGGCGACCTCGGGTACGCGTCTTGCCCAGACATGTCCAGAGAAGAAGCCTCATCTGCGGGGACAGAGCGGTCCCGCGTCTCTGACGACGGAAGTGTCATCCGCTCAGTGTCAGAGGTCGTCTCCTTGGCAACGTCACTAATCTCTGAGGAGAACAGGGCTTCTTGACTGGAAGTTTGTACATCAACATCCTCTGCAGCAGTAACCCCCATTTCTCCATCTGTGTGGATCGACCCAGGGGATTGGTCCATCCTAGCCTCCTCACTGTCCCAAATCGGGTCAGGTTGCTCACATGCATTCCAGGCTGGCTCCCCCTCCTCCTGCTCTTCCCCCTCGGCATAAGGGTTCTGTGGGCTGGGGGAGGGAGGAAGTGCAGAGGCCGTCTGGAGGCACAAACATGATTCCTCGCTCACTTCCTCGACCTCTTGATCTGATGACGCCCCGCTGTCCAGGTCCCACTCAGTCTCAGCAGGCGGCTTGTGTTCACAGTTGTTCTGGGTGGTGTCGGACAAAGCGGTTCTGTCTGGCTGGGACATGTGGACCCCGCTGGAGTCTGACACAGGGAGAGGTCTGCAGACAGAGTCCATCTCAGTAGTCCCGGGACCACTCTGCTCTTCATCTTCATAATCAATTGCACTTTGCTTCTCTTCATCAATATCATATTGTTCATCTTCAATGAGAACCTGATCTAGCTCATAACAGGGTTGTTCTTCCTCCAGGTCAGTGTGTTCAGTAGTCTGTGGTTGGGCCTGGTCCATGTGTTCAGGAGGTGAAACTGTGTTTGGGTGTTTCAACCGGGGCTCAGTGCAATCCGTCTCTGTGCTTTGATCTATATCCATAGGGAGAGTTTCCACAAAATATATACAGGCATAAGTGGCTTCCTCTTGCTCCTCCTCTTCCTCTACACTGGCTAGGGTGTAGGGATCTGTTTGCTCACTAGATTCAGGGTCCACAGAGCTCTCACCTCCCTCGCCCTCTAAACATTGTCTCTCCAGCTCTAGGAAAAGGTCATCTGAGCTGGCCCCTGAGCTGGGGCAGGGGGAGGTACTGGGGGCCCCAGGTGCCCCAAACCCTGTTGGAGGGGTCAGAAGGGGCCAATGTCCAGAAGACCCTGATTGTTGGAGTTCCCAGCCCTCTCCAGAGTCCCCCTCCCAACATTGGTCAATTATCTCCCTATTCTCCAGCTTCCACTCGCTCTCCTCTCTCCTAGCCCTCTCCTCCTCTTCCATTTCCATTTCTCCTTTCTCATGCTTTACTTCTTCCACCTCTCTTGTCCCTTCCTCCTCAATCTCCTTTTGTTTTTCCTCCTCTTTCCCTTCCTCCTCCACTTCTTCCTCCTCGTCCTCCTCCAGCTCCTGTAAGATCCTGCGTTCATCCTCCTCGAATTTGAGCTCCGAGGCGGTTCGCTGCCGGAGCTCAGTATTAGGTGGAGCCCAGCCCAGGAGTCCCTCCTCACCCCCCTCCTGGCTGAGGGAGGGGGAGAACGGCAGCCCTCCATGGGCCAGCCCTTTCTCTTCCTGGAGGAAAGGTGAGGGAGGGTCCAGTAGGTAGAATGACTCCTCGTCCATGTCACTGTCCTCTCCCCGTAAGGGGGGCAGGGGCGGCAGGACAGGGAAGTGGTGGTGCATGCCCCCGTGGGACCTCTTGCCCCCTCTCATGCTGCGGGGCCAGGTGCGTGCTTTAGTCGGGGGGCAGAACACAGGTTTTGGTGGGGCCAACTGAGGTAGGAGAGGGGCGTTGTCCAGGTCTTGTTCTAGGAGAGGAGAGTCAGTATCTCTTTCAGAGTCAGAAGCCTTGGCCGCTTCCGACCTCTCCTCTGGAATTCTTTTGACACCAGCTTTGGGAGATACAACTGGCCACCTATGACGCTTGTCTCTTTTTCTTTCCAGCTTTGTGGTAGCACTGGGACTGTGCTGTGGGGTGCTCCCAGAGCCCTGGTGGGGTTGGGCAGGTAACTGCATCGATGGCTGTTCTTTTAAAGGGGAGGGTAGTGCATGTGTTTGCTTGTGTTGTTTTTGGAGCAGGGGATGAAGTTGTTTTTGCTTGCTAACAGGGTGCTGTTGGAGGGGGGGAATGGGACTCACTGTCGGCGTCAACGAAGGGGAGGAAGAGACAGGATGTGTGTGAAGAACCACGGACGACACAGTGGAAGGTGAGTAAGGAGGTAAGGAGGTTGTGGAGGTGGGGGTTGGTGGCAGCAGTAGAGAAAGTGGAATCCCAGGTCCAGACAGACGCTTCTCAGCACTTTCCCCAGGAGAAAACTCAAGCCTCTCTGCAAACTCCGGGTAACTGGGAGGCATAAATGCCTTCCAAGAGCGACGATTGGGGTTGTCTTTCTTATCGCCGCCCTGGTGGCGCCTTTTTACTGCAGCTGCCCCACAGGAGGCAGAGGACGAGGCCGTGATGGGTAAACCAGAACCGCCGCCACTTCCAGGTGGCAACATGCTCTGGGGATCGCCGGTTAGCTTGAGGGCGTCAAAGATCACCCTTTCATCCAGTCTTTTAACTCCGGCATCAGTGTGTCCCCTTGACACAAAGACGCTCCCTAAGTCAGCACCGATGGTGCCGTTGCTGGAGAGAGTGCTGCCCTCTCCGCCGCCACCCGAGCCCAGGGTGCTGCGCGAGGGCTGGCTGAGCTTGGAGGAGCCCTGGTCAATCTGCTCATTGATGCGCATGGTGTCGTAGATTGAGCGCTGGGGGACATAGCAGTCCTCAATGTAGGCCTCATCCTCGTCCCCCTTCCCCAGGCATCGGGGGTTTTTCCTCAGGCAGTCCGGCCGGCTCAGGGGCTTCCCCATCCCTCAGCTGCCCCTGGGCGAAATTCCCCTGACGCCCTGCAGTGGTCCTTTATAGGGGCAGGCTGGCCCCCTTGGGGACGGGGCCAATAAGTATTCCACAGAAAACAAATGGGAAAAAACACCTCAATGGGTGGGCTGAAATTTGTTCCGTTTCTCAAATGTTCCCGGTCCAATCCACAATCCCAAACATGAATCCGCTTTAATAACTAAAATGACCCAAAAATCACAAAAGGTTCGCAATCCACAGTACAAGTCCATAGGTCCGAATGCTACTATGTCACTTCAATAGAAGTGCAACAGCATATCCCAGCGCTATCTGAAATGCAGGGGAGCATCAGTGAGTGAGTAACCTGCCGGCAGACGCTCCTCTCCTCCAGCAGCATATTAAGCAGCGCTGCTCGTTTTGGAAGGTTGTCAGGAAGAAGGCAGGGGCTGTCTTGTAGACATCCAAAGTCCAGAACGAGGTGAGTGCCGAGGAGATAACATCCTCTTGTTCCGTTTTTTGATGTTAACTCCCCCTCACTCACAGTCTTTCAACTAGACTCCTGAATCATTTCCCAATCTCCCCTTGCTGGTACAGTACTTCCTTCCCTTTCTATTCTCTCTCGCTCTGCCACAACAGGATAAGCAGCAGAGAAGGGTTGAGCAACTGTCTGGGTGAGAAGCAGCCAAAGAAGTGTCTAAAGTTTCCTTTAAATTGGTGAGAAATCCACTACTCCCTGATATGAAAAGAGGTTGTGCGGGGTGAAAAATTGTGTTCTTTTTCTGTCTTAGTCCAGGTTTGTTGTTGAGCCAAACATAGTATATCCTTCAGTCTTCAGAGGGAATCAAAACAATTAAGAAAATAGTATATCCTTCAGTCTTCAGAGGGAATCAAAACAATCGCAGTAAAACAAAATCTCAGACAAAGTAACCGAGCAGTCACTCATAGCCTGCTTTGGTCCTGTGAGCGTGTCCTTGCAGACAGTCTATACTTTCTCCCGTTCCCTTTCATTCCCATCACAAAGCATGAGTTGCGTGGGTCTGGAGGCCGTGCCCCGCTCTCTGCCTGGAGTGCGCCTTCGTCCCTCGTGTTGACGTCATCATTATCCTCCTCATCATTAGCGAGAAAAAGTCAATCCCATCACCTGCCACGCCGCACAAGTCAGTCTTGCAATTCAAAAACCAGAACAAAGAGATCCAGAGCCTTTTCCTAGCGTAGACTAGACGCCTGTCTATCATCTCCCTCCTTCCATCACGCTGCTCATCCACAGCTCCGGGGAAGAAGAGACAGTAAATCCAGAGTCGGAGGCTGAATCCAGGAGGGGGTGAGAGGGTTCTCTTAGGGGGGAGAGGGTAGGGGGGGTTGAGCCCTGTCCAGCCGGGCAGAGCTGCTGTGTGTCGTGGCACTGTATCCAGAGGGCAGAGACCCAGACAGTCCGAGCCCCAGTCTGAGCGCTGCCTCTGACTCTGCCTTGCAGGCGTTCTCCCTCTCCCAGACAATCCCCAGACACACACTTTCCTTCTTTCTCTCCGCTTCTCGCTCTCTTTCAGAGGCTCCTTAGACGAGAGAAACAACAAGGAGCCACGCGATCCCAGTTCTTCATCTTCCTCTGTTTTCTGCATGCAGGCTCCCTTGCTTTCTTTCTTTCTGTCGCTCAGACTGAAATGGTTTGCAGCTGCTAAAAAAAATCTCCCCACTTTTCCTCTCTCCCTTGCTCGCCCACTCTGTCTCTCTCGCGCACTCACTTGTTCGTTTCTTGCTCTCTCGCTCTCCCTTTCTCACTGTTTTTGTTTGAATCCAGCTCCGTTTGTTCCGTTTCCTGCTCTGGTATTAAAACACAGGAAGTGCTCCAATCATGCTGGTTTCCTCTCCCGAAACCCCCCCCCCCCCCCTGTGAGAGGGGTGGGGGAGTGAGCTACAGATAGGAAGAGAGGAGGGAGGGGGGCGTGGAGCCAAAGAGAGAGGGGGAGGACAGACAGAGTGGTGGACAAGGGAGGATTTAGCTCGTTTTAAAACAAATCTTGGGATAACGGGAAAAGATTATCCCACGCTAAGAACTCGGCAAATCATCTTTCAAAATGAACGGATAAATAGACTGAGAATGAAATGAAAAGACTAACACAGGTGAGGGGGTATGTTGCTAGGCAGGCTGGTACTATTTCTCAGTGTTCACAGCCAGCCACAAGCTCAACAGAGACGCTAGCAGTGTGAGACTGCAACATTCATCACTGCTTTGTAATCCAGAACAGAATCTCCTGGGCAAATCCCTGCCCCCTCAGAGCACAAAAACACTGTCCGCAGAGAATGAAATGATACAGAGAAACAGTGAAAGAGAAAGAAAGTGGGAGGGATAGACAGAGGAAAGAAGGAGGGTGGGGGAACTGCTAGCAAAACATGAAAAAAAAAAAGAGGCTTATCAATAACGGCTTTTCAATTTTCCAAAAACAAAACAGCCTATATGCATACAAGGAAGTACAACCTCTATCCTCTTCTCCCCCTCGTTCCTCTTTTTCCCAGCTTTCCAGGTAGCCAGTTACTATTCTCCAGCGTAGTGGGCGACAATGTAAAACAATATGGTTTGGGTTCTGCTCCAGTGTAACCCAATCCAGCCAGGAGAGGAGTGTGTGTGTGTGTGTGTGTGTGAAGGTGTTACAGAAAAGGGGGCCTCAGGATGCCACACAACAACAACAACAACAAAATCAATGGAGACAGTCGGGGGAATCCAGTAAGCATGAGAGCAACCCCTGGCACCAGACAAAAGTGGAGTATTTTAACCAATGAAGTATATAAACCCTGGATTGCTGATGCCATGTATTGGCCATTGAGAGGCTTTGAAGCCACCGGTCGGCCATATTGGCACTCCCCAGGAGGAGCAGTCCCCCATAGGAATGAACAGAATTCTAGAGTATTTAAATTAAAATGTTTCAAGGACAAAATGACATGTATTTGAAGTAAAGATTCACCGGTTTTGAATGTTATATTGTTTTGTGCATTGTTGAGTGATGTTCTATCGACTCCCTGGGTCATTTCACGTTTTCATGTCCATCTGACCTATTGCCGTTCAAGCGGGCAGAAATTCAACCGGTATGACGTAGCATTGCAATAATGCCGCTCTCACCACACTGGAAGTTAATAGGAATACGATTTTTAGATGGCGAAAAACATCTATCTTGCATGTCAGATGTCAATACTGGCTGATGTCATAACGTGAGAGGTTGTCTTCTCTCGAATGAGCCATCATATTTCTGCGATATTCCAACCTCCAGAAATGTGTAATTTAACAAAAGGGTTTAACACATTTCTCTCATTTGTCTGCCTCTTCAGTCCTGGGTGAATTGCATGTTGCCGTTGTGAATGTCAGACTGCATCGATCTGCAGGTTAAACATGGTGAGATTGTAGATTAGACTCCTAAATCGATAGTGCAGTTTGTTTAGCCAATTTTTCAGCTAACTAGCTACTTCAAAAAATTGGTTAAAGAAAATTGTGATAAATTAAAAAGTATACCAGTTTCATTGAAGGACCAAAAAAATGGACAGTTGTGTCATATAAATTGCAAAATAGTTGGGAATAGATTTTTGATGTACCGATTCCATGGCACATGCTTTAGGAACGACGCCGGATTGAAAACGTTTTCAATTTAAATCATTATACACATTTTTTGCAACCAATAGAATGCTATATATATATGGGGGATACAACCATCCCAGCTCTGCAGATTTTGCTGCGAAGAGACAGAATCATTACATCATTTGTTTTGGTACTGTCCATATGTAAGCTTGTTTTTCATCGCAGATCCAAGAATGGCTGAGACAAGATAGTATATTTTACATAAGCTGTGTCCGTAAAATGTACATGGGTTCAGAACTTGTGAAACAGCAGAGTGAAATATACATGGCAAACAGAAGTCAAACTGGACGGTGTTCAGAGATTGATGGGAGGGGTTGAGGGAAGCTGAAGGACGAGATTAAAAACAAACAAAAGATAACCAATGTAAAGTACATTGTGTTTGTAAAATGTATATTGTATGTAAAGTGCATTCAGAAAGTATTCAGACCGCTTGACTTTTTCCACTTTGTTATATTACAGCCTTATTCTAAAATGTATCAAATAAAATCCTCATCAATCTACACACGATACCTCAAAGACAAAGTGAAAACAGGTTTTTAAAAATGTTTGCAAATGTATTGCAAATTACCTTATTTACATAAGTATTCAGACCCTTTCCTATGAGACTCAGAATTGAGTTCAGGTGCATCCTGTTCCCATTGATCATCCTTGAGATGTTTCTACAACTTGATTGAGTCCACCTGTGGTAAATTCAATTGATTGGACATGATTTGGAAAGGCAGCCAACTGTCTCAGGTCCCACAGTTGACAGTAAATGTCAGAGCAAAAACCGAGCCATGAGGTCGAAGGAATTGTCTGTAGCACCCCGAGACAGGATTGTGTCGAGGCACAAATCTGGGGAAGGGTACCAAAACATTTCTGCAGCATTGAAGGTCCCCAAGGACACAGGGCCTCCATCACTCTTAAATGGAAGAAGTATGGAACCACCAGACTCTTCCTAGTGCTGGCCGCCTGGCCAAACTGAACAATTGGGGGAGAAGGGCCTTGGTCAGGGAGGTGACCAAGAACCCGATGGCCACTCTGACAGAGCTCCAGAGTTCCTCTGTGGAGATGGGAGAGCTTTCCAGGAGAACAACCATCTCTGCAGCACTCCACCAATCAAGCCTTTATGGTAGAGTGGCCAGAAGGAAGCCACTCCACAATAAAAGGGACATGACAGCCCACTTGGAGTTTGCCAAAAGGAACCTAAAGGACTCCGACCATAAGAAATAAGATTCTCTGGTCTGATGAAACCGAGATTGAACTCTTTGGCCTGAATGCCAAGCGTCACGTCTGGAGGAACCCTGGCACCATCCCTATGGTGAAGCATGGTGGTGGCAACATCATGCTGTGGGGATGTTTTTCAACTGCAGGGACTGGGAGACTAGTCAGGATCGAGGGAAAGATGAACGGAGCAAAGTACAGAGAGATCCTTGATGAAAACTGCTCCAGAGCGCTCAGGACCTCAGACTGGGGCAAAGGTCCACCTTCCAACAGGACAACAAGCACACAGCAAAGACAACGCGGAGGGGCTTCGGGACAAGTCTCTGAATGTCCTTTAGTGGCCCAGCCAGAGCCTGGACTTGAACCCGATCGAACATCTCTGGAGAGACCTGAAAATAGCTGTGCAGCAACGCTCCCCATCCAACCTGACAGAGCATGAGAGGTTATGCAGAGAATGGGAGAAACTCCCCAAATACAGGTGTGCCAAGCTTGTAGTGTCATACTCAAGAAGACTCAAAGCTGTAATCGCTGCCAAACCTGCTTCAATAAAGTACTGAGTAAAGGGTCTGAATACTTATGGAAATGCCATCAGTTTGTAATTGTAATATTTCTGCCCCCAAAAAAATTCTAAAAATCTGTTTTTGCTTTGTCATTGTGTGTAGATTGATGTTATATGTTTTTGATTTAATCAATTTTAGAATAAGGCTGTAACGTAACAAAATGTTATGTTAATACTTTCAAATGCACTGTATGTATGTACTGTATATTTGGACACACCTACTCATTCAAGGGTTTTTCTTTATTATTACTATTTTCAACATTGTAGAAAAATAGTGAAGACATCAAAATGATGACATAACACAAATGGAATCATGTAGTAACCAAAAAAGTGTTCAACAAATCAAAATATATTTTAGATTCTTCAAAGTAGCCATCCTTTGCCTTGATGACAGCTTTGCACACTCTTGGCATTCTCTCAACCAGCTTCATGATATAGTCACCTGGAATGCGTTTCAATTAACAGGTGTGCCTTGTTAAAAGTTAATTTGTGGAATTTCTTAATGCGTTTGAGCCAATCAGTTGTGTTGTGACAAGGTAGGGGTGGCATACAGAATATGTTCTTTTACCAAATAAGTCCATATTATGGCAAGAACAGCTCAAATAGGCAAAGAGAAATGACAGTCCATCATAATTTTAAGAGATGAAGGTCAGTCAATCAAGTGCAGACGCAAAAACCATCAAGTGCTATGATATAACTGGCTCACATGAGGACCCCCACAGGAAAGGAAGACCCAGAGTTACCTCTGCTGCCGAGGATAAGTTCAATAGAGTTACCAGCCTCAGAAATTGCAAACCAAATAAATGCTTTACAGAGTTCAATAACAGACACATCTCAACATCAACTGTTCAGGGACTGCATGAATCAGGCCTTCGTGGTCGGAGTGCTATAAAGAAAACACTACTAAAGGACACTAATAATAAGAAGAGACTTGCTTGGGCCAAGAAACACGAGCAATGGACATTCGACCAGTGGAAATCTGTCCTCTGGTCTGATGAGTCCAAATTTGCGATTTTTGGTTACAACAGCCCTGTCTTTGTGAGACGCAGAGAAGCTGAACAGATGATCTTCCCATGTGTGGTTCCCACCGTGAAGCCTGGAGGAGGAGGAGGTGTTATGGTGCTTTGCTGGTGACACTATCAGTGATTTATTTAGAATTCAAGGCACACTTAACTTCTTTGGGATCTGGGGGCAGTATTGAGTAGCTTGGATGAATAAGGTGCCCAGAATAAACTGCCTGCTACTCAGGCCCAGAAGCTAGGATATACATATTATTAGTAGATTTGGATAGAAAACTCAGAAGTTTCTAAAATTGTTTGAATAATGTCTGTGAGTATAACAGAACTCATATGGCAGGCAAAAACCTGAGAAAAATCCAACCAGGAAGTGGGAAATCTGAGGTTTGTAGTTTTTCAAGTGATTGCCTATCCAATAAACAGTGTCTGTGGGGTCATATTGCACTTCCTAAGGCTTCCACTAGATGTCAACAGTCTTTAGAACGTTGTTTCATGCTTCTACTGTGAATGGGGAGAGAATAAGAGCTGTTTCAACCAGGTGTCTAGAAAAATGCCATGAGCTCAATCACGCGCACAGCCGTGAGAGCAAGCTGAGATCCTTTTCATTTCTAAAGACAAAGGAATTGTCCGGTTGGAATATTATTGAAGATTTATGATAAAAACATCCTAAAGATTGATTCTATACATCGTTTGACATGTTTCTACAAACTGTAATGCAACTTTTTTTTACTTTTTGTCTGGACTTAGTGCATGCGCCTTCTGCATTTGGAATAGTGAACTGAACGCGCTAACAAAAAGGAGGTATTTGGACCTAAATATGGACTTTATCGAAAGAAAACTAACATTTATTGTGGAACTGGGATTCCTGGGAGTGCATTCCGATGAAGATCAAAGTTAAGTGAATATTTATAATGCTATTTCTGACTTTTGTTGACTCCACAACATGGCAGGTATCTGTATGGCTTGTTTTGGTGCCTGAGCGCTGTACTCAGATTATCGCATGGTGTGCTTTTGCCGTAAAGCTTTTTTTGAAATCTGACACAGCGGTTGCATTAAGGAGAAGTGTATCTTTAATTCTATGTAAAACACTTGTATCTTATATCAACATTTATGTGATGAGTATTTCTGTAAATTGATGTGGCTCCCTGCAAAATCACTGGATGTTTTAGAGGCAAACATTACTGAACATAACGCGCCAATGTCAACTGAGATTTTTGAATATAAATATGAACTTTATCGAACAAAACATACATGTATTGTGTAACATTAAGTCCTATGAGTGCCATCTGATGAAGACCATCAAAGGTTAATGATTCATTTTATTTTTATTTCTGCTTTTTGTGACTCTTCTCTTTGGCTGGAAAATGGCAGTGTGTGTTTTTGTGACTAGGCGCTGACCTAACATAATCATATGGTATGCTTTCGCCGTAAAGTCTTTTTGAAATCGGACACTGTGGCTGGATTAACAAGAAGTTAAGCTTTAAAATTGAGTATAATACATGTATGTTTGAGGAATTTTAATTATGAGATTTCTGTTGTTTCGAATTTGGCACCCTGCAAATTTTATTTTACCTTCATTTATTTTCAATGACGGGCTAGGAATAGTGGGTTAACTGCCTTGTTCAGGGGCAGAACGACAGCTTTTTACCTTGTCAGCTCGGGGATTTGATCTTGCAACCTTTCGGTTACAAGTCCAATGCTCTAACCACTAGACTACCTGCATCCCATCTGGTTTGCACTTAGTGGGACTATCATTTGTTTTTCAACAGGATGTGTAAAGGCTATTTGACCAACAGGAGAGTGATGGAGTGCTGCATCAGATGAAGTGGCCTCCACAATCACCCAATCTCAATCCAATTGAGATGGTTTAGGATGAGTTGGACCGCAGAGTGAAGGAAAAGCAGCCAACAAGTGCTCAGCATATGTGGAAGAGACTGTTGGAAAAGCATTTCAAGTGAAGCTGGTTGCGAGAATGCCAAGAGTGTGCAAAGCTGTCACCTAGGCAAAGGGTGGCTACTTTGAAGAATCTCAAACATAAAAAATATTTGAATTTGTTTTATGCTTTTTTTGTTTACTACATGATTCCATATGCGTTATTTCATAGTTTTGATGTCTTCACTATTATTCTACAATATAGAAAATAATAAAAATAAAGAAAAACACTTAAATGAGTAGGTGTGTCCCAACTGTATGTATGTATGTATGTATGTATGTATGTATGTATGTATGTATGTATGTATGTATGTATGTATGTATGTATGTATGTATGTATGTATGTATGTATGTATGTATGTATGTATAGATATTTGGGGTTGGAAAATATGCAGACAATTACATTGGTTGAAGCTACAATCTGCAATATTAAAGCTGATCAACCCCTAAAAAATACAAATAAAAAAAACGAACTAATTCACATGCTGATATAGAGAGAGCATTGCGGATTTTGTAATCGACTTCAACAGTTTTCACAACGATTTTCTCGTTGCCACCAATCTTATTACAACAAAAAAATGAAACATTTGTTCACAAAATATTGTTCTCACAGTGTTACGCAACACTGTAACGGAATGAGGGAATGAGTGGTTTTGGGTGGATTTTTCCTTTAAGTATTTTTGTTGTTGTAGTTGTTGTAGTAGTGGTGACAGTAACATTAGTTCATCTGAAAAACTTCTACTTCACGGAAAATATTTGTATATATTTTTTATGTTTAGCTCACAATATATAATGTTTAAGTATGCATTAAGGTGTCTGTAATAGAATAAATGTAAACATGAAAAAAAAAATGCATTTCCATAGCCTCCAAAATATTTTTTACAACGGTGGGGGGGTGGGGCCAAGATGGTGGCACGGTGGCTTCAACACAGCACCCCGTCAGTCATCTAGTGTCTATACAAATCATAGATTTTAACCAAGTTTGTTTTCCTCCTTATATTGTGTCCTTGTATCCCTGATATAGTGCCAGTTGTGGTTCAGTTCCTCCTCCTCCACTCGTTCTTCTCTCTTATCCTCCCTTCCCTTTCTCAGTTGCTCTGTTAGTTTAAAGAACTCTGGCGGAGAGAGTAGCCGATGTGAACTCAACGCATGCCTGCTCTCTCTGCCCCCCCTCCTCCCCTCCCGTCTAACTGTTGCTGTGATCCGCCCGTGGCCTGCATGTCAAACACGCTAAATACTCTACTCTTTCTTTTTAACTCTCCCTCTCCCCCCTCTGCTCTCTCTCTACCTCTCACTCACTCTCTGTCAGTTGTGGTGCAGCTGTCATTGCTGCGCCCCTCTGCTCAGCCTCTCAGCTACCAGGAGAGATGGAAAGCCAGAGAAGAGAAATGAGCTAGGGATAGAAAGAAAACCAAGGGATGCACAGGAAAGATATATCAATACTATTTTTTTAAATGCCCTCTCTGCCATCTCCATTTTGAGTGTGCTGGATTTGATCATTTTAGCATTCCATCCTTGATCCCTCTTGCAGTCTCTGTCCATCCCCCACTCCTCTCATCTAAATTGTCATTCATCCCCCGTTCATTTGGCCTGTCACGGCTGGTTAAGGAGTCACAGTTCTGACTCAGACAGGAAGAGGGAGGGGAGCAAGTCCCAAAATCCCACAGTGAGTTAAACACATTGGGGACTCAAAGCAGTGGAATCCATGAATGTTTAACCCTCAGCCAAAAGGTCAAGCTGTAGGTCTCTAGACTTTATATAATAATGTAGGCCTATGACTGTTCCCGCAAAGTCAGTAGAGCGGTTTGATGATATACGCGGGTGCATAGGCACGGGATACTGACAGTATTGACTTTGCTGTGGAGGGTTTGATCATAAGAGTACTCCTGTAGAAATTAAAAGTGTGCGCTCATCTTTGTTTCTCCACCTCTCCTTCCCCCCTTTCCTTTCTCTCAAAATAACTCAATCCATGTCTCATCCATCCATATTTCAGGTTTTTAAACAAGTCATTTAATGTAATTTCTCTCCATTACTTTATTTTTCTTCCTCCCCCATTCCCCCTCTACTTTTTTTCCCCACTCGTATCCAGGCAGCGAGGAAGTGCTCTCCCTCTCTGTCTGAGCAGCAGTTTTATTATTAACTAGGAGAGTTTTACCTGAGCGGCTCAATGAGGCTATTGTTCTCTCAGTCTCCCCCCCCCCACCCAGACACAAAGAGAAGCATGGCAACCCATCTGGCAATTTCAACCATCCTGCCCCAGTACAGTACATATGGTGAATAACAGGCTTGTCAATCAAATTCACACTGGTGGTACAATACTTGTAGGTGATACAGATTCTTGAACTGCAGTCGTGTGTGGCCAGTGGGCACATAGGGTTTCCGAAAAATGAAGAATTCCCACCTTCATACCTGAAAGACTAACGTATTGTTCCTAAGATCTTTTTTAAACCACGTGTTACACATTATTAGGCAGGGTCTGGAATGGATATGGAGCCCATATGTGAATGATCACGTTTTTTTCCATATCCTAATCCTGGCCAAATAGAGGTCACATTTCTGCTTTATCCCAGTTTCTGTAAAAAAATTAATAAAAAAATAGACAGGCACACAAAACACACCCTCTTTCTCTTCTAAGTTTATTATTGGGCTTCTTCATTTGACATTATTCTAGTGGTGTAGTTTATGTAAAGAAGCAGCGTATCTGTTATGGTTGGTCTGGTAACAGATAAGGGGAGAGAGGAGATAAGCTGTGGCATGCCTGTCTAATTCACAACAGCTGAGACGATATAGGACCCTGAGAGCAGGGAGAGAGAGGAAGAAGCCACACACACACACACACACACACACACACACACACACACACACACACACACACACACACACACACACACACACACACACTCTGTTGTCAAATCGGACAGTCAGTAGAGTACAGTAAGGGTCAATTTGAAAATCAGCTCATATGATTAGTGAAAATTGGGTTAGCCTGATCCAATCAACCCCCAAGAACAGAAAATAAACAAAGATGAAAATGGACCAAAGAGCTCATGAACAAAATGAGCTAAATAAATAAACAGAAAGTGTAGACCCACACAATCGGGCCAGGTCTTTGAAGATGATAAATGAGTATAGTAACTATGTAAATCACGGGGGAGATATACTGGAACACTTAATCAACATGATATCATATTACCAGTAGGTCATGTCGCTTTCAATGTAAACCATCTATCAAAGAATCTTTAGGAAAAAAGAGAGCCAATTTCACTACGGGGTTTCCCCCCCTAACGATTAAGTGATGGGCGAGTAACAAGAATTGAGGGAGTTGTAAGCTGATCCTAGATCAGTGCCTATGGGCCACTGCTACCCGAAGCGTGCACACGAGCTACATCAGCTACCCCGTAATCCCTAATCAGCAAGACTACCCCAATGTCCCTTACTGTCTCTGAGGATTTGGTTGGAGGGTGGAGGGAGAGATCTGACTCACAGACCATATGGGAGGGACGTCTCTATCACACCTGGGTTCAAATACTATTCATATGGGAGGGACGTCTCTATCACACCTGGGTTCAAATACTATTCATATGGGAGGGACGTCTCCATCACACCTGGGTTCAAATACTATTCATATGGGAGGGACGTCTCTATCACACCTGGGTTCAAATACTATTCATATGGGAGGGACGTCTCTATCACACCTGGGTTCAAATACTATTCATATGGGAGGGACGTCTCTATCACACCTGGGTTCAAATACTATTCATATGGGAGGGACGTCTCTATCACACCTGGGTTCAAATACTATTCATATGGGAGGGACGTCTCTATCACACCTGGGTTCAAATACTATTCATATGGGAGGGACGTCTATCACACCTGGGTTCAAATACTATTCATATGGGAGGGACGTCTATCACACCTGGGTTCAAATACTATTCATATGGGAGGGATGTCTCTATCACACCTGGGTTCAAAAACTATTCATATGGGAGGGACGTCTCTATCACACCTGGGTTCAAATACTATTCAAAATCATTTCAAATACTTTAGCTGGGCTGGAATGAGCTTGCCTGTTGCACTGAACCAATAGGATAGTCCCAAAAGTCACAAACCCTGCCCACTTGTCACTCCAGGCAAGTATTTGACGATTTTAAATAGTATTTGAACCCAGGACACGGGCCTACACAGACGGGAGAGTGGAGAGGGAGGAAGCAGGGGCTGTTAGCCAGCCTGCCAGCTTAGTGGAGTCTGCCACTAGCACAGTCAGCGTAGTCAACTCAGCTTTCCCCATTGACACCGTGTCTGTGCCTCGATCTAGGTTGGGCAAAATTAAAAATGGCGGTGTTCGCTTTAGCAATCTCACTAGTATAAAGACCTCCTCCATTCCTGCCATTATTGAAAGAGATTGTGATACCTCACATCTCAAAATTGGGTTACTTAATGTTAGATCCCTCACTTCCAAGGCAGTTATAGTCAATGAACTAATCACTGATAATAATCTTGATGTGATTGGCCTGACTGAAACATGGCTTAAGCCTGATGAATTTACTGTGTTAAATGAGGCCTCACCCCCTGGTTACATTAGTGACCATACCCCCCGTGCATCCGGCAAAGGCGGAGGTGTTGCTAACATTTACGATAGCAAATTTCAATTTACAAAAAAAAAACCAACAATGATGTTTTCGTCTTTTGAGCTTCTAGTCATGAAATCTATGCAGCCTACTCACTCACTTTTTATAGCTACTGTTTATAGGCCTCCTGGGCCATATGCAGTGTTCCTCACTGAGTTCCCTGAATTCCTATCGGATCTTGTAGTCATAGCAGATAATATTCTAATTTTTGGTGACTTTAACATTCACATGGAAAAGTCCACAGACCCACTCCAAAAGGCTTTCGGAGCCATCATCGACTCAGTGGGTTTTGTCCAACATGTCTCTGGACCTACTCACTGCCACAGTCATACTCTGGACCTAGTTTTGTCCCATGGAATAAATGTTGTGGATCTAAATGTTTTTCCTCATAATCCTGGACTATCGGACCACCATTTTATTACGTTTGCAATTGCAACAAATAATCTGCTCAGACCCCAACCAAGGAGCATTAAAAGTCGTGCTATAAATTCTCAGACAACCCAAAGATTCCTTGATGCCCTTCCAGACTGCCTCTGCCTACCCAAGGACGTCAGAGGACAAAAATCAGTTAACCACCTAACCGAGGAACTCAATTTAACCTTGCGCAATACCCTAAATGCAGTTGCACCCCTAAAAACTAAAAACATCTGTCATAAGAAACTAGCTCCCTGGTATACAGAAAATACACGAGCTCTGAAGCAAGCTTCCAGAAAATTGGAACGGAAATGGCGCCACACCAAACTGGAAGTCTTCCGACTAGCTTGGAAAGACAGTACCGTGCAGTATCGAAGAGCCCTCACTGCTACTCGATCATCCTATTTTTCCAACTTAATTGAGGAAAATAAGAACAATCCGAAATTTCTTTTTGATACTGTCGCAAAGCTAACTAAAAAGCAGCCTTCGCAAATGGAGGATGGCTTTCACTTCAGCAGTAATAAATGTATGAACTTCTTTGAGGAAAAGATCATGATCATTAGAAAGCAAATTACAGACTCCTCTTTAAATCTGGGTATTCCTCCAAAGCCCCATTGTCCTGAGTCTGCACAACTCTGCCAGGACCTAGGATCAAGGGAGATACTAAAGTGTTTTAGTACTATATCCCTTGACGCAATGATGAAAATAATCATGGCCTCCAAACCCTCAAGCTGCATACTGGACCCTATTCCAACTAAACTACTGAAAGAGCTGCTTCCTGTGCTTGGCCCTCCTATGTTGAACATAATAAACGGCTCTCTATCCACCGGATGTGTACCAAGCTCACTAAAAGTGGCAGTAATAAAGCCTCTCTTGAAAAAGCCGAATCTTGATCCAGAAATTATAAAAAACTATCGGCCTATATTGAATCTTCCATTCCTCTCAAAAAATTTTGAAAAAGCTGTTGCACAGCAACTCACTGCCTTCCTGAAGACAAACAATGTATACGAAACGCTTCAGTCTGGTTTTAGACCCCATCATAGCACTGAGACTGCACTTGTGAAGGTGGTAAATGACCTTTTAATGACGTCAGACCGAGGCTCTGCATCTGTCCTCGTGCTCCTAGATCTTAGTGCCGCTTTTGATACCATCGATCACCACATTCTTTTGGAGAGATTGGAAACCCAAATTGGTCTACATGGACAAGTTCTGGCCTGGTTTAGATCTTATCTGTCGGAAAGATATCAGTTTGTCTCTGTGAATGGTTTGTCCTCTGACAAATCAATTGTAAATTTCGGTGTTCCTCAAGGTTCCGTTTTAGGACCACTATTGTTTTCACTATATATTTTACCTCTTGGGGATGTCATTCGAAAACATAATGTTAAATTTCACTGCTATGCGGACGACACACAGCTGTACATTTCAATGAAACATGGTGAAGCCCCAAAATTGCCCTCGCTAGAAGCCTGTGTTTCAGACATAAAGAAGTGGATGGCTGCAAACTTTCTACTTTTAAACTCGGACAAAACAGAGATGCTTGTTCTAGGTCCCAAGAAACAAAGAGATCTTCTGTTGAATCTGACAATTAATCTGGATGGTTGTACAGTCGTCTCAAATAAAACTGTGAAGGACCTCGGCGTTACTCTGGACCCTGATCTCTCTTTTGAAGAACATATCAAGACTGTTTCAAGGACAGCTTTTTTCCATCTACGTAACATTGCAAAAATCAGAAATTTTCTGTCCAAAAATGACGCAGAAAAATTAATCCATGCTTTTGTTACTTCTAGGCTGGACTACTGCAATGCTCTACTTTCCGGCTACCCGGATAAAGCACTAAATAAACTTCAGTTAGTGCTAAATACGGCTGCTAGAATCCTGACTAGAACCAAAAAATTTGATCATATTACTCCAGTGCTAGCCTCCCTACACTGGCTTCCTGTTAAGGCAAGGGCTGATTTCAAGGTTTTACTGCTAACCTACAAAGCATTACATGGGCTTGCTCCTACCTATCTTTCCGATTTGGTCCTGCCGTACATACCTACACGTACGCTACGGTCACAAGACGCAGGCCTCCTAATTGTCCCTAGAATTTCTAAGCAAACGGCTGGAGGTAGGGCTTTCTCCTATAGAGCTCCATTTTTATGGAATGGTCTGCCTACCAATGTGAGAGACGCAGACTCAGTCTCAACCTTTAAGTCTTTACTGAAGACTTATCTCTTCAGTAGGTCCTATGATTAAGTATAGTCTGGCCCAGGAGTGTGAAGAGGAACGGAAAGGCTGGAGCAACGAACCGCCCTTGCTGTCTCTGCCTTGCCGGTTCCCCTCTTTCCACTGGGATTCTCTGCCTCTAACCCTTTTACAGGGGCTGAGTCACTGGCCTACTGGTGTTCTTCCATGCCGTCCATGGGAGGGGTGCGTCACTTGAGTGGGTTGAGTCACTGACGTGGTCTTCCTGTCTGGGTTGGCGCCCCCCCCTCTTGGGTTGTGCCATGGCGGAGATCGTTGTGGGCTATACTCGGCCTTGACTTAGGACGGTAAGTTGGTGGTTGGAGACATCCCTCTAGTGGTGTGGGGGCTGTGCTTTGGCAAAGTGGGTGGGGTTATATCCTGCCTGTTTGGCCCTGTCCGGGGGTATCATCGGATGGGGCCACAGTGTCTTCTGATCCCTCCTGTCTCAGCCTCCAGTATTTATGCTGCAGTAGTTTATGTGTCGGGGGGCTAGGGTCAGTCTGTTACATCTGGAGTATTTCTCTTGTCTTATCCGGTGTCCTGTGTGTATTTAAATATGCTCTCTCTAATTCTCTCTTTCTCTCGGAGGACCTGAGCCCTAGGACCATGCCTCAGGACTACCTGGTATGATGACTCCTTGCTGTCCCCAGTCCACCTGGCCGTGCTGCTGCTCCAGTTTCAACTGTTCTGCCTGCGGCTATGGAACCCTGACCTGTTCACCGGACGTGCTTGTTGCACCCTCGACAACTACTATGATTATTATTATTTGACCATGCTGGTCATTTATGAACATTTTAACATTTTGACCATGTTCTGTTATAATATCCACCCTGCACAGCCAGAAGAGGACTGGCCACCCCTCATAGCCTGGTTCCTCTCTAGGTTTCTTCCTAGGTTTTTGGCCTTTCTAGGGAGTTTTTCCTAGGGAGTTTTTCCTAGCCACCGTGCTTCTTTCACATGCTTTGCTTGCTGTTTGGGGTTTTAGGCTGGGTTTCTGTACAGCACTTTGAGAATATCAGCTGATGTACGAAGGGCTATATAAAAATAAATTTGATTTGATTTTGATTTGATAGCATTTAAGGGAAGGCATTCCTCACCCGTTACCCTTGTCCCCCTTATCAGTCCTACACAGGAATTCACAACACCCCTCAACTCATCCCTGTCCCAACCCATAGACTATGTCAGCTGCTCTGGAGCTAGGGGACATACAGTAGAGCCACACCCTGGAGAGAGTGTGTGTGTGTGTGTGTGTGTGTGTGTGTGTGTGTGTGTGTGTGTGTGTGTGTGTGTGTGTGTGTGTGTGTGTGTGTGTGTGTGTGTGTCAGAGGATGTTTCTAATTCCAGTCTTTTCAGGGGGCGTATCCGGAATCTCAGCTGTCTCCCCACCCACCACACACATCCTCCCTCACACACACACACACACCTCGTCGGCACACAAAGCATCCCTAAATACACACGTGAATTCTGCTGATCACATAAGAGCACGTCTGCAGATAGTATGGCGGTCTATAAAAACATACTTGATAAACAATCTGACTTGCCCGAACATGGGCTAAGACGCCACGTGTACGGAGAGAGACTGGTAATGCCACAGGCCATTTAAAACATCTCCCTATCCTCCTCCCCCTAACTCTTTCTCTCATCCCTTCCTCCCTCACTTCATGCCTCAATGAGATCAGTGTTCAATTGCTCAACAATACAATTTCGCTAATCTGACAAGACACCCCCACTTTTTTACACACACAAATCTCAAGCATTATGACATCATCTCTGTGGATTGGGCTTCTTTTTCTTCTCTAAACTGGGGTCTGGTGGGGGGATGGGATGGTGGGGCAGTCAGCCTAGTCTGCTTCAGGGCAGACAGGCATGTTTAGGCTTGAAATGACCTGGGCGGAGTCCATTACAGCCCAGAGGAGAGAGGGCACATAGAGGGGGAGAGGGAAGGAAGGAAGGGTTGAGAGAGAGAGGGAGGAAAGGAGAGGAGGGAGGGGGGGGGGGGGGATGGGGCAAGTGGCCTCCCTGAGCGAACGAAAGAGGATCTTACGCAAAGGGAAGTCTTGCTCGTCCCCGTCTGCCCCTCTCTTTTTCTACCTCTCACTCACCCCCCTCTTTCTAGCTCTCTCTCTTTTACCCCCCCCCCCCCCCCCCAAGGCCCAGCTTGTGACTACACTACACTCTCACTCATGCACATTCCATTAAGCTGTCCCCCTTCTCTTTTCTCCCATCTGTCTCTCTCTCCCTCAGCTACTCACAGCTCTTTCTCCCTCCATCTCCTCTGTCTGCTCGTCTTCTGCCACACATCCATCCAGCTTTCTCTCATTAAGAGGGGGGAAAAAAGGGAGGGGGAGAAAGAGCGCAAGAGAGAGAGTTGTAGTGGCCAACCACAATATTAAGTGTCGATAAATCAAGAGTACAGAACAAGAGACAGGACAGGGAGGAAGAAAGAGAACGCTAACTCAAAGAGAGAGAAAACAAACTGTCTCGTATGCTCCCACACTAAGACACCAGCGGAACCAATCAGAAACCACTGTCCAGTAAGTCTAGCAACACACCTCTAGTCAGATACAAATAAGGCTCATCTTACATTGTAACATATTTATAATATGACAATATAACCAATCATTAACACAATCTACGTAAAAATGTCCCCAGTTTAGGGAGCTACTGTAAACTAGTCAATAAACAGGAAGGCGGGTGATGCTAACTTACTTGCTTACCAGTACTTCTAGTGCAGAGGATGTAACATAAAGCAAAGGGAAAAAAAAAACATAGAATTCATAGTAATGGACACAGCCAGAATGAACTACCTGTGTTGTACAGTACTCATGAAATCTCATTTAACATTTCACAATGAATGGAAACCAATGGAAAGTAGTAATACAATGGAGAGGCCCTGTCGCTGTATTCCTATTCAGCAAGACACAGCAAATTCCTATGGAATGTTCTACAGTAGATTCCTATTGAGGGGAGGGAGTAGGCTAATTATTGTTGGCTAAGCCTAGTATCTCTCCTAGAGAGTGAAGAGGATAGCTTGAAAAAATGTTAAAAAAAATAAAAGGTATGGTGTGCGATTCGCTTTGGTATCAAATTTAGCCCGGCGTCCATCACGGTGGTGACAGGCCCTAACGAGTTCCAAGGGCTGGCGCCGGCGTGGTGGGGGGTCGGAAGTGGGGTTGATGGAACGTTATAACAACGTTTTAGACGGGAGTGACTCAGCATACAGCACCCGTTCTGCACATTAGGTCCACAAAGCACACACATCCCTGGATCAGTTCGCTGCAGCTAGCGACTGGAACGAGCTACAAAAAAAACCCACTCAAACTGGACCGTTTTATCTCCAACTCTCTTCATTAAAACACTCAATCATGAACACTCTTACTGACAGTTGTGGCTGCTTCGCGTGATGTATTGTTTTCTCTACCTTCTTGCCCTTTGTGCTGTGCCCAATAGTGTTTGTATCATGTTTTGTGCTGCTACCATGTTGTTGTCATGTTGTGTTGCTACCATGCTGTGTTTTCATGTGTTGCTGCCTTGAGTCTCTCTTCAGGTAGTGTTGCGGTGTCTTTCTTGTTTCTTGTCGTGATGTGTGTTTTGTCCTATATTTCTAATCCCAGCCCTCGTCCCCGCAGGCCTTTTGGTAGGCCGTCATTGTAAATAAGAATTTGTTCTTAACTGACTTGCCTAGTTAAATAAAAGGTTAAATATAAATAAATGGAGAAAAAATATACACGTCAAATAATACAATTATATTATAGAATGTTGTGTGTGCTAAATTTGCACGTACAAGACAAGCGCCACCACTACTATCCACTAGCTATCTTGAGCACATCGGACTGTTAGCTTAAGAGGCCCATCGGACAAACTCTTTGGCCATTATACCTATTCTGCTAATTGGCCTGGTTTACCACACGGAGCCCTGCTGATCCGTCCTCCGATGTAACAGCAAAAGGGGGCCACAACAGACTTTCCTCCGTCGCATCGTCCCTCTAAGGTCCTGCTGCTAGCTGCTAACCCCGGCCTGCTAGCTGCCTGAAGCCACGCACTGGTCTCCTATGATCACCCGGCTACGCATGCCTCTCCCTTACGTCAATATGCCTTGCCCATTGCTGTTTTGGTTAGTAACTACTGCTGTATTTCACTGTAGAGCCTCTAGCACTGCTCAATACGCCTCAGTTAACAATTTAGTTCCACCTCCCACAAACACAGTGACACAACCTGGTTTAAATGCTATTTCTAGAGACAATATGCAGAGTTCTGTCCTACTATCCAGGTCTGTGCCAAAACAATTTGAGCTTCTACTTTTAAAAATCCACCTCTCTAAAAACAAGTCTCTTACCGTTGCCGCCTGCTATAGATCACCCTCTGCCCCCAGCTGTGCCCTGGACACCATATGTGAATTGATTGCCCCCCATCTATCTTCAGAGCTCGTGCTGTTAGGTGACCTAAACTGGGACATGCTTAACATCCCGGCCATCCTACAATCTAAGCTTGATGCCCTCAATCTCACACAAATGATCAATGAACCTACCAGGTACAACACCAAATCCGTAAGTACGGGCACCCTCATAGATATCATCCTGACCAACCTGCCCTCCAAATACACCTCTGCTGTCTTCAACCAGGATCTCAGCGATCACTGCCTCATTGCCTGCGTCCGTAATAGGTCCGCGGTCAAACGACCACCCCTCATCACTGTCAAACGCTCCCTAAAACACTTCAGCGAGCAGGCCTTTCTAATCGACCTGGCCTGGGAATCCTGGAAGGATATTGACCTCATTCCGTCAGTAGAGGATGCCTGGTTATTCTTTAAAAGGGCTTTCCTCACCATCTTAAATAAACATGGTCGATTTAAAAAAAAATTGAACCAGGAACAGATATAGCCCTTGGTTCATTCCAGACCTGACTGCCCTTGACCAGCACAAAAACATCCTGTGGCGTACTGCACTAGCATCGAACAGCCCCCGCGACATGCAACTTTTCAGGGAAGTTAGGAACCAATATACACATGCAGTTAGGAAAGCAAAGGCTAGCTTTTTCAAACAAACATTTTCATCCTGTAGCACTAACTCCAAAAAGTTCTGGGACACTGTAAAGTCCATAGAGAACAAGAGCACCTCCTCCCAGCTGCCCACTGCACTGAGGCTAGGAAACTCTGTCACCACCGATAAATCCATGATAATTGAGAATTTCAATAAGCATTTTTCTACGGCTGGCCATGCTTTCCACCTGGCTACCCCTACCCCGTCAACAGCCCTGCACCCCTCACTGCAACTTGCCCAAGCCTTCCCCCATTTCTCCTTCATCCAAATCCAGAAAGCTGATGGTCTGAAAGAGCTGCAAAATCTGGACCCCTACAAATCAGCAGGGCTAGACATTCTGGACCCTCTCTCTTCCTAAAACTATCTGCCGAAATTGTTGCAACCCCTATAACTAGCTTGTTCAAACTCTCTTTCGTATCGTCTGAGATCCCCAAAGATTGGAAAGCTGCCGCGGTCATCCCCCTCTTCAAAGGGGGAGACACTCTAGACCCAAACTGCTACAGACCTATATCTATCCTACCTTTCTAAGGTCTTCGAAAGCCAAGTTAACAAACAGATCACCGACCATTTTGAATCCCACCATACCTTCTCTGCATTGCAATCTGGTTTCAGAGCTGGTCATGGGTGCACCTCAGCCACGCTCAAGGTCCTAAACGACATCATAACCGCCATCGATAAGAGACATTACTGTGCAGCCGTATTCACTGACCTGGCCAAGGCTTTCGACTGTCAATCACCACATTCTTATTGGCAGACTCAACAACCTTGATTTCTTAAATGATTGCCTCGCCTGGTTCACCAAATACTTCTCTGATAGAGTTTAGTGTGTCAAATCGGAGGGCCTGTTATCTAGACCTCTGGCAGTCTCTGTGGGGGTGCCACAGGGTTCAATTCTCGGGCCGACTCTCTTCTCTATATACATCAATGATGTCGCTCTTGCTGCTGGTGATTCTCTGATCCATATCTACGCAGACGACACCATTCTGTATACTTCTGGCCCTTCTTTGGACACGGTGTTAACTAACCTCCAGACGAGCTTCAATGCCATACAACTCTCCTTCCGTGGCCTCCAACTGCTCTTAAATGCAAGTAAAACTAAATGCATGCTCTTCAACCGATCACTGCCAGCACCTGCCCACCCCAGCCATGATCAACTGGATCATATCACTCCCTCCTTCCTCGCATGTAGGCTCACTCAAATACCGTAAGGTAACATCTATAACACACACCTCAGTCCCCATACACCCTCTTCTGATCTCCAGTGACTTGAATAAAGAGGAGAGCGGGAGGAGACGGGACACCCCCCCCAAACGGTTCTATAAATACAGCTCGGAGCCAGCGGAACAACTCGAGTTAGGAGGGTCACACACTCCATCACAACACCGTCCACACAGCCCGCAGTAGGAACGGAGTTCTGAAAGATGCGTCGCCCGGCCAAAATCCTGTTTGATCAAGTGCTAATACGAGCATGACGGGAAGGAAAGTAGTGCGACAGCAAAGTTGAAGCTGGAGTTGATTTGTAGAAAGAGAGGATGCCACAGTACACACACGTCATGCTGTTGACATAGTCCCAGACAGAGAGAGACAAGAACTCAATGCATCTGCGCTAGGAGATGAGGCTTAATACACAAAGTTCAACAACCAAGAAAGGTCAAGTACTTTCCTCTCAGAACTCTCCCAAGAAATGACTCTTATGTAACTAAAGGCTTTCAAAAGGATCTGTGTTAGTCAATTGCTTATTTCAATAAGACACACTAATACTTTTACAGGTCAGAGTCAAGCACCAGCTGAGAGGTTCTAACAAAATGGCCGCCAGAGAGAGCCGCAACTGTGCAATAACAAAAACCATGTCAGTTAGAATTATATGCACAATATTTGCTGAATATAATTCAAACCAAAGAACTATAGCTTCACAATACCCATTGCTGGACTGGTTCTAATAAGTCGTTAATGCAGTATTTCCCAAATGGTGGCTTGTGGCTAGATAATACTGGCGTTGTGGCTAGAAACTTAGTTTCCCATTCTCTGAGGAATCACAAGAACATTTAGAAGGCTGTTCATCGATGCCGGCACCAAAAACACATGCCAAGCTCTCGCCTAGGAGGCTGTACTACCATAGCTGGCTCTACCCAACTTACAAATCTCTGAAGACATAATGCCCAAAGACATTACACAGTAGGGCAACCAAAACAGAAACTTATCAGAGAACAGCAGCACAAGACAATACAAAAATATATTACAATAGGGTAGCCATAGAAAGAGAATTACTTCCAGGCCTGTGTAAAGAGTAAAAATGGCCGCCGGCCCTCCCATCACGGAACATTGACGTACATTCTAGTCATTCCATTTCCATGACAGTAGTAGCACATTCACAACAATAAACATCAAACTCGTTTTTACCTTGAACTCGTGCAGCTGCTGCTTGATGGTCTCCACCTCTGTCCCCACCACGCCCTGCGCGTTCAGCCCCTCCTCTGCCCGTCTCAGCAGCCCTTGCAGCTCTGCCACCTTGGCGTAGAACTCTCTCACCTTCTCGGCAGCCACCTCGATCTGTCCCATTCTGGCCTGGCCCCTTTCGGACAGCTTCCCAGCCTGGCGGCTCAGGGCCTCCGTCTCTCTCCTCAGGGCGAGGAGATCGGGAGACGACCCCTCGCGCCGGAGCATGGCGGTGCAGTCGCCTCCGTGACCTTCGAGCTCCGACCTCAGCGTGGCCAGGCGAGCTAGGAAGGCGTGGACAGCATCTGCCTGCGAGGCAAGCGAGTCGGCATCACGCCCCACAGGGCTCAGCGAGTCTAGCTCGTCGTCCAGGTCAGCCAGGTGGGAGAAGAGGTCGCGCACCGAGGACTGGACCTCGCCCACGCCCTGGAGACGGGACTCCAGGGTGGAACAGCACTTTTCAATCTTGAGGGGAGAGGGAAGGGAGAGAGAGAGCGAGGGGGGAAGGAAGGGAGATAGAGTTAATAATGTTAGCAAGTTGGAAGTGGCATGGTGCCTTGCTGATGTAACGATATGATATAAATACAGGGACAAATACAATTAACTAGGCTACATGAGTCAGCATTTTATCTCTGTTTTGATGACTCACGTTTTTTCTCATTAGCAAGAGAGTTAAGAGACAATTAACTAATCAATAATGGTCAAATGTAATATCTCCTTACCATGCATCTGATGAGATAGCGTATCGATTTGTAAGTGAACACAGTCTGTAAGTAACTATATATGGCACATTTGGTCACTATACATATCAATATACAGTACAATGCTCTTGACTCGTTGGTTTACATTTCAATGTGGTGATTAGATGATCTGAAGTGTTTGAGCTGTACAATGACCATATAAGATCACTGGAACTCCTCTGTCAGCTAAAAAAGACATTCTGTTCTCTTTCAACACACACACACACACACACACACGAACACACACACGCACACACACGCTAGAATTGGCTCCTCCTTTGTATCAGTCACAGGGTGAATAGATTGGCTGTGTAACAATACTCATAAATGGCTTTCTTTCCTTGTCTCCTTCCCTCATTTGTCCACTAATGTAATTGTAAAGGATGTGGAAAAGTCCAACAAAGCCGAACAAATGGTTTCAAAAGAGAAAAAGGTGTTGTGACACTATTTTATTTGAGTGTTTTATATTTTTGAAAACGACACTTTTTGGGGACATTCTCCTATTGAACAGAATACAGGCCTCCATCTTTCATCGGAGTGTCTATGAAATATTTATACTGTTTATACATGAAATACACTGTATACTAAATTCCTCACACATCTTCTCACCTTTTCGCTGACGTCTCCAAACTCTCTGTCCGTGTCTCGGGCCTGCTGCTCCAGCCTCTGTCCTCCCTCTCCGCCGCCCCCTGCTGTGTGGGGTGCGTCCTGCACCAGCCCCTGGGCCAGATCCCTCAGGTAGGCCACCTGTGGCTGCAGCGAGTGCAGCGTCTCCTGCTGGCTCCTCAGCCGCTCCAGGCTCTTGTTGCTGCACGCCTGTGGGCCCAGCGCATCCTGCACCTCGATCTGATGCCGTGCTGCCTCCAGCCTCCTCTCTACCGCCTGCCGCCCGTCCTCAAACTCCTTAAGTCGACCCGCTAGCTCTTCCAGTTGGGAAACACGGTTTTGGAGGTTTTCTGCCAGCCCGTCGACTCTACGGTTGAGTTGGGCTTTTTCGTCGCGTACGTCTTCCTCTCCGACGCGGCAGTGTTCCAGGAGTTGGTCGGCTGCAATGTTTAAGGCCTCCAGGAGGGGGCGACGGCGCTCCAGATCCAACCCCAGCTGCCTGGCCTTCTGCAAAGCCTCATCCAGGGCCGCAGGGTCTAGGGAGAGCTGGATGTCAGCCTCCCGCTCCTCGCACTCCGCCACCCAGGGCGTGAGCTCGGCGCGGTGCTGCTGATAACTCTCGGCCTTGGTCAGGGTGGATTTCAGCCGGTTCTGGCGTTCCGTGATGCACTGGTTGAGCTCATCCCAGTCCCGGCGTAGGTCGGTAAGCCGGGACAGTAAGGATGATCGTTCTACACCGCCGGCGGGTAGTGAGGCGAGCAGGGAGGCCCCCTCGGCCTGGATGAGCTCGTAGGGGCCACGTTGGCTGGCCACCCCGCGATGAAGCTCGTCTTGCTGGGCAAGCAGGGTCCGGATAGCTTCGGGCTGGCAGGGGAGGGAGTCGGCGGTAGAGTCTCTTTGACCACTCTGGTTGTCCAGCCAGCTCCGCAGCTCCTCGAACATCTGCTGGAACTGCTGGGTGCTGGAGAGAGCGGCTTGGAGCTGGGATAGACCATCCGCTGAGGGAAAGAGAGAGGACAGAGGATTTTAATGCTATTCATTTACAGATGTTTTGATGAAGAACATTCAACCTAAGCCTGAGAGAGGTTATAGCGCTGGATTGAAAACCTTGACAATTAGCCACAAGGAGACCAAAACCCACCCAAAAACATCCCCTTCCCCTTCATATACAAATACTACTGAAGCCAACAGAAATTCATACAAACAGAATTAAGATGAACACCATAGACAGAAGACTCACCGGCCCTCTCCTCCAGACTCCTCAGCGGGCTGCTCACGCTCTCCAGCCTCTTCTTCAGCTCGTCTCTCAGGTAAGGTTCAACCACGATGGCACTCAGCTCGCCGCACAGCTTCTCTGCCTCGCCCAGCTCTTCCCTCCTCTGCTCCAGCTCAGACCGGATCTCGCCCGTCTCCTGCAGACGCCGTTTCAGGGCCTCGGGATGGGCACTGAGCGAGGCTTGGCCGTCCAGCCGCTCGCCTAGCGCCCCCACGTTGACCGAGAGGTTCTTCAGCAGGGCCTGGTATCGCTCGCTGGTGCCCTGGGCCTGGTCGATGTGCTCCGAGCGCCGGGACAGACGTTGAGTGAGGTCGTCCCACTGCTGCGAGATGGAGCCCAGCTCGGACCGGACCTCCGCTAGGTCCTTGGCATCCTGCGGGGAGGAGTCGCCACCAGACGGGGAAAGGATGCCCTCGGCCGCCTGGGTGAGTTGGTCGAACTGGGGCCGGCGGGTGTCAAACTCACGCAGCATGAACTGTGGAGGACGGAGGGAAGGGAAAGAAGTGGGGTCAGAACATCATCCATCAACGAGGAATCATTTCTACATTTTGGCTTGTACAATTGATCAGTAATTCATCAGAATGCGGTTGGTATTGGTTTATGCAGATTCAAGAACAGAATTGGCAAGTTGTGAACAATCTATTGTGATATTCTTCTTCATTATTTTGCATGTGTTCAACACAGTTAACATCCTCCATGTACCTGCACTTGCTGATTCTGGGTGTTCAACATGTTGGGGTCGATGCTCAGGGGTCCCAGCACACTCATCATCAGCTCCTTCTCTTTGAGCCACGGCCCCAACTGACTGGCTGCTGTGGCAAAGCTGCCCAGCCTATCAGCACAGGTCTCCAGTTCCACCTGCCTCTGTAGTGCCGCCTCATTGGCCTTTTCCCAGCGTGAGTCTTAAGTAAATAGGAAGTGAACTTTGGAGTGAAAAACAATAGAAACTATTGCTTATATATATATATTTTTTTTAAATGACACTAAGAAACTAGTGGAGAACCATAAAAACAGTGAAACTGATGGGTTCCATGAATGACATTCCCAAAGCTGAAAAATCACAATAGAAACAGTATGAAGGACATTTTCATCATAGTGGAGACCAATTATTTTGACTTGCTCATGCACACACACACACACACACACACACACACACACACACACACACACACACACACACACACACACACACACACACACACACACACACACACACACACACACACGCACGCACACACGCACGCACACACGCACGCACACACGCACGCACACACACCTCCTGTATATAGCTCCATTCTTGTGCATTTTACTCCGAGTTATCATTTCATTTGTATTATTTTATCATCTTTTAACTATGCATCGCTGGGAAGGGTTCGTAAGCAAGCGTTTCACGGTAGAGTCTACACCAGTTGTATTCGGCACGTGTCAAATAACATTTGATTTGACACACACGGCGCTTAGAAATAAGCAATTTTTCTCTTTCCTCATGACTCATGCACTGGGCATCCAGCAGAGAGAGTGAGTCTTGGATCCACATGGCTTCGAAATAAAGCCCTGTGTGAAATGTGTGGAGAAAGGAGCTCTGCCGTGTTCCTACCTTGCATATCACAGGGCTATAATCAAGTCAGGGGAAAAATATCATCCCACTCATGTGCTGCCTAATATTGATCAAACACGTTCTTTACCTTTCAAGCTGTGAAAAGCTCTAACAACCCTTTTTGACGCAAATCATTAAATCTCAAATAACTACTATATTAGCCTGTCTTCCCATCTACAGCGTTGGTTTTCTTATCCTCTGAAATGCACCTCGCTTAGTCAAACCTCAAAATGGCTATTATTTGAGTCAGGGCCAAGTCCTATGTAGATGCCCATGCAAAGGACATAGGTCTACTGGTTCCTCATGTTAAAATGTGTCCCTTAGCCCATAACTATTCAAAATGGCTGACCCTATTCATCCATTCCAGCACCACTCACCGATCTCCTTCATTTGTTGTCTCCAGGTGTCTGCCTCTGGGGAGTCTGGGTAGTCTGCTATCAGCTTCTCTAGGGTGCTCTTCAGCTCCTTCACCTTCCCAGAATGCTCTGCCAGTTCAGACAGTAAGGCCTAAAGTACAGAAGAAGAACAGCTATATCAGTATGTTGGCTACAAAAAGACAAGGATAAGAACATAGAAAGTAAGCAATGGAAAGTACCATATGTTTATGTCAGCTAGGGGGTGATCACACTTTGATTTTACAATTCAGCATTAATGACCAACTAGCAGAGGCATAATACACCCCAATTTTGACAGTGGTCTGACCCGAGTCCAGACACTTACCTTGTTCTCCTGGGCCTGGGCGCGTACCACCTCCGGTTTGGAGGGGGAGGCGGCAGTCTGGCCCAGGTGCAGGCTGTTCTCCCGGTCTCCCAGCCAGCGGCTGAGCTCCTCGGTACTCTGCCTGGCCTTCTGCCTCAGCTCCAGAGAGGCCTCCTGGCGCCACTGTCGGTCCTTCAGTTCCTCTCCCAGCTCCTCGTAACGACCGTTCACTTCCGCCACCGCAACCTGCAGCTCTGTCAGGTCTGAGAGAGAGAGAAGGATTTATCAGTCATATTCAATCCAATTTGATTTGTATAGTGTTTTCCATTTCACAGACGTAAAAATAGAGTTGACAGTGGCAAGAAAAACTCTTGAAAAGGTTTAAAATGAAGTTATTTGGTTAATACTATCCAGAGCAACAGAATATTAGTGACAACAAACGTTTTCAACAGTGTTAGACACTGCAGTAGCACATACAAGAAGCTTACAGACAGAAGACAGACACACAGACAGAAAACAGATATATAATGAGCATTTTTTGGGGGAGCGAGCAAGTGGGAAAGCAGATAGTAAATCAGGCTGTGACGTCCACAAGTAGTAAGCGCTGGAGAGCATCTCGTATGAAGAAGGAGGCCATAGACGATTGGTTTAGGATAAGGGAGTGAGGGTGAGCTCACCTTTGCATGTGTGAATGCCATTGACACTGCCGGGGCTTCCTGCACCATTGACCTGGGGAACACCTGGGAGAAGGACACACTGCACTCAGACAACTACACACACATTGCAACGGACACCAACACACGTTCACGGACAGTACAATAGAAAACACTGCTAAGCATATAAACACGCTCAGTCTCTGGATTTCACACACACGGTTTAGCAGGGACACCGCTACATCTAGAACGCGTGTTCACGTTACACACACTGATAGCATAGACCTCAACACACACACACACACACAGACTCACAAACAGAGCTTGGATGAACTTGGACATACAGGTAGCTGGGGACACACATAGACAGTTGTTTCCTCATTCCCCTTACCTGTCTTGGTCTGGGGAGCTGTGATGTTTATGATAAGGGTCTCCAGTTCTGATCCAGTCTTGTTCAGCTCCAGAACCCGAACCCCTTGGGCCTCCCAGTCAATCAGTAAGTCCTTAGTAAAGAAATGTTTGAAAGTTATTAATGGCCTTACATAATTCCTCAATGAATAATCACATGGAAATATCAGTCTGAATCACTGGCATGCTTTGGAAATCTAGCAATACCTTAGAACGAGTAAATGATGTTTCAGTGATTGATTATACTGTTTGTTGCAGGAGTGTGATTAAACCATGTAGACATTAAAAAAAGACACACACACCTTGAGCTGCTGCACTCTCCTCTGCAGGGCCTCTGTGTTGACGTTGGGCTCCTTGAGAGGCAGCTGCTCCTGTGTTGTCTGGAGCCACCTGAGGAGGGAGCCAGAGAGAGACCGGAACTGGCCCGACTGCTGCTCACAACTCTGGATGGCATTGTACCTGGAGCGGGAAGGAGACAGAGGGGAGAGGGGAGAGGGGAGAGGAGAGAGAGAGGATTGAACCAAAAAAAAAGAGAAAAATAGAGAGATGTAGGGATAGAAATTGAGACAGTGGGAGAACAAGAGAAATCGGAATGAAGAGAGGAGAACAAAAGTAGGAAAAAGAGTAAAAGAAAGAGGGAGAGAGAAAGAGGGAAAGAGATTATTTTATTTAAATCCCAATATCCTTTCCATATAAAACACACCGCTGCTACATTAACCATCACATGCTTCATGTCACAAAAAGAGAGAGGGATGCAGTTAAGGACAAACCATTATCTCGTCCATATTGACCCAAGTCTATAGTCTCCTCAGCCTTGACCCTTGCCTTGTACTTGGTCTGCCCCATGGCAGCTGCTTTGAAAACTGACTGCAGTGCACACAGACCAAACAACCACTTCATAACCGTCTGGGTCATTGAAAGTGTGTCATTTACCTCCTGGTCAGTCTGCGTAAGCGAGAGCCCCTTTTGTATGACCGATAAATGGACACTGAACTGTGCCCACTATAACCCAAGGCTTATTTTTAGTAACCGCCGACCACATTCACTCCTGTGCCATGAGCTAACGGTGTCCACCCACACACCACTGTTGGCAACACACAGCTTTCAAAGGGGTCAGGGCTACTGTTAAGACAGTACAGGCCTAATCCCTCACTACATGTATAAGCCGCAATGGGAGCTTTTGCGATCTTTTGCTAGACGAACAGTCCAATGGTATTCATAAGAGGCCTGACATAGAAATAGAAACACTAGACGGGACATTGCCAGTCATTCTATTTCTATGAGGCCAGACTTCCTTGGGGCAGGCTAACTCACCAGCCGCCAGTAGCGCTGGTACAAAACAGGGCGACATGGCAACTGGTGCTGCCATACAGGAAGGACAAAGGATCCAGCCTATCAACTAATTAGGAGTGTATTCAAAGTTATCCACCCAGCCAATCACAGTGGGGGGGGGGTTGTGTTTCTGCTTGTCCACTCAGATTAAGATTTGTGAAAATCTGGCTTGTCCTGCTTTGTGTATGAATTTGTAAGGCATTAGTGTGAAGATAAAAGTCATGAGTGTCATATTTCAGACTAATGGTGGCAGTAATGTGATAGTGTATCAAATGAACAAAGAATATATATAAAGCCCTTCTACAAAGTGCTTTACAGATACGCAGCCTAAATCCCCAAGATGCAAGCAAAGCAGAGGCAGAAGTCTTTGTGTTTTATCTAGCCATCTCCCTCTAGTGGGATTGGTGCTGCACTACAAGCCTAGGTGCACCTAGAGACCTCCCTTCCATTTTGTATTCATCTCGGCATTGTGTATTATTCTAAAGCAGTGCCTACCCATTGTGCACAGGGTCAATATTATATTTTTTTTATTGGTTATGGTTCCTTGCATTTTTTTGCAGGGCTGTTCTACAGTGAACTGCAAAGCCTTGCATTGATTTTGGAATGATTTTGGCTCTGTTTATTCTAAGGCAGTGCTTACCTTTCATTGACGTTGGATTCCAGCCGGGCGAACTCATTGGACACCTCTCTGACATTGTCCAGTAGGGTCTGTGTGCTGGTCAGGGCCTTGGCTTGGCTCAGGTCTGTCCCCAGCTGGCAGAAGGACTTCAGGTGACCTGCCTCCTGCTCCTGCTCCGCTCTCACCTCCTGTAGTAGTAAGGCAGATACAGATATGCTATCTGAAGGTAGCAAATCCTCCCTGAAATCTCTTACAGCATAGTCCCTTGTGCCTTCTTCCACTTCTCTGTTCAAACAGATATCTATGTCTCTAACATTTTTATCATCCTCTCACCTCTATGGTCTGCGACACTGATTTCTATGGTTCTGCAAGACTATCCTCCTCTCACCTTACATTAATATCTATGGTCTAACTGATGTCTATAGTTCTGGAATTCTGCTATCTACAGTGGGTATCATAAGTATCTCCCCCTTGAATTTCTTCACATTTTATTTGTCAATGATCTACACAAAATACTCTGTAGTGGAAGAAAAAAATTCTAACATTTTATAAAGATGAATGAAAAATTTAAAAAACACTGATATACCTTGATTAGACAAGTATTCACCCCCCTGAGTAAATGCATGTTAAAAACACTATTGGCAGCAATTACAGGTGTGTCTCTTGGGAAAGTCTCTAAGAGCATTGCATATTTGCCCATTATTCTTTTCTAAATTCTTCAAGCTCTATCAAGGTGTTTGGGATCATGACTAGACAGCAATTTTAAAAGTATTGCCATATATGTTCAAGCAGATTTAAATCAAAACTGTAACTTGGCCACTCGGGTACATTCACTGACTTCTTGCTAAGCAACTGGAGCGTAGATTTGGCCTTGTGTTGTAGGTTATTGTCCTGCTGAAAGGTGAAATCCTCTCCCACTGTCTGGTGGAAAGCAGGTTTTCCTCTAGGATTTTGCATGTGCTTCGCTCCATACCGTTTTTTTTATTGTTTATCCTGAAAAACTCTCTAGTCTTTGCCGAAGTCAAGCATACCCATACCATGATGAAGACACCACCATGCTTGAAAAAAAGGAAGAAGCTACTCAGTGATGTGTTGTGTTGTATTTGCCCTAAACATAAGGCTTTGTATGTATTCCAAAAAGTGTATTCCTTTGCCATGTTTTTTTTGCAGTATTACCTAGTGCCTTGTATTACCTAAGGAGAAGTTTGTTTCCTTAAGGAGAAGTTTGTGTAAATCAATGACCAACATTTTTTTTAATCACAATTAAACAATTTAAATCCCACTTTGTAACGCAACAAAATGTGAAAATACTATTTTCTCTACTTTCAGTTATTTTACATATTTTTGTGCATCAATAACTATAATTTCCATGTTAACTAATTACAAATTAATCTTTAATGTGGCTCCAAGCTCCAATACCAATTTCTTTTCAACTGTATAGATAGACCAATCTTTTTTAATTAATTTTTTTTTTTTAACTACCTTGACATAGAAAGTCTTATTTTCTACAGCGCAGGGGATAAAAAGAACAATGTACTGCCTATGCATCGTTATATAATAATTGTTCAATATCTGTGTTTGGCTAATGTACTAGATATTTTACTTTCTGGAACACTGATATCTATCATCCCGCCCCTCACCTCTATGGTTCTGGAACACTGATATCTATCATCCCGCCCCTCACCTCTATGGTTCTGGAACACTGATATCTATCATCCCGCCCCTCACCTCTATGGTTCTGGAACACTGATATCTATCATCCCACCCCTCACCTCTATGGTTCTGGAACACTGATATCTATCATCCCGCCCCTCACCTCTATGGTTCTGGAACACTGATATCTATCATCCCGCCCCTCACCTCTATGGTTCTGGAACACTGATATCTATCATCCCACCCCTCACCTCTATGGTTCTGGAACACTGATATCTATCATCCCGCCCCTCACCTCTATGGTTCTGGAACACTGATATCTATCATCCAGCCCCTCACCTCTATGGTTCTGGAACACTGATATCTATCATCCCACCCCTCACCTCTATGGTTCTGGAACACTGATATCTATCATCCCACCCCTCACCTCTATGGTTCTGGAACACTGATATCTATCATCCCACCCCTCACCTCTATGGTTCTGGAACACTGATATCTATCATCCCACCCCTCACCTCTATGGTTCTGGAACACTGATATCTATCATCCCGCCCCTCACCTCTATGGTTCTGGAACACTGATATCTATCATCCAGCCCCTCACCTCTATGGTTCTGGAACACTGATATCTATCATCCCACCCCTCACCTCTATGGTTCTGGAACACTGATATCTATCATCCCACCCCTCACCTCTATGGTTCTGGAACACTGATATCTATCATCCCGCCCCTCACCTCTATGGTTCTGGAACACTGATATCTATCATCCAGCCCCTCACCTCTATGGTTCTGGAACACTGATATCTATCATCCAGCCCCTCACCTCTATGGTTCTGGAACACTGATATCTATCATCCAGCCCCTCACCTCTATGGTTCTGGAACACTGATATCTATCATCCAGCCCCTCACCTCTATGGTTCTGGAACACTGATATCTATCATCCCAGCCCCTCACCTCTATGGTTCTGGAACACTGATATCTATCATCCAGCCCCTCACCTCTATGGTTCTGGAACACTGATATCTATCATCCAGCCCCTCACCTCTATGGTTCTGGAACACTGATATCTATCATCCTGCCCCTCACCTCTATGGTTCTGGAACACTGATATCTATCATCCAGCCCCTCACCTCTATGGTTCTGGAACACTGATATCTATCATCCCGCCCCTCACCTCTATGGTTCTGGAACACTGATATCTATCATCCCACCCCTCACCTCTATGGTTCTGGAACACTGATATCTATCATCCCACCCCTCACCTCTATGGTTCTGGAACACTGATATCTATCATCCCACCCCTCACCTCTATGGTTCTGGAACACTGATATCTATCATCCAGCCCCTCACCTCTATGGTTCTGGAACACTGATATCTATCATCCTGCCCCTCACCTCTATGGTCTGTCTGTAGTCTTCCACACTGCGGTCAGGCTGTCCCGCGGGGCTCAGAGCTCTCAGGCAGGTCTGAGTGAAACCCTGCAGGTCCGTACTCAGTCTCTCATAGTTCTCCAGCTTGGGCAGGAGCCCCCGGAGCTCAGCCTCCCTCTCGGCCTGCTTGACCTGTGCCGCGGCGTAGCTCTGGGTCAGGCTCTCTAGTGACCCCTGGAGCCCGGAGGCCGTGGAGGCGTCAGAGCTCTGGAGCAGTTTGGAGACAGAGTCGCAGGTGGCCTCCACACTTCCCTGTCTGGATAACAGCTCCTGGCGTAGTTTCTGGAACAGAGGGGAAGTGGGTTAAAATAAGCTCATGTAACACAACTGCAAAGTGGACAGTGGAGGTGTGTATTAGATGTGAAGGGAAAAAAAAGTGTTCAAAGGAGATAAATGTAGAAAAAAACAGTATCATAGCTGCAGACTGTTCCATAGTAGACTCCCTGTATTTCTACTATGGTACCTGATTCTGTGTGAGGGCGTCCTGGACAGCCTGGGCGGTGGGTTGGATGGGCCCGGGGGTCAGCAGCAGGCCGTCCAGCCAGGCTAGCAGGCCCTTCAGCCCCTCCTGGACACTGACCGACTGGGCTACGGACGTCTGGAGCTGCTCAGCCCGCTCCGACACGGACTCAGACAGAGAGCTGAACCTCTTCTCCAGACCATCTGGCTCAGAGAGAGGAAGGGGGAGAGGAGAGAGTGTCGGTGTGGTTACTTTTCCCCATTACGATATAGAATCATTTGTTTAGGTGGATGGATATAAAGCCGTCAACAGAGATGGGGGTATTAAGGATAGTAAGTGGTCATTACTGGAGAGACACTATGATCTCTGAGGATATGGAGGAACAAGATATTCATTGATATGGGGGAGTGTATGAGGTATATAATAATATAGAAGGTTATGAACGGTAAAACAATAGACGTTGTTGTGAGCTAGCATACCTGCAGTGCTGGTGATCTCAGCAGCTCTGAGAGTGGGGGACTCCTGTGTGTTGGCCAGCTCTCTGCCTGACCTCCTCACCTTCTCCAACTGGACTGACCGCTCCGCCAGCTCATCCTGCAACAGCTGACCAGAACACAGGGAGAGGGGGGGAGAAAAAGAAAAGGGGGGGAAAGGAGGAGAAATGTTGAGGCGCGGAGAATAGAAAACAACAGATTGTTCCATCCCCTCTTCACAAAGAGCGAGATGCCGACAACGTCTCCGCTTTCAGTCACATGTATATACTGTATTAAATAATTCAGCATATTCGCATACCCCATCGACCGGCGGTGTTTCTATGCTCTCACCTGTACGGCCCGCAGTGTGTTCTGTAGCGTCTGTGTGTCCGTCTCTCCGCTGGGTCCGGCTATACTCTGGTTCTGTTCCTGGGCGCTGAGCCAGGTGTGGAGCGACACAGCCTCGTCCTGGTACTGCTGGTAGCGCTCCAACAGACCCGACAGACGCCCGCCCAGATCTGACGACTGGAGAGGGAAGACGGGGGAGAGTGAGTAGGCATAGATCGATGAAGATGAACAGGTCACCATCTCTACTATGAAAGTAGACCAACGTCCAATATCTCCACAGCCCACTTACGGTTATCGATTGATTGTTAGCTATATAAAAAAAATGATGTCAAATAATGAACAAGGCTTGTATTTCATAGGGACCTTAACTGACTAAAGCACGTCTTTCAACACAATCCCTGCCCTTTTGGATATACCTCTACTGTGCATTGGTACACAAAGCGCAGTAGTAATGAAGAATACAATCCCCCTACTCTATATGAGACCCACCTTGGTGTGCAGCGCGATGTAGCGGTGGTTGGCGTCCTGTAGCTTGTCAGTGACCAGCTGCTTGGTCTCCTCCAGGGCTAGGTCAGACCCTCCTACCTTCTCCAGAGCCCCCTGGACAGAGTCCAGCACCTTCTGACCAGAGATGGACACAAAACGCAGGTCTGCCTTGTGGCAGATCACATCTTCCGCCAGCTGGAAGACAACAGGTTCCAGGTCAGTTTGATACAGTCAAGAATGTGTTCAGTTACAAAGTTTGAAAGTAGACTTAGCATCTTGAGTATCATGACTGTGTGTATACAGCTGACAGTAGGAGTGAATATTGCTACCAACTGCCAATATAAACCCTGAACTATTGTTACAGTAAGCCTATATGCTTGCATCTCTCTATGGCTATGCTATGTAGCATTTCTCTAACCCACACCAGTATAGGAAAAGCCAAAAAACAACATATACCTTCTTGTGCTCTTCCAGTCTCCCCTTCAGACCCTGTGCGTCCGTCTCTCCTTCCCCCAGGGAACACAGCTCCCCCTCACTCTGTTCCAGCCAGGTCCCCAGGCCTCCATGCTCCTGGAGGAACTTGGCCAGCTCGTCCTTAAGGGCCTCCGAGCGCCTCAGCCTCTCCTGGCAGGATCGCAGCTTCTCCTGGTGTTGGGTCTGGAGCTGGTCTAGCTGGTCCCGCAGACGGCGTTTCTCCTCGGCTGGCACGGCCGAGTCGGGCTGGTCCAGGAGGGAGCGAGCGTTCTGGGACACCTGCATCAGTTGGGCCTGCTGTGCCTGGAGCTGCTGGAGCTCCGCCTGTAGAGGGGTCAAAGGTCGTAATATGGTCACAGTGAACATTAGTGAGGGTTCATCTCAATAGACTTAACAGGCTTTGTACAGAGAGTGGCAAGTCAAATTCAAGGACTTTCAAGTACTTTTCTAGTACTTTTTTCTAAATAATATTTATTTTCAAGGACCATCAAATTTGTAATAATTTGTATTATGCAATTGTTTCTAGTCGCCACACATGAGAATTTTTGTATTTATCACTATTTTACAAGTTCTACTCAATACTTTGTTTCATTACTTATGTACTACATACAGCCATGTTCGCAATGCCAAAGTGACACATTTTCTGCACCTTACATGGTGTGGGTTGGTTGGGTCCAGTGATGTAGTGGTAAAAAAACGTGGATTAACTATACTAAACAAAAATCTAAAAACGCAACATGTAAAGTGTTGGTCCCATGTTTCATGAGCAGAAATAAAATATCCCAGAAATGTTCCATGTGCACACGCGCTCCAGCAGGTATATTTCACTGGTCATCCCCAAAGCCAACACCTCCTTTGGCTGCCTTTCCTTCCAGTTCTCTGCTGCCAATGATTGGAACGAATTGCAAAAATCACTGAAGCTGGAGACTTACATTTCCCTCTCTAAGTTTAAGCATCAGCTGTCAGAGCAGCTTATCGATCACTGTACCTGTACACAGCCGATCTGTAAATAGCACACACAACTCCTCATCCCCATATTATTACTTACCCTCTTGCTCTTTTGCACCCCCGTATCTCTACTTGCACATCATCATCTGCACATCTATCACTCGAGTGTTAATGCTAAATTGTTAGTATTTCACCTCTATGGCCTATTTCTTGCCTTACCTCCCTAATCTTCTACATTTGCACACGCTGTACATAGATTTTTCTATTGTGTTATTGACTGTACGTTTGTTTATGTGTAACTCTGTTGTTGATTTTGGCACACTGCTTTGCTTTATCTTGTCCAGGTCGCAGTTGTAAATGAGAACTTGTTCTCAACTGGACTACCTGGTTAAATAAAGGTGAAATAAAAAAATAAAAAGGCAGGGTTGAATCTACATTTGCCCAGCATTTTAACTATCGATGTGACGTTTGGCGGTGCCTAATCAGTTCTGTACCTGCCTGGCTGAGTGGCAGTGTGGGTGGAATGAGCGCGCTCGCCTGGCAACCACAGTGCAAAATATATGAGGAAATTAATTTGCCAATAGTTTTTCCTAATATTTCTCATAAATATATTTGATCAATATCTGTTCTCCTCTCGTTTACCTTAAAGTACTTTTCAAGTACCAATCTGAGAAAATGTCTGATTTCCAAGGTATTCCAGTACTTGAATTTCAGAGTACCAAATTCAAGTACTCTAAACACCTGAAGCACCTTGTGCGGACCCTGTCTTAACTGGAAAGGAGATTAGGAGAGGAAGCTACCTTAGTTTATTGGGACGCACGCTGACTACCATTCAATAACCTGTGCCAAGCACCTAAAAAGGCACTTTTAGAAGCCTTTTCTGCAGTATTATGTTTCATTCTAAAACACATTTCATTGTATACCACAACAACAAGAACAAAATGACTTTGGTAAATAAACAAGGAGCGAGGAGAATGTCTGACCTGGAGCATGTCGCTGTGTGATTGTAGACCTCCCTCTGGCGATGTGGAGGAGGACAAGGAGAGGTGGTCAGTAACGGTCATCCCAGGCTGGTTGAGTGAGGAGAGCTCCTCTAACAGCGAGTGGATCTGGCCCCGTGTCTCCTGCAGCTCCTCTACTGCCTTCGCCTATAGGGGAAGGAAACCACAGGGGAAATATTACAACATGACCAAACAGCACAGATCAGGGTGAGTGAATATTTCTACCAATTAAAATGCAGTCAGGGAATGAAAGGCCCTTCACCATAACTGACACAGAAACACAAAGGCTAGAGATTTTCCTCTGGGTTAATTGCCATACTGTAGCCATTTCCTGATTTTTTCAGTAATCAAAACAGTATCCATAAAGATACAAATTAAAGAAATAGTCGAAAGCCTTACCCTCTGTGTGTTCTGTTGGACGGTGGTGCTGATGGCCGTGTCCAGCTGGACCAGGGAGGACTGGGCAGTGTCGGTCAGTGCACTGTACTGCTCCTTCATACGGGAGAGTGCCCCCTGGAGGTTGGCCCTCTCCTCTGGACTCAGGCTGTCACCGTGCTCCGCCAGGAACTCCTCCACCGAGCGGATGGTCTCCGCCACGCCCTCGCCTTTGGTCAGCAGGTCCTTCTGTACTTCCTGGGGGAGGGAGAGAGAGAGAGAGACGGAGAGGGTCAGATATAGAGGGGTTACAGGTAGTGTAGCTTATTTCTCTGGAGCAGAGTATACAAAATTGCACGTGTAGAGAAAGGAGAATACGTTAAGACGCTCCGACAGTTTTAATGTCGTCTAGTTCCTATAACTGTGGATCCTCAGAGACCTAGCATGGTTGAAACCTGGCTACATTAGAGGTCCGTGAGCAACTAAGCAACATGTGGGTAACCTCCTTACTTGAGACATGGAGGTGAAAATCGGAGTTTCTCACCTTTAACTCTCTCTGTTTCTGCTGCAGCACATTCACATCACCTGACTCTGCTCCCGCTTGATTGGCCAGCATGCTGGCCGCTCCAGCCAACCACATCGTAAGGCCTTCCAATTTTTGTGAGCATTCTGCCTTCTGCTGCTGCACCACCTGAGAGCCACATATGAAGGTCAAAAGAGAGATGGATGGAGGGAAAAGGAGAAATGCAAGCAAAAAGAAAGTGTGAGAAAAGTAATATTGCCCGTTTTGCTAATAAAACAGTGGTCAGTCCATAACAATGAATCAGACCCCTATTGCCGTTTTCCACTCAGCTAAGCAGAAGCACACGAAAACCAGATATTTTTACACTTCTCTTCACCACCCATTCACACTCCCGTTAAGTGCACCGATTCCTTGTTTCTAAACCCTTTAAATGTCATCTGTGGACACTTTGCCAGACTTTGAGCAGGATGTGTCCAGATTCACACAGACAGACAGAGTCAGATCTAGCAACAGCAGCATCATCAACAGGTCAGTCAAGCCAAAACAACAATACACAAAGACAATCAAACAAAATGGTGTCCTCATATGCTATTTGTTCCTTTCTCCCCGTATCGTACAACAGGGGAGAGGGGGAAAAAAGGAAAGCGTTCAAGCCACAGCAAGGCTTCTCTGACTGAAATCTCTCTAGGCTTTTCCGTGGAGGCACAAGCGTATTTCCTTCTGTGGCAATCTGGAAGAGCAAGGCAGACATGTTAATTCACACAGGTGTTATACAGGGACACATGCAGAGGTCAAAACACGTTTGGCATAGAAGCCTGTGGTGCGAGTCGTAACATCAGTCACTGTACTGTGTCTTAACTTCCACAGCAGCGGTTGTTTGCCAATCTGATGTAAATGATCAACCTCATTTAGGCGTATGGGTGGTTGTGATAGTGAGTTTGCAAATATGGTAAATAAGACAGTTATTTTTGAAGTTAGTACAGAATATTTGCCTTGATGGATATTGTTAATAATATGTATTTGGGTTTGCCAGTTACAAAACATATGTGATAAAAAGTGAGAATTTAAACAGTGAGCATGACCACAAAAGTTATGGTAAAGTATGCTATTACTGATGATTGAATGTATTGAAAATGTATTTGTGAGTATTTTAAACGTGCATTCCACCACTCCAATGGGACTGTGCAACATAGCCAGTGGTTTGCAAACCTCTCTCTCCCTTGCACTCTCTCTCTCTCTTTCTCTCTCCTTCTCCTCTTCTTCTTTTTCTTCACGTCTGCGCTGCCTCTCCTCCTCCCTCTCTCTCTGGGCAGCGAGGGCGTCGGTCTTGGCGTGGGCTTGGCCAGAGGCTCGGTGGAAGCCCCTCTGGAGCTGTTGTAGCTGCCCCAGGAGGTGCCTGCTCTGTTCGGGAGCCAGGTCCTGAGCCCGCTCCGAGATGAACACCTGGATGTCAAAGGCCACCGTGTTGACGTCATTGGAGTGGGCCGAGAGCGACGACTGCAACTCCTGAGGGAGAAAGAAGAAAGTAGAGAATGAACTGAGGAATAGCTGGACATGAAGCAAAGTGTAGGCTGAATCCGAACAAAGGTCAGTAATTGGACACTTGAAAGTGCACAAGAAGAGGGTACAATATAAAACTTGAAGTATGGGGTGAGTGTGCTAACCTTGCACAGCTGGAGCTGTTGTGTGAGCTGAGCAGGAGTCTCGCCCTGGGTTTGTCCATCCATTCCTGTAATTTGTGCCTCAGTCTCCTTCAGCCAGGAAAGAAGATCCTCCACTCGCCCTCCAAGTGACTTCTGTTCTCCAGTCAATGCCTCCTGAGAGAGAGAGAGAGAGAAACAAACAGCACTGATTAGCAAAGGGTGACAATAATGGATTAAACACCAAAAACACACAGATTTCATATATCAATCTACTATACCAGGGGTATTCAACTCTTACCCTAAGAGGTCCGGAACCTGCTGGTTTTCTGTTCTACCTGATAATTAATTGCACACACCTGGTGTCCCAGGTCTAAATAAATCCTTGATTAGAGGGGAACAATGTAAAAATGCAGTGGAACTGGCTTTGAGGTCCAGAGTTGAGTTTGAGGGCACTATACTCTTCTATGAACCATTACCGTATATGCGTCTCTGTGTGAGCGCAGCCCCTGCAGGATGTTTTCAGAGACCCCTCTTGCAGCCTTGTAACCTCGAGCTAAGCTTCGGCCATCCTTCTCCAAGGCCAATAGTAGCTGAGGTGGAACTTCCTGTGGGCGGGGCTCCAGCAACTGCTCAGCAGCATCCACTGCCTTGTTGACCTGGGGTTCTAAATCCCGAAGTTCTAGATCCAAGGTCTGAGATAATAGAACGCTTAGTCAAATTTGAAACCTAAGATTTCAATTGTGGTAACATCCTAGATCATTCATTTTCAACAGGTACCAAATCTCTTACATCTGTTTGTTTGATAATGTCATCAAGAGCAATGAGGCTGCGACCAATCGACTGTTGCTGCTGCTGCTTGACGCGAACCTCGATGTGTCTCACCATAGAGAGCAGAGCCACAATTTGCTGGTCACGTTCCAGGCATTCCTGGCGGAGCAACGAGGACTAATGGAAAGGGAATGTCACATGAGCATCAGTCTGAATGGCATAGTTCCAATAAACAGAAAAATTGACATTTGACAGCTTATTATTGTGTTACACAATACAGATAATGTATGAACAAGTAGAGACAATTTGCATTTCACCTACTAAATGCATCGACTGCTTACCTTTCCCTTCTTAGCTGCGCTTTTCTCTTTCGTTATCTCCAGTTCTTGGATTTCTCCATCCTCCTTCCAGCGGTCAGTTGTAACAGAATCGGGTACTTCTGTTGTATCAGATTCAAAAATCTCATCAGACTGTGGGGTCTCAACAGACCAGGACTGTCCTGATTCTGTGGACTCAAGGTACCTTTCCTCTTTAGACTCAGTTTCAGTGGGACTGTCAAGTTCCTGCATTTTGCCAGTGGTTTTAGCCGGCTGGGTAGCAGGTGCCACAGAGGCCTTGACCAGATGGGCGCCTGACATGGATACAAGGGCTTCAGGAGAGGCATCCGCAATGTCAGTAACATGATGGGTGTCTGGGTGGACATCTTTCTCAGGTGTACCAATCCTAAATTGTTCAATTTCTTTGCCATGTGGATCAGTTTCTCGCCCCAAAGAAATGTCCTCCTCAGGTTTCTCCTCAAGATGTACATTGACTTGGTATGGTGCAGTGGTGTGGGTTGATCTTTGTTGATTGGTGTCAACTCCACTAGGACTCTTAGTAAAGGCAGCCATTTTGTTCATCTCGTCACCACTTGCCACCCTTGTTACATCACTGTCTGATTGACAGTCTTGCTGCTTCTCAATCTTCTGCTCATCCCCAGAGACTGAGCTGTCAGCATCAGCCGGTGTCAAATCTGCTCTATTGTGGATGGACGGCTCCTCCTCTGTCGCAGGTTCAACTTTTTCTACCACTTTATGCATCTTAGACTTTTTGTTCTTCTTATTTTTCTTTCCCGACTTGGTCTCTTTAAGCTGGTCTGTTAGAGATGTGTCCTCCTTCTTTCCTTCTTCAATCTGGTCTAACACAACCTTCTCCCCTTTCTCTTCCCTTTTAGACTGGTCTGATAGAACTTTCTCCTCTTTCTCTACTTCTAAAGCCTTTTTCTCTTCCTCTGCTGCTACAGTTATTGTAGAATGGTCAGGCACAACTTTCTCTCTTCCTCCTTCTTCCTTCTTGTCAATTCCCTTACCCTCACTCTCTTCTGGTGAAACCTCAGGAGGACTCCCCACAGTCTTAAGTTCCTCTTCGGACGTCACCAAACTCTCTTTCTTCCCCACTACCTGACGCAGTGCCACTAGCTCCTCTGCAGCTTGCTTCTCACTAACACCACGTCCTAACACCTTCCTCAGAATACTCTCCTTTGCCTTCAGTAAAAGGGCCTCTTTATCATTGGCTACTGGGGTGGTTTTCAGAGTGAATTCCACCTCTTTCCTATCCTTATGCTTCTGCTGTCCAGTCTGTTGAGAAACTGTCACCACCCCATCTGTACCACTCTTTTCCACAATCTGCTCCACCTCCCACTTTTTCTCGTCCTTAGAAACTCTATCGTGGACGGATGATCTCTCCTCTGTCGCTGGTTCAACCTTTTCTGCTCCTATGGGTATCTTAGACTTTTTGTCTAAGCTTTCGAGAACAGCCTTCATTAGTGCCACTTCAGAATCTGCTTTATCATGGATGGATGGTATCTCTTCTGTCACAGGTTCAACCTTCTCTGATGCTTTAGATATCTTGGATGGTTTGTTCTTCTCTACCTGTCTTTGAACCAAGAAGACCTTGTTCTCTGTACCCTCTCTCTCTACCTCAGGAGCATCTTCTATGGCTCCTGGTGGAACTGTAGAACCTTCCCTTACTTTGCCAATATCCTTTGGATCGTCGAACCTCTCAAGAGTCTGTACCTTAGCACCTTTGAGTGCAGATTGAACATCTTGCACAGGTGACTCCTCTTTCTCCTGTAGGGTAACATAACCTCTAGTGGACTCAGCACCCTTATCACAATTATGACCTTTACCCTCTGAATGTGCATTCTGGTCTTTGTTTTCCGTTTTCTGTATATCAGCTTTTTCTGAGGGTCTTTGCTCAGTATCGACCTCCTTCCCTTTTCCTTTCTTCTTATTCTTCCTCTTCTTTTTGCTCTTACCTTTGGCCTCCTTAGAATTGGGTGATGCATGTCCAAGATCATCACTCTCTCTGGCCTCAATCTTTGTATCCTGCTCAACCTCCATTCTACCTTGCTCCACCACTCTCTCAGTACTGTCTTCTACCACATGTGTCTTCCCTTCATCTCTCTCAACTAGGGTAGACATGTCTATGCTGCCCTCTTGATCTCTACCTTCTCTGCCAACGGCCACTGTCGAATCCATCTGTGGTTCTTTGCCCAAAGCAGACGGCCCCTGCAGCATGATTGAACTTCTTTCACCAACTGATCTAGACACATTTTTGTTATCTTTTTCTGGTGTTCTAACAGTAACATCTTGCGGTGTCTTCATCTCCTGAAGGGCCTGCTGAAGCCTTTTCTCTGCATTGATTGTAAACTGAGCCAACAAATTGATTGACTGGTTTGACTCAATTTCCGATGAATTTCCAGCTATTGAGACCTGTTCCTCTTCCATCTCTTCTTCAATGTAAACAGAGCCATGGTGTTGCATAGCTCCTGACTGCGTGAATGTTGCAGCTTCTAGAGTCTTCGCAATGTCCTCCGCGATCATCAAAAGGTTGTACCTTTTTTCTGACTCTTCTGGATGTGGGGTTGGAGAAATCACTTCAGAGCTTTCGATAATTATTGTTTTGGTTTGGTTTGGCTGTCTGGTTTGGCTGTCTGGACTGGATATTGATAATGTGTCTGCAGGACTATAGGTCCCACTTGAAGAGGCAACGGGTGTTGAACTATCCTCATCGTCACATTCTACTTCCATGGAGCCCAGGTTGTCCTGGAGCTCTGCAGCCATTTCTCTGGATATAAGCCCATCTTTGACAGCTTTCTTCAGGCTTGAGACTCTCTGCCCAGTGGAAGGGTCAAGCAAGCCCCCTTTCAGAACCTGGTTGGTGGCAATGAGCCTGGCCATATGTTCTCCCACCAGCCCTTTCTTTGAGGCTTTAGGCAGAGGGAGCCTAGCTCCATTGGAAATATCAATAATCCCTCCAGTGTCTGCCTGGCTTTGCAACATTCTGAGTGCTGGGACTGGATCAACTTGTTGAGATGCAATTGCTTTAGCTAGGTTCAGGATTTCACCTGTTTGCTTATCCTGGATTCCCTTGAAAGGCTTCACTTCCAAGAAGCGCTTTCCACTCTTAATGTCAATCTTGCCTTGGTTTACAAGGTCTGAGTAAGGCACAATTTGGGCACTTTGTGGATCCAAAATACCTTCTGTTACACCTGGAGAAATCATTGCTTTCTTGGCAATGCTCTCATTGAGCAGACCATCAGAGACAGCCTCTGTCAATGTAAGTCTACACTTTAAATCAGGATCCAAAATGGCACCTGTGGATGCCTGGAGGAGGGCAGCATCTGGGTTTGAAGAGAGGGCTACCTCCCCCTGACATGCCCTCTCTAACTCCCACAGTTTTGGGGATATGGCACAGTCTACCAGACCTCGCTGCAAAGCATCAGTAACTGACAGTCTAACTCCAGAGTTGTGGTGCACGATGCCGCCCTCCGCTACTTGCTGGGACAAGGCTTGATAGACTTCCTCCTGCCCAAGCAAACCTCTTTCAAGGGCCTGCTTTAGGGGAACAGGTGACTTAGTTTTGGGGTCTACAACCCCATTCATTTGCAGCTGCAATGTTGCTTTGGTGAGAGATGCATCTGGGTCTGAGCCTTTTCCACGGTATGACTTCTCCAACGTAAATAGCTTCTCTCTTTGGTCCTCCTCTATCAGCCCAAGGTTGGCTGCCAGGGTAACAGACACCTTTTTGTCTCTTCGCAGGTCAACCACTCCCCCTGAGACCACCTGGGCCTCCAGGAGCCGAGCAGCTGTGTTGGAGTCTATCAGGCCTGCCCGAGCAGCATCCTTCAGGGTACAAATCTTCCCCTTCTCTACATCCACTACCCCTGCCAGGGTCTTCTCTGATTTCAGCACACTCCACATCAGGTCTTCATCAAGCAGACCCTCCTGCATCACATCCTCCATGCTCAGGGATTCGCACGCACTGACATCCAGGAAACCTCCGAAAAGTCCTGCCTTGGCCATCAGCTTGACTGCAGTGTGTCCAGGGAGGACCCCCTGAGCCACGGCTTCGTCTGGGAGAAGCCGCTGCCCTCCTTCAGTCAGTAGACCCCCTTGCTGAAGCTCCGAGGCCAACCTTTCCAGCTCAACATCCTCCTCACTCTTCACTGCTGCTGCCTCTAATCTCATAACATGGGGTTGGGTCTTCTCTGTGACCCTCTGAGTATCCTTCATAGCATACTTAACTCCAACACTCACAGGCACACCCTCCTTTTCATTTGTCTCTGATGGGGAGATATCAGGTTCTTTGAAATATTGGGTTGGCATCAAAGTCTCTGGCTTTACCGGTGTCGAGTAAATTTCTAAGGCTTCTACAAGTGTACTGTCAACATCTTCCACGAGGGAGTCCTTCTCCTTCGCCTTTCTGTGACCACTCTGTCTTGCACCCTCTGATTCCATCTCTACCAGCCCATCTTCATACGAGTCTGTAATTAATTGCTTTTCCGGTAGTCCAGCTGAGGGCGGGGCACTTTCAAAACTAACCATTTCATCCTTTTCACCTTTTACTTCTCTATGTACACCTCCATCTACCTCCTCACTTATTCTCATTGTTGAGTCAAGGTCTACCTGTCCCATCTCCTTTATTCCAGTTTGATTAGCCTGCAATGTGTCAGGTGTACCATCCCATCCTTGATTATCAGCTTCTTCTCCCATCTTTCTAGAATAAATACATTTTTCAGGCAAGCTGAATATTGCACTTTTTTCTTGGACCTTTTCAATTTCCCTTGTCTGCAGAGTATCCGGCAAACTTACATCTGGCACCACTTCCATACACTCCTGTCTTTCTGTAGTCAAACTCAACCCTTCCTCAACCACTCCAGGTATAGGATCCACATTGATCAGACCAGCAGCAGCCTTGGCAAGTTCCACCAGCTCAGGCTCGAGCAACACTAAGCGCTGGCCAGAATGGGCATCCACATAGCTGTGGGTCATTAAATGGAAAAGCAGGCGGTGATGTGCCTGCTCCTCAGGGGCCATTTTCTCCAGGAATGAGGGGTCACAGTTGAGCCCTGGGGAAGAGGCAGGGGACAAGGAGGGAGGATGGGATGTGCCAGTGGAACCCCAGATTAGGCGATTCAGTTTTGGGGAACCTGACTGGTTCATATTGTGTAGCACATCTGGGATCTGAATCTCCTTCAGAATCTCAGCCACTTTGGGTTCAAGGACCTCCTTAGCCTGATTCAGGGACACAACCTTAGGGGTTTCCGGAAGGTAGAGGGCACCTATCGCATGGCGTTGTCTCAGGATGTTCAGAGCCAGCTCTCCCGAGATTACCCCTTGTTGTAGAGCCTCTGCAATGGGCAGCAGCTCCCCTGACTCAGGCCAGAGCATCCCTATAAAAGCCCAGAGGGACTCGAGCACCAGCAGGGCCAGATGAGGTGAGAGCAGGTCCGTCTGGATGGCTTCCTCCACCCCTAGGCGATCCCCAGTTACAGGGTCTAGAATCCCACCACTCTGCAGCTGGCGGGTCAGCATGGCACAGGCCAGGTCCTGGTCCATCAGATTGTGACGCACAGCCTCGTTCACAGTCAGAAGATGCCCAGAACGGGGGTCAGAGATGCCACCAGCAAACAGCTGGGCCTCCAGTAATCTCACTGTTACTTGCCTGTCAATCAGTCCCTCTTGGACGGCACGGAAGATCCCGACCTTCCTGCCAGATCGGAGACAGACTGTGCCTCCTGGATGCTGTTTCACTGGCAGCAGATACAAGCTGGTGTCATCGCTGAGGATGCAGCGCTGCTGCAGTTCGTCCAGATTCAGTTTATCGGCTGTGTTGGGGTCAATAAGCTCCCGCCGATTGACCCGTGACCCGAGCTTGGTGTAGACCCTTGGGGTCAGCAGGCCCATCTCTCCAGCACTATTCAAGGTTAGTCTACCTTCTCCTAACTCCCTCAGGCCTCCTGTGTTTATCTGCAGCTCCAGGATACGCAGCCCCACCTCCTCTTTGATAAGGCCTGCCTCCATGGCTGCAGCCACTGGGAGGAGCTGGCCCTCCAGTTGTTCTGTCTGGTCGACAAGATGCAAGGCACTCTCCAGCTCTGATAAGGATTGGCTGATGTGACTATCAATCAGGCCACAGTTGAGGCCCTCTTCCAGTGATAGGCTCACAGGGGAGTCAGGCTGAAACAACCCGCCCATGGTGAGCTGGGCCTCCAATAAGACATGGCAGGTGTCCAGGTCTATCAGGCCACGCCGTGCAGCTTGGAAGACTGGGACGGTTTCCATGGTTCCCAGGTCAATAACTCCGCCAATGGCAGATTGGCTCTGAAGATAAAGAAACAAATAAAGTGAATATTTGAACTTCCTTCTACCTACATACTTTGTTTAACAGTCTGATGAGTACTTTGAGGAACCCATAGCCCATAAGTATCCAGCAAGAAAAAAATTACTTCACCCAAGAGCCATAATAATTCCTTCGACATAATTATGGTGACAAAAGCATATTTCAGTAGATACAATATGATTTAATATAGCGTTCATCTTTTTTTTTTCTTTTTCTCCCACATTATTTCTCTTTCGTCATGGCACAGAACACTTACCTCTGTTCGACAAAGCACTAAGCATGCTACAAAGCGAACAGAAATGCTGAAAACCAATATGCTACGCAAACTCCAAAAGGGAGGTAAGGAAAACAGGAAAGAAAGGAGAGAAAGACAGATGAGAGAAAAGAAGATCTAGCTAGAGAAGGCAGGTCAGATCGGAAGCAACGGTAAGAGAGGAAGCGAGCACTACTCACCGAACGGGGCCGTCTGTCCCGTGATGGACACATTAACAGGCCGAGGGCTCGGCAGATTGAGGAGCGACAGGTGAGAAGCTTGGTATTAGGATTCTGCATGCCACACGCCATCTACCCGAGGCGCTGCCTGGATGGCCCTGACTCGCCTGACTGACTCACCATTTCAATAGACTCTTAGGCTTAGGACCATTCACTAGCTATGGCTGAGAGGCATTAGTTACTTCTGACTACGGTTCATTGGCTCGTTCCAAATGTCCTCGCTCAAATCTAACCTAAATTGACTCCACAATGGACTTATCTCACTGATTCTGTGCTCACTGGCTAAGTACCAGATGACATAGACTAGCTCAACTTAAACATAGATAATAGGATTCTGCATCATACTACAGTCCCTCTTATCCTTTGCTGAGAGCTGGATGTCCTTGATTTCTCTTCTGGCAGCTGTTAGTGATTTTGAAGCAAAATGCTGATTATTTAACACATTAATGCATTAGACGGCACACACACACACACACTGTGATCTGGACACATCATGCTCAAATGGTGAAGTGGGGGTTTGCGTAGCTGGCCTCTGGCGCTCACACTAAGCCGACACTGGCAGTTAGACACTCTTCTCTGGCAAGTGATTTGATGCAACGTGTGTACATTTATCTTGAGAGTATAGAACTACCCAGAAAACCTCAACCATTCATAGAAAACACACTCGTGGGTGGGGATTTACGCCCACACACCAACACACTCACTCTCATACAGTATATCCCTGATGATACTCTCGGTACATCCCCGGTACTCGCTCACACACGCATACCATCACATTTGGACTGATGTATATGGGGGGGGGGGGGGGATTTCGGCTATGTGAACGAGTGCGTGCACGTGTTTATGAAGAGGATGTATCCGTTTCTGTAGGTTTATGGCTGAAACATAAAAAGGTAGTCTACCTAACGTGTGGGGACAGTAAATAACCATTGTAATTTAGTGTAACACCCACTGACTACTAACGACAGCTCCGAAGTGATGTGGAGCACACGGAGGGGTGACTGCGAATGTGCTCTAACATGGGTGACTATCTTGTGACGATGAAGGCAGACTGAGGGCGCACCTCCTATCAAAAAGCTACTATCGCTAAATGGTAGCATGACTTCCACAACAATTGGGGGCCATAGATTAGCTATTAAGCAGATGACGATGATGATGGATGACACGGCTGCAAGCAGGTTGCTGGTGGAAGTAAGGGGGCTCACCATGCGATTACACACGGAATGGCTGTTAAACCAAACCAAGTCTATGAGGCAACAGCATTCAGTATGGGGGATGATGGGTGTCAAAAAGAATGCACACGTGGTGACGGGCAACACACAGCATGCGACACACTCTCACTCACACACGCTCGGCTCGCGAGCGTCTTCCATTTCAGAACCTCAAAATCCACAACAGGCAGACAGACATTGTCAGTGAGCAACACACTTGAACAGCAATGTCGTAAGCTCGCATTGGCAACTCGCTTGTGAGTTTACGGCTTGAGCCGCCCTTCTCCTCCCTCTTCCCTTTTGCTTTCCCAGTCACCCTCCCTCCCTCCATCCACTCTACCTTTCTCTGCTCCTCTTTGGCCTGCTGTTGCACCAGCTGTTGCAGTTGGGCGGTGGAACTGTCACACAGCTGGCTGTAGGTGGCAGTCAGCTCGTCCATCTGGGAGGTCACCTGGGCACGTTCCTCTGGGGACAACCTAGAGGACAAACGTTTCTGTCAGTTTGAACGTGTGTGTGTGTGTGTGTGTGTGGATATAGGTGAGATGTTACTGAGTGCCCTATACAGTATGTGTGTTTATACAGTGGTATTAATGTGTGTAAGAGAAATCTCAACTTACTTGCTGGCCTGTTTAGACATCAGGAAGACTTGAGTGTTCCTGATAACCTTAGCCACCTCCTCCTTCTTAGCCGCTAACTGCTCACTCACGGCCTATGAACACAACACAAATGAACATTTGAAAAAAGTAAAAACTGGTACATTTATTTTAGCGGCTAAGAGAGTGTGATAGAATAAAGAACAGTGGATGCATATAATATTCAATTCCATAATATACTAGATACTTTTCATATTTCTGTACCTCCTGCGCTGCGATGGACGACTCGGCGGAGGGGTCCCCTGCTCGGCCCTGGAGGCCCTTGACCCAGCCCAGCAGCTCTGACACCTGGCCTACCCTCTGCTGCCTCTCCTCCTCCACCTCTTTCTGCAGGGGGGTGCAGAGATTATGTCACTATGATAGAAACTGATTGGCGGTACAGACAATAAATCTGACCGACACAGAGGAAGGTTGATGAAACCAGAAGAGAGAAAGAAAAACTGACAAAGAGCGAGACATACAGTACCTCTTCTTCCTCTAGCCTTCTCAGTGCATCGCTGATGTACTTGACGTGCTGCGTCGTCAAGGTAACCAGGGCTGTGTAGCGCGTGCGTAAGTCCATGAACTGGAATGGCAAAGAAATCTCTTTGATTTTGGCTTCGCACGATGACATTGGCACAGATTTCTAGAAATACATTAGCCACATTGTGACGCTCCTCTCCATCTCTCCTCACCTCCTGTGTGATGGCGTCTGATGAAGAGTGCATCCTCCTCCTCTTCCCGGTCGATTTCTGCGTCGACTCCACAAACGCTCTGAACGTCATCAGCTGCAGCTCGTAGTCCTGACGGACACAGATAGGTGTAACTTATTTACATCATAAAAAAATGTTCATTTTCTGTTTGTTGTATTGTTACGGGACATTTAGTGTGGAAACTGGCTATCCAGTAGCCTACCTCAATTTAAAATATATGACACATAGCAAGAATAATCATATTTTGAGACAGACATCAAATTACATTTTATTTGTCACAACAAATAAACCACAGGTGTAGACTATCAGTGAAATGATTACTCAGGGGTCCTTTTCCAATCATCCAAAAACATATCTCTACATTACAATGACAAAGTGATGTTGTACTCTACCTTGACAGAGGTGCAGTACTGTTTTGAGTGCGTTTGGCACTCGTCCAGTTTGGTCTGGTTCTTTTCGATGTCGGCTACTAATGCCTGAGGAGAGAATCAGGTCGAAGAGAATAGACGTTATTTACAGGTGTCACTCAACCACAGTCAGATCTTCCATTAGTTTCAATCACTCTCCTCATTAGCCTATTTTAAACAAAGCTATGGCTCATCTCTTTTTTTCCCCCAATGAACCCCTCTCTATGGCTGGGTCAATATCTTTCTATCCGCCTCTTTCTATCCGCCTCGTTCCGCCTCGTTCTATCCGTCTCGTTCCGCCTCGTTCTATCCGTCTCGTTCCGCCTCGTTCTATCCGTCTCGTTCCGCCTCGTTCTATCCGTCTCGTTCCGCCTCGTTCTATCCGTCTCGTTCCGCCTCGTTCTATCCGTCTCGTTCCGCCTCGTTCTATCCGTCTCGTTCCGCCTCGTTCTATCCGTCTCGTTCCGCCTCGTTCTATCCGTCTCGTTCCGCCTCGTTCTATCCGTCTCGTTCCGCCTCGTTCTATCCGTCTCGTTCCGCCTCGTTCTATCCGTCTCGTTCCGCCTCGTTCTATCCGTCTCGTTCCGCCTCGTTCTATCCGTCTCGTTCCGCCTCTTTCTATCCGCCTCTTTCTATCCGTCTCGTTCCGCCGCTTTCTATCCGCCTCTTTCTATCCGTCTCGTTCCGCCTCTTTCTATCCGCCTCGTTCCGCCTCTTTCTATCCGCCTCTTTCTATCCGCCTCGTTCCGCCTCTTTCTATCCGCCTCTTTCTATCCGCCTCGTTCCGCCTCTTTCTATCCGCCTCGTTCCGCCTCTTTCTATCCGCCTCGTTCCGCCTCTTTCTATCCGCCTCGTTCCGCCTCTTTCTATCCGCCTCGTTCCGCCTCTTTCTATCCGCCTCGTTCCGCCTCTTTCTATCCGTCTCGTTCCGCCTCTTTCTATCCGCCTCGTTCCGCCGCTTTCTATCCGCCTCTTTCTATCCGCCTCTTTCTATCCGCCTCTTTCTATCCGCCTCTTTCTATCCGCCTCTTTCTATCCGTCTCGTTCCGCCTCTTTCTATCCGTCTCGTTCCGCCTCTTTCTATCCGTCTCGTTCCGCCTCTTTCTATCCGCCTCTTTCTATCCGCCTCGTTCCGCCTCTTTCTATCCGTCTCGTTCCGCCTCTTTCTATCCGTCTCGTTCCGCCTCTTTCTATCCGTCTCGTTCCGCCTCTTTCTATCCGCCTCTTTCTATCCGCCTCGTTCCGCCTCTTTCTATCCGCCTCGTTCCGCCTCTTTCTATCCGCCTCTTTCTATCCGCCTCGTTCCGCCTCTTTCTATCCGTCTCGTTCCGCCTCTTTCTATCCGCCTCTTTCTATCCGCCTCTTTCTATCCGCCTCTTTCTATCCGCCTCTTTCCACCTCTTTCTATCCGCCTCGTTCCGCCTCTTTCTATCCGCCTCGTTCCGCCTCTTTCTATCCGCCTCGTTCCGCCTCTTTCTATCCGCCTCGTTCCGCCTCTTTCTATCCGCCTCTTTCTATCCGCCTCGTTCCGCCTCTTTCTATCCGCCTCGTTCCGCCTCTTTCTATCCGCCTCGTTCCGCCTCTTTCTATCCGCCTCGTTCTATCCGCCTCGTTCTATCCGCCTCTTTCTATCCGCCTCGTTCCGCCTCTTTCTATCCTCCTCGTTCCGCCTCTTTCTATCCGCCTCTTTCTATCCGCCTCGTTCCGCCTCTTTCTATCCGTCTCGTTCCGCCTCTTTCTATCCGCCTCGTTCCGCCTCTTTCTATCCGCCTCGTTCCGCCTCTTTCTATCCGCCTCGTTCCGCCTCTTTCTATCCGCCTCGTTCTATCCGCCTCTTTCTATCCGCCTCTTTCTATCCGCCTCTTTCTATCCGCCTCTTTCTATCCGCCTCTTTCTATCCGCCTCTTTCTATCCGCCTCTTTCTATCCGCCTCTTTCTATCCGCCTCGTTCCGCCTCTTTCTATCCGTCTCGTTCCGCCTCTTTCTATCCGCCTCGTTCCGCCTCTTTCTATCCGCCTCGTTCCGCCTCTTTCTATCCGCCTCGTTCCGCCTCTTTCTATCCGCCTCTTTCTATCCGTCTCGTTCCGCCTCTTTCTATCCGCCTCGTTCGGTCTCCTTCCATCCCTCTCACCGTTTGTTGTGCTAGTTGTTCAGACAGAACTTTGCTGTCAGTCTGTCCAGGCTGGGTGTTCTCCTGTCTCTCAGTGGTCTCCTCTATCCAGTGGATCAGAGCAGAGTGACCATCTCTGTACTGCTGCAGGACCGAGCCCAGGGCTTCTAGCTCCCCTCGCCTGGAAAAACACACAAACACATCACATACCATTCAATAAAGTACCCAATCAGTGATATGGGTCTATGCTCTTCTCTATTTCACATTTGAACAGAACGGTGGTTTTCAAAACCTGTCCCCATCTCAAGGAAATACTGTATTCATTTAAGCATAAACCTACAGTACAAATACTGAGTAAGGATTAAGCTTCACATAAGACTTTTATAAAAACGATCTGACTAGCTTTGGCTCCATCCATCCAGCCATCTATCCATCGATCCAGCCAGCCATCCACCACTCACCGTGTTTCCATCTGTCTCTTGACTCCGGCCCACCTCTCGGTGAGCTGGGCGGCTCTCTCCTGGTAGCGCTCCAGCTCCGGGCTACGGTCTGGGTGGAGCCTGTTCAGCTGAGTCCCCGCCTCTCGGGCCTTCTGTACCGCCGACTGCAGGGAGCTAAACACCCCTTCCTGATCCTCAAGCTCCGACTGCCACGTCTGGAGTGAAGGGGAGACGCAGAGAACCAGCACACAGACACACTCCCATCATTAACAGACAAATAGTAATATTGGTCCATGCATCGTCTTTGTGGGCATTAATAACTTTGTCATGCGTTTGTACTACCCAGTATCTGAATTAGTGGGATTAGTAGATAGTTTGGTCTTTCATCGTATCTGCCAGTCTCTTACCCCCAGTTGTTCCCGTAGGGCCTGGATGGCGTTGGTGTCTACAGGCACGATGTCCTCCTCACTCAGCCTGCTCTCGTACCTCTTCACCTGGCTCTCTGCAGCCTGCAAGCTGTACATCAGCACATCCACTGTCTTCAGCCTGAGAGAAAAAGGGGAAGCGCGTGATATTTAAGTCAAGTATATTGGTTAAGAGAGGGTATTTTGACTGTGTGAGCGCGCGAGTGCGGCCAACCCACTTGTGCAGGTAGACGGAGGAGAGGTTGTGTAGTCTGTCGATCTTCTCCACAGCCAGGTTGAGTTCAGAGCGCAGCACGGGGACACTGGAGGAGGTGGGCTTCTCCTCAAAGAAACTCACACAGCGACTTGACACCTCACCAAGACTGGTCCGCAGACCATCCAGGTCTGACTGCAGTTTCTGACACCGGGAATAAGGGTTAGTCTTGATTTGTATATTCATTATACAGCATTAAAGTTGAAACATGAAAATAAATGAAAGCAACTGAATAAAGTTAGTGCGGGTCTCCTTTTTGTTGGCAGATGAATAAGAGGGTTAAGGACTCTGGTGACCAGCAGATGGGGCTGTGGCGCAATTCTGACCTCCTGCTCTGCAATTTGAACAGTGTTGTCGACGCTGTCACCGGATCGGTTGCTAGGGGGAGGAGTCTGAATGCCGCGCATCAGCCTTTGCTCCGCCTCCTCCAGACGCAGTTTAATGTTCTGGAGCTCTGACAGGTAGGACCGAGAGACAGACTCATCCTTCTCCACTGGAGAGAGCGAGAGGGACAGAAAGAGAGAGAGAGAAAGAGAGAGCGAGGAGGTGGTGGAAAGAGGGGGAGAGTAGATGAAAGATGAAAAGAAAGAGAGAGAGAGGAAGGGGTAGAGAAAGGGGGAGAGTAAATGGAGACAGATGGGAGCGGGAGTGGGGAGATAAGACAAGAGAGATAATTGAATTTCAATCCCACTTAATTGGGTCAATGCACCATCAGAAAACCCTTTCATTAGAATCCCCAATGTTGCCCTCAGGCCCCAAATGTGGATGAAGCCAAGACTGGGTGAAGTGAGCGGATGCACTCTGTCGAACTTCCTGTACCCATGCAAAACAGACACACACGTCTTTTGAGTTAACTATTTACAGTTGAAGTCGGAAGTTTACATAGACCTTAAACAAATACATTTAAAACCCAGTTTTTCACACGTTTAATCCAAGTAAAAATTCCTTGTCTTAGGTCAGTTAGGATCAGCACTTTATTTGAAGAATGTGAAGTGTCAGAATAATAGTAGAGTGATTTATTTCAGCTTTTATTTCTTTCATCACATTCCCAGTGGGTCAGAAGTTTACATACACTCAATTAGTATTTGGTAGCATTGCCTTTAAATTGTTTAACTTGGGTCAAACGTTTTGGGTAGCCTTCCACAAGTTTCCCACAATAAGCTTCCCACAATTCCTCCTTGCTCACACACGCCTTTTCAGTTCTGCCCACACATTTTCTATAGGATTGAGGTCAGGGCTTTGTGATGACCACTCCAATACCTTGACTTTGTTGTCCTTAAGCCATTTTGCCACAACTTTGGAAGTATGCTTGGGGTCATTGTCCATTTGGAAGACTCATTTGCGTCCAAGCTTTAACTTCCTGACTGATGTCTTGAGATATTGCTTCAATATATCCACATAACTTTCCTTTCTCATGATGAATCTATTTTGTGAAGTGCACCAGTCCCTCCTGCAGCAAAGCACCCCCACAATATGATGCTGCCACCCCAGTGCTTCACGGTTGGGATGGTGTTCTTCAGCTTGCAAGCCTCTCCCTTTTTCTCCAAACATAACGATGGTCATTATGGCCAAACGGTTCTATTTTTGTTTCCCTCTGTGTCGAGGGCATTTCTCCAAAAAGTACAATCTTTGTCCCCATGTGCAGTTGCAAACCGTAGTCTGGCTATTTTATGGCTTCTTCCTTGTTGAGTGGCCTTTCAGGTTATGTCGATGTTTTACTGTGGATATAGATACTTTTGTACCCGTTTCCTTCAGCATCTTCACAAGGTCCTTTGCTGTTGTTCTGATTGATTTGTTTGTACAGATTATTATTGTTTGTACAGATGAACGTGGTACCTTCAGGCATTTGGAAATTGTTCCCAAGGATGAACCAGGTCTTGGCTGATTTCTTTTGATTTTTCCATGATGTCAAGCAAAGAGGCACTGAGTTTGAAGGTAGGCCTTGAAATGCATCCACAGGTACACCTCCAATTGACTCAAATTATGTCAATTAGCATATCAGAAGCTTCTAAAGCCAAGACACCATTTTCTGGAATTTTCCAAGCTGTTTAAAGGCACAGTCAACTTAGTGGATGTAAACTTCTGACCCGCTGGAATTGGGACAGTGAATTATAAGTGAAATAATCTGTCTGTGAACAATTCTTGGAAAAATGACTTGTGTCATGCACAAAGTAGATGTCCTAACCAACTTGCCAAAACTATAGTTTGTTAACTCGAAATTTGTGGAGTGGGTGAAAAACGAGTTTTAATGATTCCAACATAAGTGTATGTAAACTTCCGACTTCAACTGTATGTGCTCTATAAATAATTTGGCTGAATCTAAATACTACCAAGCAAGTAAAGGTAAGTAAGTATGTGAGCAAAGCAAGTCAAACTCTACACTCCCTCCCAATTCTCCACCCTTTCCCCTGAAACGTGCACTACCCCTCGTGCATTTAAAACCAAAGGACTTGTCTACGCATGGCCTCCAATACCAATCCTCTGCTTTTAAATCCAAGGGAGTGAACAAGAGCACACATCAGAGAAAAGGCTGGAGAATTGGGACTGAGACACCGTATCTGTCCATCTACCTGTCTCCATGTTGACCAGCAGGTCCTGGCAGTGTTCCTGGGCGGTGTGGGCGTCTCTCTCCAGCTCGCGTCTCTCGGTCGGGGTGAAGAGGGCGCTCTCTTTGCTGTCAGAGAGGAAGTCAGCCAGGTGGGCCTCCAAGTGGTCCAGAGCCTGGTCCCTCGCCACAGGGGGCTGGGAACGTACCTGAGGGGTTAGGGAGAGAGAGGTGTACGTCAGATAAATGTATGAGTAGTGGTTGATTTTATATGCCAGTCAAAAAAAGCATGTATACACACAGTAGATACATTTCAGAAAACGTGACAGAGATCGCAGAATAAAGTCAGATACTTATTTCTATTGTGGTCCCTAAAGTGCTGTTGATATGTGTATTAATTAACATGCATTAAGCCGTTATTCATAGGTAATAAGGCATGAAGTCGATATGAACACATTAGCAGATGGAGGAGAAAGAGGAAGATGTATGACAGAGGGACCATTACACCATGAAGTAAGTAAGCAATATGAGATAAAAGCTATCAGCCTGAGAGGGAGAGAGCAGGAAATGAGTCAATTGAAATAAATTCATTAGGCCCTAATCTATGGATTTCACATGACTGGGAATACAGATGTGCATCTGTTGGTCACAGATACCTTAAAATAAAAATGGGCCTCAGGATCTCATCACGGTATCAAATGCAATTGTGTTTGTTGTCTGTAGCTTATGCCTGCCCATACCATAACCCCACCACCACGGGGCACTTTATTCACAACGTTGACATAAGCAAATTGCTTGCCCACACAATGCCATAAAACGTGGTCTGCGGTTGTAAGGCTTATGGTAGAGAAATTAACATTACATTCTCTGTCAACAGCTCTGGTGGACATTCCTGCAGTCAGCATGCCAGTTGCACGCTCCCTCAAAACTTGAGACATTTGTGGCATTTTGTTGTGTGACAAAACTGTACATTTTAGAGTGGCCTTTTATTGTCCCCAGCACAAGGTCCACCTGTGTAATGAACATGCTGTTTAATCAGCTACTTGATATGCCACACCTGTCAGGTGGATGGATAATCTGGGCAAAGGAGAAATTCTTACTAACAGGGATGTAAACAAATTTGTGCACAGAATTTGAGCAAAATAAGCTTTTTGTGCGAATGGAAAATGTCTGGGATCTTTTATTTCAGCTCAGGAAACATGGGACCAACACTTTACATGTTGCGTTTATATTTTGTTCAGTGTATAAGAAATAGAACAGTTATGTTGACAGATGAGCAATACGATATGTCCGTCATAGATGTACTGCGACATGGACAGAGAGAGCGCGGGAGAGAGAAATATGCTTGGAAGAAACCAGAGGAAACAGAGCAGTTAGGTGAGAGATATGTGGTTGAAGACTTGGATGTTGACACGTAGAGTTAAAACAGTGTCTAACCGTGTCCAGGCTCCAGGAGGAGACGGTCCTGATGTCTTTCTGCAGGTAGTGCCAGGACACCACACTCTTCATGCTGACGTGTAGATTGTGCCATAGAGACATCACGTTCTGGTACAGCTGCTCCATCCTACAACACATGGAATTACATTTCAATATACAGCAGGGTTAGGTATGAGTGTGTGTGTGTGTGTGTGTGCGCATCCGCCTGTGTGTAAGTATGTGTGTTGATCTGCTCATGTGTGTGCCTGCGTGCATGTCTATGTATGTGAACTGTGTGTGTGTGTGCGTGCACATTCGTGCATGTGCGCACGTTCATGCATTTGTGCATATGTGTGTGTGTGTACCTGCTGGCGGTGTCCATGGCCTCCTGGTTGGGCGGTGGCACGGTGAAGCAGACCGACGGCACCATAGCCTCGTTTCCACTGGGGCTGATCACCTTCCATTTAGTCCTCTGAGAGTTGTCCCCCAACACACACTCCTCACCTCGGCTGATGGTGATCTACAGGGGGGGGGGGAGATACAGATACACAGAGAAGGGGAGGAGGAGAGAAAACAAATGGAAACGTAAAGGCTTACGGCAACAAACAAATAATACAAACCAAAATGCAAACGTTCATGAGTTTAATGTGGTTAGCAAAAGCCCTAACAACTGAAAGAGAAACTCGAATCTACCACAAGAACCGTGCCATATTGAATCGAGCAGCCATTTACAAACCATGGGACTAGAACAGTATCCTTTGGACTGAAAATGGCTAGATGTGCCCACACTCATTACAATATTAGTTGACATCTGGCCAACAAATACAGAGAGCTAGGGTAGTAGAAGTTTCAATTTGGCATAGTACGGGTGTGGTTTCCGAAGTTCTTCATTATTGATTTTGTATTAAAAAAATAAAATGATAATTGTCTAGCTCAGCAAAGCGAGGTCTGTGCATCTAAAACAGCTTCCCCCGGCCCCACCCCCCTCTCACCCCATCCCCTGCACACACACAGAAACACTGCAAAGTAAATGTACAGAAAAGCTTACGACTGCGGCTAAACTAGTCTCGCTGACTGAGTAACCTGGGGGTACTGTTTTCAGTCGTGTGGTTACGTCACGCTTTCACCAACTGATCTGGGACTTCAGCTAATAATGGTCGTGAATCCAAACCGATATACAAGAAAAACTGCTCCTAAATCACTTGATAAGAGCGTAGAGTAACCAGGGAGTATTCAGCGTGCCGTGTACAAGCTGAGCGCTGAGGTGAGAGAAGGTGAACATCGGCAGTAATACCTGAACGTTAGCCTTGACAGCCCAGCGGACACACGAGAAGAAGGGAGAGAGGAAGAGACGGAGGAGTGAAAGATGGAGGGTAGGAAGGGGAAACGGTAGGATGGAGAAGACATAAAAGAGGGGAGAGAGAGATTATTTTGCGATCGTGTCATGAAGACCTTGTCCGGGCAATGTGTGTTTACTTTAAAGTGGCCCATAGTTGGTGTCAATGGAAAAGTGTGTGTGTGTGTGCGTGCATTTCTAGTAGTCGCAGATGAAGGAAAGGAGAATGGAGGAAGCCACTCATGACTATTGAGATGCACCCCTGCGGTAATCACTGCACCTCCACCAGACCAGAATGTAATGATACCTTGCACACGCCTTACTGGTCAAACCGTCCCAGTCCCAGAGAGAGTCACACAGCAAGAGTAAAATAGCTGTGTCCGAAGCCACCTCCTGTCCCTATGCAATACCACAGGAGTGGTAATGCAGATTCAGATTTTTGCCTGAGTCTGCACAAGTGGGAGAAATTCATAATTCCTAGCGTTTAGCTTCTCTGCTAGCATCCCGCAGCACTTTGGGCCTGGTTGTAGACAGGCTTCGCATGTTAATGTGAGCGTGAGGTGAGTGTGGTGTCTGTGGCCAAAAGGTATTCTCTTCTCATGAATCATTACTTGACTTTGGAGTGGCTACCGTGGGCTCTTTAACAAGTGTTGGCTTTCCAGTATGATATAATGGCATAATCTAATATTGCTGTGTTCTTAGCTGAAAAATAAAATCGATGAAAAAGGTCGAGCCATTAAAAAAAGAAAAATGCCATTTGAATGTCCCTATGAGCAGGATATGACGGTCAAAAAACATGATCATGAATACTAAGGAGAACTGAGCCCACTCTGCCAAAATCTGACCACTTATCTGTTCTCAAGCAACATAATAATGTCAAGTGATGTCATTGCAGCCTGGTAGTGCCACTAGACAACATTTCAAGAGCTCTAATGCAGCACTCTTGCAATCAACACCGTACATCTAAAACCCTATGTGGGGGACACAGTTTAAATTCACACTTGAATAATACATGCTATTGAAGCAACTAAACATGTTGACTGGGTCTATATACCAGAAATGGCATGGTGAAAGCAGCCAATGATGAAAGCTGATCGCTTGAAGATGCACCATATTGGTTTGCTAAGGTGTAGGTGGTGCTGAGAAGGGTTGTGCAGGGCAGAGAAGAAACAATTGGCGGAAGGATACAGTTAGGTGACCTGGGTTGTATTCGCTGGGGCACATAACAGAAAAAGTCCAGGCAGTTCCTCATTGTGCGACTATGTTTTCCTCCGTTTGGTGCCTAATGAACATGACCCTGGTATTGTCACGATAGTGTGGGTGTGGTGAGGGGTGCCGTACCTCTATCTGCCGGTAGTCACAGATGGCGCGGATGGGCGTGGTGCTTCCCAGGGTGCTCTCTGCGCTGCGGGGGCGGAGCTGCACCACCGTCTTGGCCCGGCCCACCAGGCTGGCCACCGAGCTGCGGTACTCAATCAGCTGCTCCTTCTCCTCCTGTGAGGTACAGCCATTGGTCAGTGAGGGTGTCAATCACTTAACCAATCAAATCAGTCAGTCAAGTAGTAAGCTTTTGTGGTACTGTGTGTGATCGATAGGCCTGGACTGTTACAGTATATACCACAATGACAAGTTAGAAGATAAATAACTGCCTTAGTGGAACACATGATAACACCTTTGATTAGGATCTATTTCCCTGTTTGTGGGTGTTGCTGCCTTGCTATGTTGTTGTCTTAGGTCTCTCTTTATGTGGTGTCGTCTCTCGTAGTGGTGTGTGTTTGTCCTATATTTATATTTGATGTATTTTTTTTTAATCCCAACACCAGGAGGACTTTTGTCTTTATTTTACCTTTATTTAACTTGGCAAGTCAGTTAAGAACAAATTATTATTTACAACGATGGCCTAGGAATAGTGTGTTAACTGCATGGTTCAGGGGCAGAACGACAGATTTTTACCTTGTTAGCTCGGGGATTCGATCTAGCAACCTTCCGGTTACTGGCCCAACGCTCTAACCACTAGGCTACCTGCCACCCCCTTTTGGTAGGCCGTCATTGTAAATAAGAATTTGCTCTTAACTGACTTGCCTAGTTAAATAATGGTTCAATAAAAATACAAAATGAAGGTTTAACAGAGGCTTAAGCTGAGCTAAGGGCCAGAGTGAGGAAAGCGCTAATATGACTTGCCCTTCAGAGCTTCAATTAACATTGAAATAGCATTAGCAACGGGTTAGCAGTATTAGAGGTGGACCATGAGCCAAGAGGCCAATACGGAAAACAAAATGGTGGCGGGAAAGAAACAGCCACTTCAGATACATTTTGGGATATAGCCATTGCTTATCCATTGATATAGCCATTACTTATCCATTGATATAGCCATTACTTATCCATTGTATTATTTGAAAGAATGTATTATGAAATGGAAGAATGAATTGTGAGTTAAATGGGTCGAGGTATTTTCATTAGTTAGAATAATCATAAAGGCATTGCATCTGTCTAACAGTGCTTTTGGTGGTTGTTTTCATGGAATATAGCAAAGCAGGCATCCGTCAAAGTCCTGTTTAATCTCCCCAGTGAGAACACACACACACACACACACACACACACACACACACACACACACACACACACACACACACACACACAGCACTGGAAATGTAATCAACCGCCTAGTGCTTAATACCCCGCTTCAGAACAAAAACACACATGCTGCCTCAAACTGAGTGCAGTGAAGTGCTCGTCATTTGGTATCTTGAAATGAGGCGAGCACGTATGAAACACCCCGAGACACGCAACAAACACATCTACATGTATATATCCTGAGTGGCCATCCATCCCCCCCTCCATATAAACCACGTAATCAGACTTCCTGTAGGAATGTAAACACGCAGTGTAATTACATTGACTTCTACAAGTATTATCACGGCCGCTAAGGGCACAACGCCTTTCCCTTCCATGACTGTTGACTTTTAATATCAGTCTATCCGCTCTAGTGTCTACACCTCGATCATTCCCCTGCAGCCTAGACCTGTGTCAGACAACCAGTCGCCCTCTCATCTCTCTGTCCAGGGAGGATACGCCCGCTGCTCCCAGTGCTTAGGCCCGCGGAGTCGTGCCCGCTTCCAAGTGTACCATGTGCTGTGTGTCGGGGTGCATGGTGGTGGCTGCGAATCAGCAGAGGCACACTAAAGTAGATTAGACGGGCCTACGCAGCGTCGATGAGGCAGCTTAAGACTTACAGTGTCAACAGCTAGCCAACGTCTACAGTATTAGCATGACATTAGCCTCAGCTAGCTGTAGATAATGTTACTAAGCGAGTCAGAAGTGTCGAGGTGACGTAGCTTATTAGCTTAAAATGTGGATAAGCTATAATCACGTGCCTAAGCTTTTCACTGGAAAATACCCGAATGATTAGAGCTAACTAGCTGTTAGGCTACAGAATTTGCAGGAGTTGAGGTGTTTTGACAAATTAGTGGGGTGCGTTTGAAGGTTTGGTCCAACAGCATTTGGGGGACTAATAGTCTAGTGAACAACAAGTGACAGTACCATAGAGTCTTGCAGCAGGTCCTCCAGCTTGCCCAGCCTGCTGTTCTTGTCACAGGTGTACTGTCTCTTTATGGTGTCCTGGAGCTGACGCAGGTACGTCTCGCAGTCCCGTGCGTCACTCACAAACTGACAGGAGGCAATACGAACGCAACACACAGAGATCAGCATCAGGACTAGATATGGAATCCAGAAACAGCTGCTAGATGAGATATTCTATATTTAACCTCTTTCTGTTCGCCTTATTTTCAGGTTTTAGAAGATGAAATAGCTTTACACTCCCAATTAAGGGCAAGTCAAAACATACATATGTAGTAAATAGACAAATTCATTTCATTTCATCTTATATGACGGTGTCTATGTGAAAAGACACAAACAACTGACATTGTAAAGGACCAGATGGGTATTGCAGGTATAACGTAATAGTACAAGGTATAACTTTGTAAAGAGACTTGGTTCAACTCTCCTACCTGGAAGTAGGTAGTATTGTCTTTGAGATGCTGCTCCACACACACACACAGCTGGCGCACCCACTGCCACTGGGTCTGCAGTGCTGCACTGTACGCCTGGGGAGATGGGGAGAGGGAGGGGGTATGGGGAGAGGGAGGGGGTATGGGGAGAGGGTGGGGGTATGGGGAGAGGGTGGGGGTATGGGTGTTAAGGCATCAGCATGCTTCAGTTCGGCTGGCATCTAGACAAACTCGTCTAGACGAACCAAACGAGCGCGCTCGCATACTCCCTTAAAATGCCTTTGTTTGGAAAAGAAAAAAATGTGATTTGTCCATTTTGAGATGCCGTAGCCAGTATACACTTCCTCAAAATAGTCTAAAATAACTCAAGAAATCTGTCATTAAATGTGATGTTTTTGCAGAAGAGATCTTAGTCGTGCAATTTTACATCTAACTAAGATGTTTGATGCAGTATTTTCCAAAAATGGCATGAAAACGAGTCGTCTCTCATTGACTGACAACAGAGACTTTATTGAAGAATCCCTACTGTTGGCCAAACACCGACACCAACTAATAGACTTTGACTCCGAACTTCGGCTTGCCTCCAGAAACAAATATGTGTGTGCCCGAACTACCAAGAAACCTTCAAAACGAACAAGAACGTCACAAAATGTCGTCATAATATTTGCACAAAATCTACCTAACTGTTTCGGCTGGGAAGCTTCCTGGATACACATTTCTCAAGCTCTTTATTTGAATCACAGTCAAGCTCCACAGTCTAAACATTAAGTACAAAATGTACTGACAATCTTATTTGGAGGGGAACATCGATAGCACCACTGTTTGTACTGATAAGTACCGTAGATGGAAAGCCAATCGTTTTGAAAGGCCATTGAACAGCCTTGATAGCTCTGTTGCTAGGCAACCTCACCTCCACTGTCTGTTTGGCCGGGTGGTTCTCCTGACAGAGCCGGTCAGCTGTTTCCTGCAGCGAGTGCATCACTTCCTGTTTCTCCTCCAGCTGTGACCTCATTTCCTGAGAGAGGATGACAGAGCATTCAGAGGAGCACCCAGGGGAATATCTATAAAAGAAATGTGTATTCTCTCTGTTTGTGTGTGTGTGTGTGTGTGTGTGTGTGTGTGTGTGTGTGTGTGTGTGTGTGTGTGTGTGTGTGTGTGTGTGTGTGTGCGCGCGCACGCATCTATCCCTGCCCACTCACGGCGTATAGCTCTCTCTTGGCATTGACGTTTGTATTGTTTTGACTCCAGTCGTAGGCCAGTTCCTCCTCTTCTCGCTCGTTGAGCCAGATGAGCTCCTCTGTACAGCGACACACAAACGCATGCAGGCTCTCCAGGCAGCGCAGACGCCATGACGAGAGTTCCTGTGAAGACAGGGGATGGGAGGAGGAAATGTTACTCGGTGTTAGCTCTATACGTCAACGAAGAGTTTCTAGGTTATTTCAGAGGCACACACATAAACGATCCCCTCGCTCTCTCTCCCACTCCCCAGTCAACTCCCTGCTGTGGAGAATCCATGTACTTCTACAGGGCTGATCAAGGGGCTGTGTGGTAGAAGCAGGTGCTTCTACCAGCTGCACTCGGTCTTTAACGCTCGCTAGCTCCTCTGAGCCTTCGGCAAGCGCAGTCACACCCTGATGGGATTAACGGAGAACGCGCACTGGGGTGCACACACACACACCCCCCCTACACAAACAATCGGACGCGCACACATTCACAGACGAAAAGAAGTCCTCCCACTCACCAGTAGTTTGCAGTATAGATGCTCTAGCTTGGCCAGAGTGTCAGAATAACTGCTCCTGAAGTTCGGAGAGACTTTCGTCTGAGGAGAAAGCGACATCAGAAGCTTAGTAAAACATTATCTGGCTCTTTCGACTAGGTTTGTGACTGCCATGTTGTCATGTACTGCATACGCCCAGGCCTATTCAGTGTCTGTTAATGTCTACTTACAGTATGTGTATCAGTACGTACAGTAGATCTTCAAGTGCCTAAGAATGTGTTTTAGAATGTATTAGTGTGTGTGTGTGTGTGTGTGTGTGTACCTGGTAGTTGCGGGCCTCCTTCAGGCTGTGCAGCAGCTCCTCCACGGCAGTGTGGATGTTCTGGTGGTCCTGGAGGTTCTGCTCTACAGAGGGCAGGTCCGCCCCCCACTCGGCACGCTCCAACACGTCCTGACGTACACACAATCAGTTCTACTCATCCATCCCCTTTCCCGTCCATCCATCCATCCCTCCAGGCCTCCCCATCTCCCTCCCTCTACCTAACCCCCTTCTTTCTTACCTGTGTCTCCTCCACCCATCCCAGGAGCTCATAGACGAACCGGAGACTTCCCTCGTCCTCCGAGGACGACATGGCCACCAGCTGAGAGCGGGACATGGGTCTCCTGAGCAACGCCGCCCCCATCGCCCCCACCACGCCGACTGCCCCCAGCAGGGTCTGGGCCCCCGTGGACAGGGAGAGACCACTGTCGCTCCCCCGCGGGGCCGTCCGGTCTCCGCCCGTCACCGGGGAGAAGTGGCCCTTCCTGTAGACGCTGGAGCACTGGAGCCGGAGAGAGACCAGCTCCTCATGTAGACAGGATGCTCTGTGGAGGAGGGGAGCAAACGTGTTAAAAGAGGACTTCAAAAAGACAAGAGACACCTTTTTCCTGTGACACACAGAACAGACATATGCAGTCAAGCTACGCTTCAGACGAGGTACAAAAGTGCATCAGCCACGACTCGACATTGGGTGTCACATTTACACCGATGCAGTATAACCAAGCCTAATTGATATGCCATTTGGCAAGCGCTTTCATCAAAAGCGATGTACAGTCATGCGTGCGTATATTTCTGACTTATGGGTAGTCCCGGGAATCGAACTCGCTTTCCTGGCATTGCGATCGACATGCTCTAATAAACGGACCTACACCCCCTCTCCCTCCACTGACCTGCAGGCGAGCTGCTCCACCTGGTAGTACTTCTCGTCTCGGAGGATGTTGAGGTCCAGGTTGAGCTGTCTGATCAGAACCTCACAGTCCTGCAGGTACAAACCCAGCTCCCTCTCACAACACACCGCCTCGCCACTCTCCACCAGGGACATGTCCTGCCGGAGGGACGGGGGAGGAGAGAAGGGTAGAGGGGGAAAAGGGGGACAGGAAGAGGAGATGAGGAGTGGTGTGAACAGCGAGGAAGAAGAGGAGGGGAAGTAAGAGAGAGGGATAGAGGGAGTGGGAGAAAGGGGATTGATAAGTGGTGAGGAAATGAGTGAGAGACACACTACACCATATTGAAAAAGGCATGTAGCGACCAGGTCTGGGGTTAATTGAAATTGAAGGAAGTCAATTCAGGAAGTCATTATAATTTAAAATATAAATATTGTAATACTTCTGAAATAATTGTCTTCCACTCCTCAGTTTATTGAGAAGTCATTGAAAATAGATGCCGTTTTTTCACATTTTGAATTATTTAAGAGAGAGAGAGACAGAGAGAGAGACAGAGAGAGAGACAGAGAGAGAGACAGAGAGAGAGACAGAGAGAGAGACAGAGAGAGAGACAGAGAGAGACGAGGGGCAGAGAGAGAGACAGAGAGAGAGACAGAGAGAGAGCAGAGAGAGAGACAGAGAGGGCGGGTGTCTTTTGGGTGAAATACCAGTGTGCCATCACAGCAGCGATATTTGTGACCTGTTGCCACAAGAAAAGGGCAACCAGTGAAGAACAAACACCATTGTAAATTCAACCCTTATGTTTATTCATTTTCCCTTTTGTACTTTAACTATTTGTACATAATGACATTTGAAATGTCTTTATTATTTTGGAACTTCTGTGAGTGTAAGGTTACTGTTATTTTTTTTATTTTTTATTGTTTATTTCACTTTTGTTTACTATCCATTTCACTTGCTTTGGCAATGTAAACATATGTTTCCTATGCCAATAAAGCCCCTTAAATTGAAATTGAATTGAGAGACAGAGAGACACAGACAGTGACACAGACGGTGACACAGACAGTGACACAGACAGTGACACAGACAGTGACACAGACAGTGACACAGACAGTGACACAGACAGTGACACAGACAGTGACACAGACAGTGACACAGCGGACCGGTAGCGTCACTCACAGCCTGTAGTGTGTTCTTGGCCAGAGTGAGTTTCTCCTCACAGTCCAGGGCAATGTTCTGGATCTTATTGGCCATCTGCAGCAGTAACTCCAGTCTGGAGGGACACACACACACACACACACACAGTATCAACACAGTGTCAACAAGCTCAAAACACTCATTTGGTTTGTCTGAAAAGGCACCCTAAATACTAAATAGTGCCCTACTTTTGACCAGGGCCTGTTGAAAAATAGTGCATTATATAGGGAATAGGGTGTTATTTCCTATACAGCCAGTGTCTATGGAATGGGTTTACTGTACAACCAGAAGACCTACATGAAAAATAACAGGTAATGACGTTAAGCCTCTAGAACAGTGGTAATGATGTTTCACACTAAAGTCTCTACAAGGGCAACGTTCTCACAACACAGAAGAGTACACATCGACGCAAAACAACTCCGGATCGTAATGAGACATCCTGTGTTTTTGTTGCAGAGATCTGCGCTCCTGCATCACGACCACGTAGCCCTAAGTGATGTCTAGAAGTACAGTGTCAGGGTTCGGTTAGTGTGCTGCGTATGTCTCCACAGCGGGCCGCGGGGCCTTCTCTCTCTAGAACTGCCGGTTTAAACTGACTCTAACAGCTGTAGTTTGGGTTAAAGACGGAATCCGCAGTGGGATGAAACGGCGCCACTGGCCGACCCCCACCGCCGTTGTTATTGTTTGCCGAGCTGAGAAGCGTTGTACAGCATGACCCCCCCCAAAAAATGGTAGTGCATATTTTGCTCTTCTATCGCGCTTGCAATGAGAGGGGAAAAAAACGTGTTGGCTGTCTGCAGTAACTTCTTTGTTGTTGTAATACGGCAAACAGAAGTGGCTGTTTCACCACTAAGGACTGCAGCTTCAAGGTTAGTTACAGGGTTAAGTAGGTCTGTGTTGCTGACCGCAGGGCCTCGGTCTCTATGACTACTGGTATAAACATAACTCAAACACTAGCAGCAGTAAGGGTTAAGGTCAGGGTCATGACCTCTCCACAGCGGGCCGCATGGCCTTCTCTCTCTCCAGCATCTCCAGGATCAGCTTGCCCCACTCCTCCTCCAGGTCGTTGGGGTGCAGGCCCAGGGGCAGCTTGATGCGCCCAAACTCCATCCATACCTTGGGAAAACAAACATATCGTTTTTACTTCTACAATACATATGCCTACATATTCTTTACTTTAACATACAAAATAATAAATGACACTTGAAATTCGGAATTCCGTGTGCAAAAGTACATGACTGAGTGCAAAGGACCCAGGTCTGGAAGTAGAAATGTTTTGGATGCTTGGGGTTGGGAGTCATCATATGCCATTGATCAGGAGTGTCAGCAGGAAAGTACAACCGAGGGGCAATGAAAGAGGATTTGATAAAGGAGGAATTATAGTTTGTTGTCTCAAGGCAGTGGCATGGGGTTGAAATGACCTGGTGCAGAGAACAGGGTGTTCGATAACACACACAAACACAGAGTACCCGAGAGACTCATGATGTACAGTGTGGACCGCTCGTGGTGGCAGAAACCAGGTCACCTCTTCACATCCTTTTCTCCATCTCACTCTCTCCATCTCTCTCTCTATCCCCTCCATCTCTCCCTCTATCCCCTCTCTCTCTCTCTCCATCTCTCTCTCTCTCCATCTCTCTCTCTCTCCATCTCTCTCTCTCTCTCTCTCTCTCTCTCTCTCTCCATCTCTCTCTCTCTCTCCATCTCTCTCTCTCTCTCCATCTCTCCATCTCCATCTCTCCATCTCTCTCTCTCCATCTCTCCATCTCTCTCTCTCCATCTCCGGTCATTGTTTATGAGTTTCAGTTTCCCACAAGACTCATGCCAGTCTAACATGCCATAATAGGATTTGATGTTGAAATGAGGCTGTGTCCTCAGGGGTAATGATACTTTAGTGTCTGCCTGGGGGATGTCGTTCAACCTCTCGGCCGGTAAACCGGTGTTCACCATCAACGTAGGTTTGCAGCTCCTGCTGTCATTTCATAATGCTTGTCGTCATCGAGCGGTCTCGATGCGTTTCAGAAATCTAAAGTCTCCCTCTCTTTCTCTCCCCCCCCCCTCCAAATCTTACCTCCAGCAGTTTGTAGAGGTGTTCAACGCGACTCTTCTCCAGCTCCTTGGCAGGGATCTCCGTCTCCTTGAAATGGACGTACTCATTGTAAAGTGCCTGTGGGACAGTGACAGGGTGTTGACAAGAGGTTAGATGTCAATAACAGACATTTTTAGATCAAGCAGAAGTGTTAATAGTTATCTGAGCCCAGAGTAGTAGAGCTGATCTAGGATCAGCCACCCCTGTCGATATAATCCTATTCATTAGGATCTAAACCCGCTAAACTGATCCTAGATCAGCACTCCTACTCAGATGCGATATAAACATGTATTTAGCATCTTTACCCACATCCTGTCCCCCTCATCCCCTTATATCCACTGCCTCCCTCTCTACCTACCCTTCCTTCTCTTCTTCCCTTCTCCCCATTTTTTATTCTCTTCCCTCTATCACCCTTTCCATCTCCCCCCACTCCCTTTCTTGTCCCCTTCTCTCCCTCCCCCTCAGCACCTTGAGCTCCACAGGGTCCAGTGGGAAGTTCTTGTTGGCCATGAGGGCCTTGTGCTGCCGGCTCCACTGGAGCAGCGTGGAGAAGCGAGAGCGGTACTCTGCCCAGCGGTGGTCCACCTCCTGATAGAGAGAGGGGGAAGGAGGAAGAGAGAGAGGGGAGGGAGAGAGCGTCAGCTGACTGTCAATGAACCAGTCTATCAATATACGTCAATGGCTGACTGCGATCAATGCAGTTGATTATTGGCTCCACAGCTTTGGCAACATGATGTCACAGACTGACCAACTGTACATTGACACTGGAACCGCCACTGTTCATTTGTAAATTATTATTATTTATTTTTATCACAAACAGGAACGTATTTAGAGACGTTTTACAGTTTTTCCCCCACCCCACCTATTCCTAACCTTCCAAGACAATGTGCTATAGGATGTTGGTAGTCTGTCTGTCTGTCTGTCTGTCTGTCTGTCTGTCTCTCTCTGTGTGTCTCTCTGTCTGTCTGTCTGTCTGTCTGTCTCTCTGTCTGTCTGTCTGTCTGTCTGTCTGTCTCTCTCTGTGTGTGTCTCTCTGTCTGTCTCTCCTCTCTCCTCTCTCTCTCTCTTCTCTCTCTCTCTCGACAAATGGATTAACGGGCGATAATTGCGCACCTTACTTCACAGTCGAATTGGAAATTAGGCCTAACTGAATGACGAGGGTGAAGAGGTTGATTTCATTTAGAAAGACAACAGTGTAAACGATGAGTGCGTGTTACGCCCATTTGTCAGGAGCAAATCATTTGACCGCGCGCCTTGGGGGTTGATACCGCTCTCTTTGACGGTTTTACTTTGTAGAAATATGCTGCTACGGGACTGTTTTATTCGCTCTAACTCTATGACTAATCCCGTTTATTGTAAGGGAAACGAAAATATGCTGTGTGTTGCGGTAGGCCTTCCGGATAATACAAAACATATCCTTGACTCTATCTAACTTCATGAGCGGGAAACAAAACCATGCCAGTCAGCCTGCACAGCCGGACCCATCGACACCGCACCTAAACTACACCTAAACTACACCGAAACTAATGTCACGCGTAATAAGTGACCAGATTAAAAATTGGCAATAATCTGCTGAGCATATTCAGTTTCTATGACACTTACCTTTGTCAAATCACGCACATAATTCAAGAGAGGTGCAGCTCTTATTTCCAAATGTCCCTTTTCCCAAGAATATCTGTGCTGTCCATGTGTTCAGCACGACTACTAGCGCGGCAGCACTGCTCTGGCTACTAATCAAAAACTAGTAACATAATAACTTCAAATGTAAATATGCTAATTTGTCGCCAATGGACGATAGAAACCAGACAGAAGCTGATACTGGTGCATGTGACTTCACTGAACGATGAGGAAGGTGAAGAGGGTGATTGAATTTAGAACAAAAGTGTAATTTCGATGAAGAATTGTGGCCGGTCTAATCATTTTATTATGGAACGCTGGAAATTGTATATCATTTCCGCTGGGAGAGTCCAATCAGATAGTGAGTACAACATACAATGTGTGTGTAGTTCAAAATGGCAGGCTGGACCAAACGAATGGACGCACTGACAGCATTGCAAACGCTTCAGAGTTTAGATGAGTTGGAGTCAGATGTAGGATCAGATATCGAGCTTGAAATCGACGTTGCTGATGAGAGTGTTCCATCTGATTCTGAGGTTGACTTCGAGCCTCCGCAGAAAAACACTGAACATAGCCAACAGACAGTGAGACAGGACTCTGGGAAGGATGGCACGGTGAGACAGGATCTGGGGATGGCACGGTGAGACAGGATCTGGGAAGGATGGCACGGTGAGACAGGACTCTGGGAAGGATGGCACGGTGAGACAGGAGTCTGGGAAGGTGCACGGTGAGACAGAGTCTGGGAAGGTGGCACGGTGAGACAGGACTCTGGGAAGGATGGCACGGTGAGACAGGACTCTGGGAAGGATGGCACGGTGAGACAGGACTCTGGGAAGGATGGCACGGTGAGACAGGACCGGTGGCAGGAGTCTGGGAAGGATGGCACGGTGAGACAGGACTCTGGGAAGGATGGCACGGTGAGACAGGACTCTGGAAGGATGGCACGGTGAGACAGGACTCTGGGAAGGATGGCACGGTGAGACAGGACTCTGGGAAGGATGGCACGGTGAGACAGGACTCCTGGGAAGGATGGCACGGTGAGACAGGACTCTGGAAGGATGGCACGGTGAGACAGACTCTGGAAGGATGGCACGGTGAGACAGGAGTCTGGGAGGGATGGCACGGTGAGACAGGACTCTGGGAAGGATGGCACGGTGAGGACAGGAGTCTGGGAAGGGATGGCACGGTGAGACAGGACTCTGGGAAGGATGGCACGTGAGACAGGAGTCTGGGAGGGATGGCACGGTGAGACAGGATCTGGGAAGGATGGCACGGTGAGACAGGACTCTGGGAAGGATGGGCACGGTGAGACAGGACTCTGGGAAGGATGGCACGGTGAGACAGGACTCTGGGAGGATGGCACGGTGAACAGGACTCTGGGAAGGATGCACGGTGAGACAGGACTCTGGGAAGGATGGCACGGTGAGACAGGATCTGGAAGGATGGCACGGTGAGACAGGACTCTGGGAAGGATGGCACGGTGAGACAGGACTCTGGGAAGGATGGCACGGTGAGACAGGACTCTGGGAAGGATGGCACGGTGAGACAGGACTCTGGGAGGGATGGCACGGTGAGACAGGACTCTGGGAAAGATGGCACGGTGAGACAGGAGTCTGGGAAGGATGGCACGGTGAGACAGGACTCTGGGAAGGATGGCACGGTGAGACAGGACTCTGGGAAGGATGGCACGGTGAGACAGGACTCTGGGAAGGATGGACGGTGAGAAGGACTCTGGGAAGGATGGCACGGTGAGACAGGACTCTGGGAAGGATGGCACGGTGAGACAGGACTCGGAGGATGCACGGTGAGACAGGACTCTGGGAAGGATGGCACGGTGAGACAGGACTCTGGGAAGGATGGCACGGTGAGACAGGACTCTGGGAAGGATGGCACGGTGAGACAGGACTCTGGAAGGATGGCACGGTGAGACAGGACTCTGGGAAGGATGGCACGGTGAGACAGGACTCTGGGAAGGATGGCACGTGAGACAGGACTCTGGGAAGGATGGCACGGTGAGACAGGACTCTGGGAAGGATGGCACGGTGAGACAGGACTCTGGGAAGGATGGCACGGTGAGACAGGAGTCTGGAGGGATGGCACGGTGAGACAGGACTCTGGGAAGGATGGCACGGTGAGACAGGAGTCTGGGAAGGATGCACGTGAGACAGGACTCTGGAAGGGTGGCACGGTGAGACAGGACTCTGGGAAGGATGGCACGGTGAGACAGGAGTCTGGAAGGATGGCACGGTGAGACAGGAGTCTGGAAGGATGGCACGGTGAGACAGGACTCTGGGAAGGATGGCACGGTGAGACAGGGCTCTGGGAAGGATGGCACGGTGTGAGACAGGACTCTGGGAAGGATGGCACGGTGAGACAGGACTCTGGGAAGGATGGCACGGTGAGACAGGACTCTGGGAAGGATGGCACGGTGAGACAGGACTCTGGGAAGGATGGCACGGTGAGACAGGACTCTGGAAGGATGGCACGGTGAGACAGGACTCTGGGAGGGATGGCACGGTGAGACAGGACTCTGGGAGGGATGGCACGGTGAGGACATGACTCTGGGAAGGATGGCACGGTGAGACAGGAGTCTGGGAAGGATGGCACGGGTGAGACAGGAGTCTGGGAAGGATGGCACGGTGAGACAGGACTCTGGGAAGGATGGCACGGTGAGACAGGACTCTGGGAAGGATGGCACGGTGAGACAGGGACTCTGGGAAGGATGGCACGGTGAGACAGGACTCTGGGAAGGATGGCACGGTGAGACAGGAGTCTCTGGGAAGGATGGCACGGTGAGACAGGAGTCTGGGAAGGATGGCACGGATGAGACTGGAGTCTGGGAAGGCTGGCACGGTGAGACAGGAGTCTGGGAAGGATGGCACGGTGAGACAGGACTCTGGGAAGGATGGCACGGTGAGACAGGAGTCTGGGAAGGATGGCACGGTGAGACAGGACTCTGGGAAGGGTGGCACGGTGAGTAGAGCAGGACTCTGGGAAGGGTGGCACGGTGAGACAGGACTCTGGGAAGGGTGGCACGGTGAGACAGGACTCTGGGAAGGATGGCACGGTGAGACAGGACTCTGGGAAGGATGGCACGGTGAGACAGGAGTCTGG